>NC_135962.1:28292881-28607865 GCF_053455715.1 Rhinoraja longicauda | reverse complement strand
TTCAATCATACTTCCTCATTCCATTTACCTCTCATTTCACCCTTTTTTTAACCACATGGTGCAGATGAAATGTTCCTCTACGTCCTAGTCTATAGAATTTCTCCTTTTAGATATGCAATACAATCAAGCTGGATGGTCATTATTGGAATTAGCAAAGGCATATTTAAATTCAGTCTGACACTCAATGCCACCAGCTGGAAATAGATACAACGTGCACTGCGGATGTTAGTCAGATATAAAATTTGCATGAGATAATTAACCATCATAAATGGTCATCAGTGTAGACACAAGAAAGGCTGGACAAACCTTCTGCAAAAAGAGGTTTTGCCTGCTGCCACAGCAGACACAGCTAAGGAATCAGCAGACCAACCTATTACAGGAGTTCATGGTAATGCTTGGTGCATTAGCAAATATACCAGAAAGTCCAGAGAGGGGGAGGAGTCATATGCAATACCAAGACTCTATTCTTGAGCCCATTCTTTCCAGCAAGGGTGGTGGCCAACTCCATTTCAACACTTATTAACACAACCATTGAGTAGCGACCAATTGCTGATTTCATATTTCCGCTGATACCTGCGAAGCAACTATTCAGTGCTTGAGTGGTGAAAGTCAAACTTCTATCAAACAGGTTATCTTGCTGCCATGGAGCTTAAGTATCTCCGTTTATGCCAACGGCTTTTTATTTATCTATTTTTTTAGCCAGAATTTATTACCCATCCCATATTGCCCATGTAAATGCTGTGGTAAACCATCTTCTTACAGTCCTTCTGGTAAAGGTATTTTCACAGTGCTGAGGTCCTTTTCCATCATGCTGTTAGAAATACAGGTTTACTGTCTCAGTAGCCTGGATAAATAACTGTAGATGGTACACTTTGTAGCCTCTACGCACTGGTGATGTAGTGGGGGTGATAGTGGAAATTAATGTTTAGGATGTTGCATCAGATACTCAGTATGTGGGCCACTTTGGGATGTATAGTCTTAAGCATCTCGTGTTTTATTGGAGCTGTACTCGACATTCAGATGGAGAGTTTTCCAACATATTCCTCATTTGTGGCTTGTAGATGGTAGAAAGACTTTGGATGTCAGGAAGTGAGTTAGTTGCCATAGAATGCCCACCTTCTGACCTATTTGTGTCGTCCATGGTATTTATTTGGTTGGTCTAATTGAGCTTCAGATTTATTGTTAACCCCCAGAATATTGATGTTGGGTGATTCAGTGCTAGTAATGTCACTGAACATCAAAGGTGTAAGACTTTCTCTCTGTTGGAGACGGTCGTCGTCTGGTACTATTGTAGTAGAACACATGTTACTTTCCACAGATCAGCTCATATATACAATAGTCGAGTCTTGCTGCATGCAGGCGTGTGCTGCTTCTTTGCTGAGGAGTTGTGAATGGGATTAATCATTTTGCAATCATGGGCAAACATGATCTTTTTTGGACCGTTTGATAAAAAGCCATCAATGAAACATTTGAAGGTTGGGCCAACAACACCATCAGACTTGAAGACATGAGATGAATTAGGCCATTCTGCCCATTGCCTATTCAGTGGTTCAATTTTTCCCTCTCAACCCTATTCTCCTGCCTTCTCCTTGGAATCTTTGATGTCCTTCCTAATCAAGAACCTATTAATCTCTGCCTTAATAATACCCAATGTCTCCACAACTGTCTGTGGCAGTGAATTCCACTGATTTACCGCCCTCTCACTAAAGAAATGTTTCCTCATCTGCATTTTGAATGTACACCCTTTTATTCTGCAGTTGTGCCCTCTGGTGCTAGACTTTTTCACTACTGGAAACATCCTTTCCATGTCCACTCTAAGCTTTTCATTATTTGGTAGGTTTCAATAAGATCCCATGTCATCCTTCCGAACTACAGCGAGTACGGAACCAGAACTTTCAAACACTCCTCATACGTTAACCAGTCATCCCCAGGATCATTCTCGTACACCTCCTCTGGACCCTCTCCAAAGCCAACACATCCTTCCTCAGATATAGGGTCAAAAACTGCCCACAATATTTCAAATGTGGCCTTATCAGCACCTGATAAAGCATTACATCCTTGCTTTTATATTCCAGTCCCCTCAAAATGAATGCTAGCAGTGCAATTGCCTTCCTTACCGCTGACAACCTGCAAATTAACCTTTTTGGAATTCTGCACCAGCACTCCGAAGTTCCTTTGCACTTCCAATTTCTGAATCCTATCCCCACTTAGAAAGAAGCCAATGCCTTTATTCCTCTACCAAAGAAACACCTGATATTCTGGTGCTCAAACATTGACCTTCAGCAGAAAAACACATTTATCAACAGCTTCAAATTCTATCACTCACTGACACACAGGGAACAATTTACAGTGGCCAGTTAACCTATCAATTCATATATCTTTGGGATATGGGAGGAAAATGAAACATCCAAAGCTAACTCAATTGGCCACAAGGAAACTGTGCAAACTTCATGCAGACAGCCACTGAGGCCAGGATTAAACCTGGATCTCTGGCACTGCATGGCAGTCGCTCTGCTGGTTGCACCATTGTGACTCCGACCATTGGCATGCTTTTAGTTTAATTTAGTTTAGTTTAGAGATACAATGCGGAAGCAGGCCCTTCTGCCCGCCGAGTCCGCACTGACCAGAGATCCCGGCACATTAAGACCATCCTATTCGCACTAGGGGCAATTTACAATGATATCAAGGAAATTAACCTACAAACCTGTACATCTTTGGAGTTTTCATCATTTCTCCTCTATGTTCACTGACTTCAGTAATGAAAAAGGTTTTCTGATCTCACAGTTGGTCAGATGCTGCATTGACATCAAGAGCAATCACTCTCACTCTGCAATTCAGCACTTTGGTCCACATTTGGACCAAGGCTCTGATGAGGCTTGAAGCCAAGGGATCCTGGCAAAATCCAATATGAGCACTGTCCATTTGATCAAAGTACTCTACTTCGGCAGGGAGCATTCTACGTATATAAAACATTCTACGTACATACTACAGAATTACAGGGTTTTTATATTATTATCACGCTAAGTACATAACACATTTCAGAATTGAGATAAATTATTTAACATTAATTATATTTTAATACTGACCATCCCCTGCCATCATCCATCATAACTTTGAGGGGATTTGAATTGTCGAAGAGGAGCAGAGTAACAAGGCAGAAGGACAATCCCATGCTGGAGTGATTACAACCATTGGTTAGTTGCTCGGCTTTATCTAATAGTAAGCAACAACCAGCACAGAATAGGATAAACTTGGACGGCTTGAAATCTGCAGATTGGCCTCTACCAAAAGATGTCTGCGGGAAGCTGGCACTTGAAGGAATAGATTGGATTTTGGCTAAGGGCAGTGATCTTGTGGAGGAAACCATTACCAAGATGAACAGCATTAAAATCCCAGATTGGTGGGAAATGGAGTCTTTCCATTTTCATCTCTCCTGTGCCATTATTATTAGGTAGAGAGAAATAAAATCACTCTTTGAATATCTAGCATACCTTATGAAAATCATATTTTAGCTTGTTAAACTAAGATTTTATGAAAATCATATCTATGATTGCCTCTATTTCATCATACTTTTACTTGAATTATGTCAGGGTTTGTTAAGGGGTTGGTTTAGTTTAGAAAATAAAACATTGAGCTGTAATTGCTCGCAGCATGTGCTCTTGTTCCATTTAAATTGTTTTTATTGCTGCCCTTTATAATCCTTTTGCTGACATGTGTTGGGAAATGTATCATTCTCAATAATAAGCAGAAGAAATAGAAAACCTAGTTTGCATGTGAATTTCTCTCTGATTCTATCATTTTCCATTGGTGTCTCTGGGGGACTGTCTGGTCCGATATGTTAGCAATACATTATGACCCATCAAAACTGCAGATATTGTAAATGGTTGCCAGTTAGCTATTTCTGGAGTTTTGCTTAACTTAGGTGGTGGCACTGTACTGGTGACAGGTTCCAACAATCATGGCGATTCCACAATAATTAAAGTTATTCTAATAATGTGAGGAGATTCCAGAGAAGAAATTCAAAGGGACTGTTAAAATAATGCTAACAAAAACAAACAGAACTGACTAAAGTAGGAAAGATCAACTAAATCAAACTCTATTGAAATCAATTATCTGGCAAGCCTGCAAGAAGTTAAGATAGGTGAAAGGATTGGCTTCATACTGGAGATTTCCAACAGAAGGAAATTATTGGGTGAAAAGACATTTCCATTAAGAAGGCAAGCAGTTGAATGGAATTCTCTGCTGATGTGTCAGAGGGAATTATGCTAGTTGGATAAAGTAAGAATGATATCAAAACCAAGTAAACAATATCCCCATTTTATAATATAGAACATAGAAACATATGGCACATATGACACAGGAACAGGCCTTTTGGCCCAAAATGTCCATAAACATGATGCCAAGTTAAACTAATTTCCTTTTCTTACACATGATCCACAGCCCTACATTTCCTGCATATCTTCTTAAATGTTACGATCACATCTGCATCCATCACCAACCCTAGCAGCACGTTCCCAGCATCCACAAAGATCTGTGTAAAAATCTCCTTTAAGCTTCACCTCTCTCACCTTATAGCCATGCCCTCTAGTCTTTAGTTTAGTTTAGTTCCGAGATACAGCATGGAAATAGACCCTTTGGCCCATCGAGCCCACACTGACCATCGTTCACACTAGTTCTCTGTCCTACACACTAGGGGCAATTTACAGCAGCCGCTTAATCTACAAACCTGCTCATCGTTGAAATGTGGGAGGATACTGGAGCACCCAGAGAAAACCCATGCAGTCACAAGGAGAATGCACAGACAGCTCCCGTGTATCAAACCAGGGTCTCTAGTGCAGTGAGGCAGCAGTTCTACCGCTGCACCACTGTGCTGCCCTAAAAACAGGTCCTTGACATTTCTCTCTATCTATGTCTCTCATAATTTTATATACTTTTATCAGGTCTCCTCCCAATCTCCGACTCTTCTCAAAAAACAACCCAAGTGTGCCCAATCTCTCTTTATACTAATTAACTCTAGTCAAGGTTGCATTCTAGTAAACCTTTTCTGGACATTATCCAAAGCCTCCACATCCTCACTGTAAACGGGTGGCCAGAACTGCACACAATAATGCAGCTGAATTCACAAGGAGAATAAGGTTGCATAAATTGGGCCTTCCAGTTTGGGTGCTATGTTTTCTGCCATTAATTGCTTTCTTAATCCTAATTTTCTAATTTTATTGGTCAATTATTTGAAAAATACTTTCCAGCGAATCTTAGTCTCTTTTCAAATAATTAAAAAACATCAGTTACGTAAAATAATTTCCATTGTACCCATTAAAGAACAATTATATATTTACAATTATAAATTGACCAGAAATGTGAAAGCACATTTTTGATGAGTACCATCCTTTTGATAGGCAGTATCTTCTTTGTCTTGATTCCAACAGAACTCACTCTTTTTTAGATACAACTCATGTTATCCCAAGATCATTTTATTTCCACTACCTGTCTCTTTTGTTCATATATTAATCATTTTATATCTATTTATGTTAAAATGTCTCCACATTATTTAGTCTAATGTCCAGATTATTTTGAAAAAATGAACTGCAGGTGCTGGTTTACAAAAAAAAAAGACAACGTGCTGAAGTAACTCAACAGGTCAGCCAACATCTCTGGAAAATATAGATAGGTGACATTTCAAGTCAGAGCCCCTTTCAGACTGATTGCGGGTGGGTGGGGGAGGATAAAGTTGGGAAGGCCTGGCAGATAATAGGTTGATACAGGTGAGGGGGGGGGGGGGGACAAGAGCCAGAGATGAAAAGACAGAATGTGTGAGACCAAAGGATCGAGGAGGTGCAAATTCTGTATCTAGTGGAAGGAATGTAGATGGGAGGGCAGGGGGAGGCGAGAAATAGGTGTGTCCAGGTGGGGTTCAGGTGAGAGAGGTGTGAGGAGAAAGGTGAGATGTTGGGAAGGAATGGGGGTAGGGTTGGGTTTGTAGTTACCTAAAATTGGAGAATTCAATGTTCTGACCATTAGGTTGGAGGTTAACTAAGCAGAATATGAGGTGCTTTTCCTCCAGTTTGCATGTGGCCTGACTCTGGCAGTGGAGGAGGCCCAGGGCAGAAAGGTCAGTATGGGAATGGGGAAAGGAGTGAAAATGGTTAGCAACCAAGAGATCCAGAAGGCCTTGCCAGAGAGAATTATCCTGTAGCTCTTCTTTCATTCCCCATCCCCCCAGACAGAACAAGGATAAAGTTATCCTGGTCCTCTCCTTTCAGCCTCTATATCCAACACATCATCCTCCAACATTGCCGGTACTTCCAATGTGATGCCACCATCAGTCATATATTCTCACCCCCACCTCTTTCCGCCTTCTGCAAACACTGCTCTCTGCACATCTCCTTGGTTCACTCATCCCTTCCCACCCAAAACACCCTCTCCCCAGGTACTTTCTCCTGCAGCCGTAGATGTAGCACCTGTCCCTGTACCTCCTCCCTCACCTTCATCCAGGGACCCCAGCAAACCTTCCAGGTGAGACTAAGTTTCCCGTGCACTTCCTCTAAACTCATCCACTGTGTCCAGTGTTCTTGATGTGGCCTCCTGTACATTGGCAAGACTGTTTCGCTGAACATTTGCGTCGGTCCACAAATGATCAGCGTTTAGCTAACCATTTCAGCTCCTGTTCCCATTCATATACCTTCCTGCCTGTTCCCATTCACATACTGACCTTTCTGTTCTGGAACTTTATTGCCAGAGTGAGGCCACATGCAAACTGGAGGAACAGCACCTCATATTCTGCTTGGGTAGCTCACAACCCAATGGTCTGAACACTGAATTCTTCAATTTTAGGTAACTACACACACCCCCATTTACCTTCCTCCCCCACACTCCACCCTTCTTTTCTCATCCTCTGTTTCCCTTGTGCCCTACTCGACTCGCACGTAGTCCACCCCTCCCACTCCCCCTCCTCTTCCACTACATTTCTTGATCTAACTTCACTATTTACAATTCTTCAGTCTTACACCTTCTGTCTTTTCATGTCTGGCCTTGGTCCAACCATCTACCTATCAAACCCACCCCTCTCCTGTCTTAGCCTATTACCTGCCAGGCTTTATCCTGCCCCTTCTCTCTTTCAGTTTGAAGAAGGGTCCCAACCTGAAACAACACCTCCAGAGATGCTGTCTGACCCGTTGAATTACTCCTGCACTTAATGTCTCTTTTTGTCAAGTATATCTCATTCTTTATCATTTTGATTTCATGACTGTATTCATAGTCCATGTCGAGTTTTGGGAGATGCCAATCCTGCAAGAAGATATCTTGCGCATGCGTGTTACCCAGGGGAGTCATCATGTTCGGGAGTTGCGGCTGTACCTGTAACCGAGCATCCTTGTGCTCATTAAACTTAGCTTGAAGTTAATCACTTGTTGTTATTCTTGCAACTTCATACAATGATCTTCATGACTTGTCCCAAAGTAATATCAAATGTAAATTTGGAAGTTGTGTTTATGATAATCTCATACAAATTGTGAAATCATGTCAAAAGCGGCGTCATTAACAGAGGTATCTGTTAACCCTTATTATTAAAATGTTCTTGGTAAATGTCGTATTGAATTAAAATGGGATTGCATAAATACTATAAAATTGCACCTTATTTTGTCTGTTATTCATAAAATATAATGCAGATGAAAAAAGTTAGGACTAAGTTATACAAATAGCACTACAAATGAATCCATCATGGATGTATTTTTTTTCAAACAACACTTGGTAACTGTTTTAAATATGGAATCTGATATCAGGAATAGTTTTGAATTATGTGCAAGTCAAAGATGTGAAAATAATGGAAAGTTTAGTTGGAGATGTATACCAATTCCTGATACATTGGTAGTAATTGTTTTCTCTGTCTTTCTCAAGTTCCGAAAAACTTCAGATCATATTTATTGTTTTTTTAAAGAATATACAAGCTTTTATATAAATGCATATATATAATGACAGATATGAAATTAGTACAAAATATCACCATAATTATTTATTCTTCAGATTATGCAGTATGCACAAAATGCCCTACCCATCTTGGATGGTACAAGGAAGAGAACAACAGAGAAAGATCTGGGTTTTTTTGTATCTATTTCCAGTGATTATTATTTAGGTTGTACTTTGATCCACAAAATATATATCCGACAACAACCTTTAAGGAGTGATAATCATGACGATGTAAATGAATGCTAAATGAAAGAAAATTATATGTTCAATGACTTGACTTGCCAGTGACAGTCTGCATGGTAGAAATAAAACTTTAAAACATGGAAATATATTGAAATAATTCAGATCAACTAATTATTTATTTTGTGTATTCATTACTGAACTGATTGATGCGATATTCGACAAGGAAAAAAATGCCGATCTACATGAACTTTTATCACATAGATTAATTTCAATATTTTGGGAATTCACTGAATAAGTACTTAATCATAAAATCTTAAGAAATCATTGCAACAGAAAAGCTGAAACTTGTGCAAAAGCTTATTGTTTAGGGAACAGATCTGATCTGAATGCTGGTCCAACTGAGGATCTTTTATTTATTACTTTTTCTTCAAAATTGTTCCTTATTCTCCATGATCAGTATTATCAATATTATTTTAAATTGTGCCTGCCTCAGGAACTGCTAATGAGAAGATGGATGGTGTAACTGATATATCAAACATCAGTATTTCTAATCTCCATTCAGTTTTATTTATCATTTCTTGACTTTACCTAAGATTGTAAGATTCCGTACATTAGTGGAACAGGAATAAATACTCCTGAGGGTAATATTATTCAGAAAATATTTATGCACAAAACTGTTTATGAATCTCTGATGGATTCTGGAGATTTTCCATAAATGTTGTTATGACATCTATATTACTTCTATGAACTTAATGGAAAATAATAGTTTTTTTAGGTGGCACATTTTTCATGGAGTTGTATAAGCTTTGAAATAAGTAGCTCTGCATTTGAAACTGAAAGGGTAATCAAATGTATTAGTGAGAAGGGAGCAAATGCAGTGTCAGTGTGAAAAATAAATTTACTAAGTTAAGCAAAAAAGGTTAGAGACAGCTTTATGGAGAGATTTTAAAATTGTGTTGAAGCAGATCCACTTCCTGTCCTGTACTCTGTTATGTTAACGTAACAGTCTCTTATTAATGAAAGCATTGAAATGTATCTTACATGAATTATAGTAATGTATATTGATCACTTCTATCATTAAAAGGAAAAAATATTCTTGAGCATAACCTAAAATCAAACTAAGAATTGTCATAATCTGTTTAATTAAGTAGCAACTGTGTTCTAGATTTTAACAACTGACATAAAATAAGCAGCAGAGGGGAAATTTCTAAATGGGTGGCTTTGCTCAATGTTGCTCATGTGATTTTCTGAATATTAATTGTAAAAAGTATGTCACGTCACCACAAGCAGTTTATTTTTATTTACATATCTGAACCTTGTTTAAATGCAAAATGGACGAGTGACAAAGTCAATACTGAAACAAGTGTTCTGAACTTAAAGAAAGGTAACTTTGAGGGTATAAGGCGTGAATTGTCCAAGATAGACTGGCGATTGATGCTGAAAGGGTTGACGGTGGACATGCAATGGAAGGCATTTAAAGGTCGCATGGATGAACTACAACAAGTGTTCATCCCAGTTTGGCAAAAGAACAAACCAGGAAAGGTAGTGCATCCGTGGCTAACAAGGGAAATCAAGGATAGTATTAAAACAAAAGATGAAGCATACAGATTAGCCAGAAAAAGTAGCATACCAGAGGACTGGGAGAAATTCAGAGTCCAGCAGAGGAGGACAAAGGGCTTAATTAGGAAAGGGGAAATTGATTATGAGGGAAAACTGGCAAGGAACATAAAAACTGACTGCAAAAGCTTTTATAGATATGTGAAGAGAAAAAGATTAGTTAAGACAAATGTAGGTCCCTTGCAGTCGGAAACAGGTGAATTGGTCATAGGGAACAAGGAGATGGCAGACCAATTGAACAAATGCTTTGGTTCTGTCTTCACTAAGGAAGACATAAACCGTCTCCTGGAAATAGCGGGGGACCGAGGGTCTAATGAGATGGAGGAACTGAGGGAAATCCAGGTTAGTCGGGAAGTGGTGTTAGGTAAATTAAATGGATTAAAGGCAGATAAATCCCCAGGGCCAGATAGGCTGCATCCCAGAGTGCTTAAGGAAGTAGCCTCAGAAATAGTGGATGCATTAGTGATAATTTTTCAAAACTCTTTAGATTCTGGAGTAGTTCCTGAGGACTGGAGGGTAGCTAATGTAACCCCACTTTTTAAAAAGGGAGGGAGAGAGAAAACGGGGAATTATAGACCAGTTAGCCTAACATCGGTAGTGGGGAAAATGCTAGAGTCAGTTATTAAAGATGTGATAGCATCACATTTGGAAAGTGGTGAAATCATCGGACAAAGTCAGCATGGATTTACAAAAGGCAAATCATGTCTGACGAATCTTATAGAATTTTTCGAGGATGTAACTCGTAGAGTGGATAAGGGAGAACCAGTCGATGTGTTATATCTGGACTTTCAGAAGGCCTTCGACAAGGTCCCACATAGGAGATTGGTGTACAAACTTAAAGCACATGGTATTGAGGGTTCAGTGTTGAGGTGGATAGAAAATTGGTTGGCGGACAGGAAGCAAAGAGTAGGAATAAACGGGACCTTTTCAGAATGGCAGGCAGTGACTAGTGGGGTACCGCAAGGCTCAGTGCTGGGACCCCAGTTATCTACAGTGTATATTAATGATTTGGACGAGGGAATTGAATGCAACATCTCTAAGTTTGCGGATGACACGAAGCTGGGTGGCAGTGTTAGCTGCGAAGAGGATGCTAGGAGGCTGCAGAGTGACTTGGATAGATTAGGCGAGTGGGCAAATGCATGGCAGATGCAATATAATGTGGATAAATGTGAGGTTATCCACTTTGGCGGCAAGAACAGGAAAGCAGAGTATTACCTGAATGGTGACCGATTAGGAGAAGGGGAGATGCAACGTGACCTGGGTGTCATGGTGCACCAGTCATTGAAAGCAAGCATGCAGGTGCAGCAGGCAGTGAAGAAAGCGAATGGTATGTTGGCATTCATAGCAAGAAGATTTGAGTTTAGGAGCAGGGAGGTTCTGCTGCAGTTGTACAGGGCCTTGGTGAGACCGCACCTGGAGTATTGTGTGCAGTTTTGGTCTCCTAACCTGAGGAAAGATGTTCTTGCCTTAGAGGGAGTACAGAGAAGGTTCACCAGATTGATCCCTGGGATGGCGGGACTTTCATATGAAGAAAGACTGGATAGACTGGGCTTGTACTCGCTGGAATTTAGAAGACTGAGGGGGGATCTTATAGAAACATATAAAATTCTTAAGGGGTTGGAGAGGCTAGATGCGGGAAGATTGTTCCCGATGTTGGGGGAGTCCAGAACCAGGGGTCACAGCTTAAGGATAAGGGGGAAGTCTTTTTGGACCGAGATGAGAAAACATTTCTTCACACAGAGAGTGGTGAGTCTGTGGAATTCTCTGCCACAGAAGGTAGTTGAGGCCAGTTCATTGGCTATATTTAAGAGGGAGTTGGATGTGGCCCTTTTTGCTAAAGGGATCAGGGGGTATGGAGAGAAGGCAGGTACAGGCTACTGAGCTGGATGATCAGCCATGATCATATTGAATGGCGGTGCAGGCTCGAAGGGCCGAATGGCCAACTCCTGCATCTATTTTCTATGTTTCTATGTTTCTATGGACATAAATACTTTGGGAGAATTTCTCTTTCCAATAATAGCCTATTTACTTTCACTATTTTATTAACCACTGTTATAAAATAAGGTTTTGTCTGCATCAAATCAAGAAGGTTACAGATATTAACACACTGATTTGAAGTATATTTTTTTGGTATTAAATTAATAATCTGAAACGAGTCTTCCAAATTTACACGATACTATTTAAATTTCAAATTTGTGTGAGCCTATGAAAATACAGAATTGCACTCCAGGCATCTATAATCACTCACAGATTGTTTTACTCTTGCATTTCTGGTTTTTGGTATTAGTTAAGATGCAAAGTATAAATTTGCAATGGATGGTCAAACCTAAGTCATTATAAAAGCACATTACAAAAGTCTGCTCAAATCATCTTCATGAAATTGCATTGATAATAGCAAATTAATAGGCTATTGTTTTGTATTTGTTTATGAATAATATGCAATGCATTGCTTTTATTACCTTGTTTATATTTTTCAGTAACAAACATGGTTCTGAAAGTTTTTTAGTTATGCATCCTGATAGATATTTCATGTGTTTTTGTTTTTATTTTTCTTGGGAGACTATTCTTTACTTTTCAACCTGTTGATGTCATCTGTCTTTTCAGATAATGAAAAGATAACCTGAGCCATATAACTTCCCACAGACTACCAATGCCAGAAAGAGATTTGCAAAGCAGGTTCGAGAGCATTGACAGACAGAAGGGGCAGCAACATAAGTATTCAGAACCTTTACTCAGTACTTTGTTGAGGCACCTTTGGCAGCAATTACAGCCTCAAGTCTTCTTGGGTATGATGCTACAAGCTTGGCACACCTGTATTTGGGTAATTTCTCCCATTCTTCTCTGCAGATCCTCTCAAGCTCTGTCAGGTGGGATGGGAAGTGTCGATGCACAGCTATTTTCAGGTCCTTCCAGAGATGTTCGATCGGGTTCAAGTCCGGGCTCTGGCTGGGCCACTCAAGGACATTCACAGGCTTGTCACAAAGCCACTCCTGCATTGTCTTGGCTGTGTGCTTAGGGTCATTGTCCTGTTGGAAGGTGAACCTCCGCCCCAGTCTGAGGTCCAGAATGCTCTGGAGCAGGTTTTCATCAAGGATCTCTCTGTACTTTGCTTTGTTCATCTTTCCCTCGATCCTGACTAGTCTCCCAGTTCCTGCCGTTGAAAAACATCCCCACAGCATGATGCTGCCACCATCATGCTTCACCGTAGGTATGGTATTGGCCAGGTGATGAACGGTGCTGCTTGGCAATCAGGCCAAAGAGTTCCATCTTGCTTTCATCAGACCAGAGAATTGTGTTTCTCATGGTCTGAGAGTCCTTTAGGTGCCTTTTGGCAAACTCCAAGCGGGCTGTCATGTGCCTTTTACTGAGGAGAGGATTCCGTCTGGTCACTCTACCATAAAGGCCTGATTGGTGGAGTGCTGCAGATCTAGTTGTCCTTCTGGAAGGTTCTCCCATCTTCACAGAGGAACTCTGGAGCTCTGTCAGAGTGACCATCGGGTTCTTTGTCACCTACCAGACCAAGGCCCTTTTCCCCCAATTGCTCAGTTTGGCCGGGCGGCCAGCTCTATGAAGAGTCCTGGTGGTTCCAAAGTTCTTCCATTTAAGAATGACAGAGGCCACTGTGCTCTTCGGGACCTGCAATGCTGCAGAAATTGTTTTATACCCTTCCCCAGATCTGTGTCTCGACACAATCCTGTCTCGGAGGTCTACGGACAATTCCTTTATCTTCATGGCTTGGTTTTTGCTCTGACATGCACTGTCAACTGTGGGACCTTATATAGACAGGTGTGTGCCTTTCCAAATCATGTCCAACCAATTTAATTTACTACAGGTGGACTGCAATCAAGTTGTAGAACCATCAAGGATAATCAATGGAAAGAGGATGAACATAAGCTCAATTTTGAGTGTCAAAGCAAAGGGTCTGAATACTTATGTAAATGTGATATTTCAGTTATTTCCTTTTAATTACTTTGCAAAAATTTCTAAACACCTGTTTTCACTTTTTTATTATGGGATATTTTGCGTAGATTAATGATTAAAAAAATGAATTTAATCCATTTTAAATTAAGGCTGTAACATACCAAAATGTGGAAACAGTGAATGGGTCTGAATACTTTCTGAATGCATTGTAAATGACTTGGATGTAAACATAGATGGGTTGGTTAATAAGTATCCAAACAGAGTGCCCCACATGCCATCAAGGTAATTCATGGCAGAGTAGGCCACTTATCACTGAAATGGCCAATGCTGCCTGGATCTTACCAATTCAATAACAGCAAGCCTCGCATTGAAGAATTCTCCAAGGGATATGCTGCTCCAAAAGGTATGTCATCAGTGAGTTCAGACAGCTGGCCAATTATTGGAAGTGCTTTAGCCCCACAGAACACTTCTAAGGTCTGGTGAAAATTTCATTAAAGTGCAAAGAAACATAACAATTAAATTTAAATAAAGGACCTCTTATTTGGAACCTCCATTCAATTTCTAATTTTCCAATTTTATATTGTTGAGATTCATGGAATAATCATCTGACGCTCTTTTCAATGCTTTAGTTTTGTTTTGAGATATAGCGTGGAAACAAGCCCTTCGACCCAACTAGTCCACTCCAACCTGCAATCACCCGTACACTAGTTCTATACTACACAATTCACAGAAGCCTGCGATCTACAACCTGCACGTCTTTGTAATGTGGGAGGAAACCAGAGCAGCCAGAGTAGATTCATGCGGTCGGTCACAGGGAGAATGTGTAAACTCCGTACAGACAGCACCAGCAGTCAGGGTCAAACCCGGGTCTCTGGTGCGGTAAAGCTGCAACTTCACCACTGCACCACCCATATTTACAACGCAGTAAGGCAGACAGGCTGTATGTTCTCTACGGAGGGAGAGAATTTAATCTGATTTCATCTCATTTTCATTTGATCTATGTCTTTGTCATTTAAAAAGTAGCATGAGTAAATGGCACTCAGGTCTTCCCCAGAGCTCCAGTGCTGATATGGTTCACTGATGTGCTGGCAGGGGGGGTTTGTGTTAAATTGGAGCTCAGCAACAAGAGTGCATCTCAAGAATTCATAGATTAAAAACCAAATTAAAAAATTAAACCTGATGCACAATATTCTTTTGAATTTCTAAATTTGAAACAATTTACCTTATCCCATGATGTTATCCTTGAATAAATACACAATCTCAACCAAACCTTTATGTAAAATCAAAGATATCTACTGTGATAAAGTACTTAATTTGAAGGGTTACATATGTTGCAAATGTAAAATCCTTCAAATGTATCTGTTTTGAAAATAAGTTGAAACTATGTCTGGAATTACTTCTTTATTTAACTATTAAAGAGTAAAATCATATTGTTCTACAAGAACAATTGATTTCAAGTAGTATACCTGCCACTTAACCTCCTATCCAATCCCTTCGTAGAGAGCATATAGCCTGTCTACCTTACTGCATCAAACACATGGCTTAATTGGAGCTGATAGTGATAGGCAAAGTCAATGTAGGAAGTAGAAAAAAAATCTAGAATATTCTGCTTGAAATTAGTTGACAATTAATTTGTCCTTATTTATTTAATATACTTTTTAAAAAATTGTCTTGGGATATCTGTGGCACTACGAGGTCTTATTGCCGAACACTAATTTGCCTTGAACTGTGTGACCTGCTAAGCCGTTTCAGAGGAAACTCAATGGTTAAATGTGTTGCTGCAGCTCTGGAATTACATACAGGCCAGATGGGATAAGGAAGCCACATTTCCTAAAGGGCATTAGTAAACCAGCTGGGTATTAATAATAATCTTGCAGTCTCATTGTCATCATTATTCAAACAAGCTTTACATGCCAAATTTATTTAATTAAATGCATTGAAATTATCCAGCTCAACCAGTAGTATTCAAACTCGTGACTTTAGGTCATTAGAATAGATTTCTGAATCAGTTGTCCACTGACATAACCACTTGGCTACCATGGCGTTTCACTCTTAAGGCCACCAGGTAGACTTAGACCACAATTTCACCTGTCCAACTTGCAATTTTTCTGTCCTTGCATTTAAATTAATATCTGCACTCTCATCCTAAAAACAATGGATTGGATGAAGTGGTGCACAGCATTTTTGCAGAAAAGGCAACATTTACAATCAAACCTTCTGAAAATTATTTTATTTTATGCATTCACAACTAAATACAGAGATTTTAGTCGCATTGAAAGCCACAAATGCCATAGCTCTTCCTGCCTCCTCACTGCTCCTTTCATTAGTGGGTCAGTGCTGCACTTTCCACCCTCTGACTGTTCAGGCTGCCTCTCTGCTGCTCCAATTTATAGCTCACTTGCTGCATCACTCACCACATCTCCAATGCTCTTTTCCACATTGCTAATCCTGTGCTCACCAGTTCTGTACTGCAGTTAAAAAGCAACAGACCCATATCCTCCAGCACTCCATCCTTGTGCTATACAGATGGGTACACAGCAATACTCTAACCATTGTATAATGACAGATTTGTGTCCACCAGCACAGTGGACCTGACTCTGGAGCTGCAATACAATCTCCTCTTGGCATACACCCAGAAGATTGCTCCAGCTTGATCCCTGGGTCTCTCAACCCCAGATCCCGATTCCAGGCTCAATAAGATTTGGCTCAACTTGCCCATGCCGACCGACATGCCCCTCTAAACTAGTCCCACCAACCTGCCTTTGACCCATATCCCTCTAAACATACCCTATCTGTGTGCTTGCCTAAATGTTTCTTAAATGTTGCAAAAGTACCTGCCTCAACTACCTCCTCCAGCACCTAGCCCATACACCCACCACCACTTGTGTAAAAAAGTTACACCTCATGTTCACATTAAATCTTTCCCCCTCATCTTAAACTTATGTCCTCTGATTCTCGATTCTCCAACTCTGGGCAAAATAAACTGTGCATTTACCTCATCTATTCCTCTCATGATTCTAGAGCTATTCAGCAAGTAAACAGGCCATTGGTCCACCATGTCCATACTAAACAAATTGGCATTCTAGGTTAATCCCATTTGCCTGGATTTGAACCCATCCTATCCATATGTTAATATTGATTTTGCAGACACTCTATTGTTAGTATGTCTCTAGTGCCAGCTGTAGATTGTCCATGTTTCACAAGCATACAGGAAGTCAGAGATAACTGTTACACAATCTCATTTTACATCTCTCCAAAATAAGGACATTTCAGAGAACCTCGGAGATCAATACTCATGATTATCTTTAAGAAAGCTGCAATAACTACAGGAGATTTCCTTCTTGCCATAGGCAAAGACATTGCTAGGGACCTTCTCAACCAAGAAGGACGTCAATCAAGAGGTTGTCTCCTCCAGTTGTGATGCAGATTCTGTTCATTGAGAGGCACAATGAATATGATCTTTACCAAGTAATAGCTCCAGGAAAAATGCACCCATGCAGCATCAAGTACTATACATGCCTTTTTTCTTACTGCTCAGAAACCTTTCCTCAACCTTATTATTCAAGAATCTTGATACAATGTATAAAACAACCTTATTTGAAGGCACTTCATCCTCCATATTCCATCTTAAATGTTTACTCCCTCAAGCAGAGTGCATGGTAGCTGCAACTGCAATAACTCACCAATGCCTCACTGATTGCAACTCCCAAATCTGCAATCGTCGCCACCAAAAAAAGAACAAGAGCTGCTGAAATATATAAACACCACATTTCCCTTCAAGTCCTGAAGCATTAAGATCTATTGTCATTCTTTTATTGTTCCTGTGCCAGATCCATCATGGATACGTTCACCACAAGAACCGTTCTCAAGCAAAATTCGGGAGGATAATACATCTGCCGTGCAATTGAAGCCCTCACCCCCTGCATGAATAAAGAAATGGCCTGGCTCCGGTCCTCTAATTCAAATGTACACTGTCCAAAGTGTACTGGGAATTTATCAAGGCTATGCAAATAGCCTCAGCCACTGTCTGTTGCAACACCCATCAAAGGCGCAGCGGGGTCCAAAAGAGAAAAAATGCATTAATGATTATTCAGAACTTCCTTCAGTTAAACATTAGGAAAACCAAAATCATTCTATTCCTTTAAAGTATAAAATAATTTGCATTTATATAGCATCTTATTATGTCTTTCAGGGTATCCTAAAACACTTCACAACAAATTACTTTGAAATGCTGTGTATGTGAATGCAGTAACCATTTGCACACACCAAGGTCAAAAAGAACAATGAGATGAATTGATCAGTTAATCTATTTTTTGGTGGTGTTATTCAAGGAAAGAATATTGGCCTGGACATCTGTTCATCTACAAATGGTACCATGGGATCTTATATGTCCACTTGAATAGGCACCACTGGATCTCATTTTAACATTTAATCTGCTGAATCCAGCTCTGACTAAAAATGCATAGAAGCTATAAAATTAAAACAGGGCCCTTGAACCAACCTGTTCATGTCAATGTCCATCCAACATGGGAACAGTTTTAATCACTTTTAATTTGCACATAATTTCAACATTTTTTTCCTTTTCACAGCCTCACATTCTTCAGACTCTGTCACATTTTATTTTGTACCAACGACCCTTTAATCTTCACCAGTCTTCAATCTATTCTGTCCAATTTTTGTATAATTTTACATCCCTTTATGATAATCTACTTTAAATAGATCAAGCTTTTCAAGTCTTTCTTTATATTTTATCCTGCTCGGCAACAATCTGGAATCATCCTTCAGATCAGTGATCAAAAACGCTTATTGGTTTTCTCCCCTCAGGTGGACTTTCAGTTTCTGTTGCAGAGTTCCAGCATTCATACAATGCTTTTGTTTTACAATTTTGTGATGAGTCTCATCAAAGTCAAATGTAATTGCTAAAAAAAAACTCACTTATTCTTTGTATTCTAATCCTTATCTGATGAATGCCAAGATATTTTCTGCTTCTACTTTACAAGCCTACAGACTCCCACAATACTTTTGAAAATATTTCCTCACAAATTGCCTCCTGGCAAGACCTCATTGCATCTTCCCAGTTCATTCATTGCTACTGTGAAATGGAATTTTTTTAAATAGGTGCATGGAAGATATTGTCCTTCTTTCAGAACCGTGGCTCTCCCCTCTTTCAATGTTTACAGAGCACTTGATCGCATCTGATCTATTGCCCGCACCTCTGCTCTCACCGCCTCTCTACTGGGACAGAGTTGTTTCCCTGGTCTTTATCTTGCAACCACCAAATTCACATTCAATAGATCAATCTTTCCCATTTCTGCCGTCTTCAATATAATTCCACCCTCAGACATATCTTTCCCTCCCTATTCAAGATTTCAAATGTTCTCTTTCTAACTCCTTGGTCTACTTTTCTAACTCCACCAATCACTGCTCCTCTTCGAACATTTTCATAGACAACCAGAGGAAACGCAACTCCTGGCCTCTAACCTCTCCCCTTCCCACAATCCAAAGACCAGGTGAAGCACTGATTCCTCCAATTTAGTGTATTACATAAAGTGTTTACAGCGTGGTCTTCTCTACTTTGGAAAATAACAAATGCACATTGGATAACATTTTTGTAGGGCGACAGCATTCAGTCTTCAGGGATGTCCCAGAGCTCCGTCTTGCTCTTCACTTTGACGCTCCATCCCACTCTCACTTTGAACTTTTGGACAGTTAGACCAAGGGCAACATAAGGTGAGGAGCTGATCTAATCTTCTGTCTGGACATGTTGCAGCCTTTTAGACTCAATATCAAATTCTACAACTTTAGTCTGATAGTTGTACAACACAGAAACAACTTTGGCCCGACTCATTCATGACTATCTCGGTTAATCATATTTTCCCGCATCCCTCGATTCCTTCAGGTAACTCACTTTCTCTGATAAAAGTTGTCCTTGTTTTTCGCCATTAGCACAGCCTGGCCTGCTTGGCTTATGCAGCAACTCAGCATCTCTGCAGTTTGCAAATTGTATGTTTCTTTGTTTCTGCCTTTACTTGTCCTCATTTCATAGCTCTCATTATTCCTTTGTTCAGGTTCTCTTTCTCTTACTGTCCTTGTTATTCCAGTGGCTGGATGTGCTCATTTACAGTTCATACCCACTAATCAGAGATATTCCCTTTGTTCCATCTATCCCTTGCCCACAATATCAGCAATTTAAAACCAAATCGATTTCCTAGTTCTGAATAAAGGTCTGATCTGAAATGTTAATTTTACTTTATTTTCTATGGATAGTGCGTGACCTGCTGAATGTGAACAGCATTTTTCATTTTTATGTTAGATTTCCGGTATTTGTTTGATTTTCATTTCATTCGTTATCCGTCTCTGACTGGTGGGTCTCATGTTTGTACACCCATATTCACTATATTTTCACTGGTTGAAAGGTATTTATTTTATTTATTCTTCCTTACAAAGTGAAGAACAGTATATTTGTCCACATTTTAACCCATGATCAGCCATGATCATATTGAATGGCATTGTTGGCTCGAAGGGGCGAGTGGCCTACTCCTGCACCTATTTTCTATGTTTACCAATTTCCCGCCTTCCCATTCATTTACTTAACTCTTTACACTCAGTCATAAGGCATGGAAACAGGCCCTTCAGCCCAACTTGCTCATGCTGACCAAGATGCCCAAATTTCACAACTCCTACCTGCCTGCATTTGGCCCATATCCCTCTGAACCTTTCCCTCTGTACCTGCCCAAATGTCTTTTAAGTATTACTAAATTCCTACCTCAATTAACACCCCTGGCAGCTTGTTCCATATACCCACCAACCTCTGTGTGAAAAAGCTGCCCCTTGGGTTCTTATTAAATCTTTCCCATCTCAACTTAAATTTATTACCCTACTCTTGGTAAAAGACTCAGTACATCGACCCTATCTATTCCTCTCATGATCTATAAATCTCAATAAGATGTACAATTATTTCATCCTCCAAGGAATAAAGTTCTAGCCTGCTCAACCTCTCCCTGGAGCTCAGGCCCTTGAGTCCTGGCAACATCCTTGTAAATCTTCTTTACACCATTTCCAGCTTAACAACATATTTTCTATAACAGGTGTGACCAAAACAGAACACAATATTCTAAATGTGGCCTCAACAATGTCCTGTACAACTGAAACATGATCTCCCAGCTTCTATACTCAATACTTTGACTGATGAAAGCCAATGTGTCGAAAGCCTTCTTGAACATCCTCTGCAACTGTGATGCCCATTTCAAGGAACTATGCACCTGAACTCCTCGATCCCTCTACTCTACAACACTCCCCAGAGTTCTGCCATTCAGTGTGAAGGTCCTACCCTGGTTTGACTATGCAAAATGCAACACCTTGCACTTATCTGCATTAAACTTCATTAACCATTCCTCAGCTTACTTGCACAAATGATCAAGATTCTGTAATTTTTGATAATTATCTTTGCTATCTATGATACCACCTTCTTTAGTGTCATCTGCAAACTTACTAATCATGCCCTGTACATTTTCATCCAAATCATTGATATAATCCTCAACAGCAATGGGCCCAGCACCAATCCTCGAGGCACACCACTAGTCTCAGGCCTCCACTCTGAAAAACAATCTTCCACCATCACACTCTGCTTCCTTCCATGAAAGCCAATTTTCTATCCAGTCACTAGCTCTCCCTGGATCCCATGTGATCTCACCCTCCAGAGCAGCCGACGATGTGGAACCTTACCAAATGCCTCTTTCAGTAACCCCCCAAAAAATCTCGTTGGTTACTTTTTCAAAAAAACTCAATTCGATTTGTGAGACATGATCTCCCACAAGAAAAAACATGCTAACTATCCCTAATCAGCCCCTGCCTATTTAAATGCATAAATATCTTATTGCTCAGAATGTTCGCCAGTAACATGCCTACCACAGATGTTAAGCTCACTAGTTTATAGTTCCCAGGCTTTTCCTTGCAGTCCTTCTGAAATAGAGGCACATTAGGCATCCTCCAGTCTTCCGGCACATCACCCGTTTCTAAGGATAATTCATACATCTCTTTGAGGTTGCCTTCAATTTCTTCTCTAGCTTCCCACATTGTCCTCAGATATATCTGGTCAGTCGACCATCCTATGCCATTGGACGTTCAGCACCTCCTATACTGTGATACTAACTGTCCTCAAGACATTTCACTAACAGATACTTTACAACCTTCCCATTGTTCACTTCCTAACCTAGTTTTGTGGCATCAGCAAACTTGAATGGATTGCACTTCGGTTTAGAAATTCATCTGTGCAGCAATATCTATTTTCGCACCAGACATCTGAAAAATCACGGAGATAGAGTGGAATATAATTATGACCCCCATTCTAATTGTAGCACTTTGGAATTTCACCTGTATGCAAAGTTTCTGTGTTCATAGAGCGTGGGATATCTTTGTCCCTGTAAATTATTTGGGAAACTACATCACATTGCACCAAGGATCATCCCACAGTCCATATTCGTCCATGTTTTCTGCAAATTACAGACCCTCTCCAGGGTACAAAAGGGATCCATTCCTGTTCGTAACCCAAACAATTGGCAAGTTGGAAATGTGGCGGCCTGGCAATATATTTAAGTAAAAAGATAGGTCCATCTAGGACAACATGTAGTTAAACCAGGGTGATTTAACTAAACCATTCAGATATTGCCATGGATGCAGTCCCCACAGGTAGCACAAAGTGCCAGCATGCGGTAGCAGCAGGCAAATCCACCTCAGTGGTCTCCCAATCGTTTGCTTGTCTGTATGGAAATTGGGCATTTGTAACATGAGAAAGATCCGTATTTAAAGTGGGCCACCTACAGAAGATCTTTCTGTCCCAGGAATGACAACCAAACCCAGGTAGTTTGATCAAGATTTTTTTTAGCATACCCTTTAACTCCACAAACATTGTATTCAACACTGTTTCAGTCCACCTCATGATGCCAATCTCATGATCATGGTTCAGTTCCCAGAGCAGCCCTGCTTCAAGACAAGGCCACAATCTCTCCACCCCTCCAAAACTCTGATCAATGGCCAAACCTCCATGCTTTTACTGGACCACCAACCACTCATTCTCACCCTCCTGCCCTTTGTTGTCTCAGGCACACTGAATTCTCCAGATGTGTTGGAAAGCAGCTGCTGGTTTAAATCGAAGGTAGATTCAAAATGCCCGAGTAGCTCAGCGGGACAGGCAGCATCTCTGGAGAGAAGGAATGACGTTTCGGGTCGAGACCCTTCTTCAGTCTGAAGAATGGTTTTGACCCAAAATGTCATTCCTTCTACAGTCTGAAGAAGGGCCTCGACCCGAAACATCATTCCTTCTCTCCAGAGATTCTGCCTGTCCGCTGAGTTACTCCAGCAGTTTGTGTCTATCCTGAATTCTCCAGAGGCAGGCTCATGACCAAAACAGTTAGTGGCATACTTCGCAATAATGCATCAGCTTGCTTTTAATGGTTTGTCTGTCTGGTCTGTCTGTCTGTCTGGTCTGTCTGGTCTGTCTGGTCTGTCTGGTCTGTCTGGTCTGTCTGGTCTGTCTGGTCTGTCTGGTCTGTCTGGTCTGTCTGGTCTGTCTGGTCGTCTGTCTGGTCTGTCTGGTCGTCTGTCTGTCTGTCTGTCTGTCTGTCTGTCTGTCTGTCTGTCTGTCTGTCTGTCTGTCTGTCTGTCTGTCTGTCCGTCTGTCTGTCTGGTCGTCTGTCTGTCTGTCTCTAAAACTCTCATCTTGTTTGTTCCGTATGTTTGTGCCGTTGTTTCTTTGTGCGTTTGTTTCTCTGTGTGGTTTTCATCCACAAAAGAATGGTAGATGATAGCGCGACAACGCGACAATTTTAGCACCACCTTACTCACCTTCGTCCTGGGGCCACCTTCATCCAAGTTTCATTCAAATTGATCTTATATTTTTAAAGTTAGAGAGATTTTAAAGTTTAAAAATTACCTTATTAAATCGATGCTTTGCCATGTTCAGCGTATGACGTCACAATGGGACCCGCCTGAGCGATGGCCAATGAGGGAGTGGGTGGGCCACGATGACCGCCGGGGCCAGAGTGATAGGGGTGCGGCCAATGGGGGGGGGGCTGTGTGCCGATGAGCTGCCGCTAGCTCACCCACTCTAGCCCCCTGAACACCTCTCCTCCCCTACCCCAACTCACCCACTCCTTCCCCCCTCATTGCTGGATCAATGCAGGAGTGGTTTGGGGCCAATGAATGGGAGGGGGCTGCTGAGCCCACGAGCTGCCGTTAACTTTAATAGATGTGCTCCCCCACTACCCCCCAGCCAGGAGGACCGGCACCCATCCCGGCATACCCCGTACCTGACCTTCCTCCCGTGGTGCAGCGTGGCGGCAGAGGGTCCAACAAGATGGTCATCGCCGCTGTTCGCCACCGCGCTGTAGGAGGGGCTTTGGGTCCACGGCTCGGTCTGGCCGCAGTGCTGTCGGCACGGGGCTGAGGTAAGTGTCTACCTCTCCCCTGCCCTGTCCCCCCTCGCCCACCCATGGCCCTGGGAGACACTCCCCGCCCAGCAACTGTCTTCGTCAGTTGGAGAGGGTTGCCAGGCCTGCAGGATCATCAGCTGGGGGAGGGTTGCCACAGGAGAGAGGGGCCACAGTTTAAGAATAAGGGATAGGCCATTTAGAACAGAGATGAGGAAAAACTTTTTCAGTCAGAGAGTTGTGAATCTGTGGAATTCTCTGCCTCAGAAGGCAGTGGAGGCCAATTCTCTGAATGCATTCAAGAGAGAGCTAGATAGAGCTCTTAAGGATAGCGGAGTCAGGAGGTATGGGGAGAAGGCAGGAACGGGGTACTGTCGAGAATGATCAGCCATGATCACATTGAATGGCGGTGCTGGCTCGAAGGCCGAATGGCCTACTCCTGCACCTATTGTCTATTGTCTATTGAGAGGCCCGCAGGAGAGATTTGGACCCAATGGGTCCACCTCAGTCTCGTAACATTTTATAGGTCTCTATCGTTATTACAGTTAAAGCCAACATGAAAGCCTTATCGATGTAGACAAATGGCCAGAATCTGGTTCCAACAAGATTCTATCTACTGCTTCTTTCAGTTTTGACAAGAGTGGCATGGATAATCCTTCCATGTCACCTAAATATAACCTATATTAAGGGCACATCAAGGAAACTTTCGGGTAACCTGAAGAATTATGTCCTTATGAAGTCTCAGCTAATCTTATAGCTTCCTTCCTACAAGGCAACAGCTTAGAAGAATTGGTTTATCCAAAATTGATGTTATCTTATTGCGCAAGTATTTTTCACTTCATAAGTTGTTTAAAAGGATATAAGCGAATCTCACCGGTTCAGATTTTATTTTGGTGCAAAGCAACTATAAACCTACGCATCTATGAATTGCTATTCATTACCTGAATAAACCAACAAAAACAAATTCCCTGATCAGATCAGAACCCACTCCCTAAAAATGTTATCAATATTGAAAATCATTCTCCAATGCTCTTTCTTCCTTGCTGTATACACAAATTCCAGTCTGAGAGAAACTATTTCCTTCTTGCGCCAATACTGCTTTTCAATGAGGTGCCAAGAGATTTGCAAAAGATGATTTACCTTGTCTTTCTGTTCTCATGGAGAAGCTGAAAACTTGTTTACCTAATCCCTTGATGATGCGGCTTAGACCGTCAGAAGTCCTTGTTTTAGTTTCTCAATTTATTTTTCTATGATATGAATGTTGTTTTGCCAATATGCTGAAGCATGATGCTCCCACACCAGGTCTTTGGTAGTTGGTAAGAAATAAAAAGACGCATGTTTACATTTGCACTTTACCTGAGGAAAAAAATTAATCATATGTTAAAATTAGACATAAATGCTGAAAGAATCCCTGGAAAATATGGATAGTTGATGTGGGTGGTATTGTACACAGCGAAGATAGGTGTCAAAAATTGCAGCAGGGTCTTGATCGGTTGGGCAGGTGGGCTGATGCATCGTTGATGGAGTTTAATACAGATAAGTGCAAGGTGTTGCATTTTGGGAAGTCTAAGCATGGCAGGGACACATAGTGAATGGCAGGTCTCTGTGGAATGTTGTAGAGCAGAGGAATGCAGGTACACCATTCCCTGAAAGAGGCAGCATATGTAGATAGGGCGTTCAAGAAGGTTTTCGGCACGTTGGTCTTCATCGGTCAGTGTATTGGGTATCGAAGTTGGGAGATCATGTTGCAGTTGTATGGGCCATTGGTGAGGCCACATTTAAAACTTTGTGGTTAGTTTTGGTCACCTTGTTATAAAAAATATGTTGTTAAGCTGAAAATGGTGCAGTGCAGATTTGGGGCTGAGCTGTTGGGAGAGGTTGTGCAGACTAGGACTTTATTCCTTGAAGTGCAGGAGGATCTTAGAGAGGTGTATAAGATCAAGAGAGGATTAGATACGGTAAATGCACAGTGTCTTTTACCTAGCGTAGGGAAATCATGAACCAGAGGACATAGGTTTAAGTTGAGGTGGGAAAGTTTTAATAGGAACCTGAGGTGCAACTTTTTTACACAACGGTTGGTAGGTATATGGAATGAGCTGCCAGGGGAAGTAGTTGAGGCAGGTACTATCACAAGATTTAAAAAACATTTGGACAGGTACAAAGCTAGGACAGGTTTGGAGGGATATGGGCTAAATGCAGGCAGGTGGGTCGAGCATCGATTGGGCATGTTGGTTGGCATGGGCAAGTTGGGCCAAAGGGCCTGTTTTAACTATGACTCTAAACCAAACTCGGCCACACAAACACCCTTTTCCAGGGCAAGAACCACCACGAGATGTCATTGCATCACCCCCTCTGTTTACTGATACCAACTCAATCTACTCATCACTAGTAGAAAGAATCTACCTTGTGTTGAACACACTTGAGCTTATCACAGTGCAGAGTGCGACACTGACCACTCACTCATCCAGAGCAAGGGAACAAAAGCAAGCTACTCCCATGTATGGTACATGTGTCCATGCAGAAAGGCCACCCCCTATGAACATCTCCAAAAATAATAATAATCCTTTATTCGTCTCACAACGGGGAAATTTGCTGGGTTACAGCAGCAAAGTGGATAGCAAAAATAAATAAGCACTCATTAAAAAATAAAATAACGGTAATTATCTTTATTTACTGGGAGCAGTGCTGATTGTGCAGTCTGACGGCAGCAGTAAGGAAGGACCTTCGTCATCTCTCCTTCACACACTTGGGGTGAAGAAGTCTGTCACTGAAGGAGCTGCTCAGTGCAGTGACAGTGTCCTGCATGGGGTGGGAGTCGTTGTCCAGCAGTGATGATAGCTTTGCCGTCATCCTCCTCTCTCCCACCGCCTGCACTGAGTCGAGGGGGCATCCCAGGACAGAGCTGGCCTTCTTGATCAGTTTATCAAGTCTCTTCCTGTCATCAGTTGAGATGCTACTGCTCCAGCAGACCACTCCATAGAAAATGTGATGCCACCACAGTGTCGAAGAAGGTCCTCAGGAGAGCCTCCTGCACTCCAAAGCACCCGAGTCTCCTCAGCAGGTATGTGGGTGAACATTAACATTTCTCAGAACTGCTCACCCCAGTGCTCCAACTCTGGACTCGCCAACATCTACAGTTGAGCATGTTACTTTATAACAGTGAAGCTTGATGAGTTATTTACATCAGGAGCAGAAGTTGAATAATTTTAATGTCTGCTGTCTTTGTCACATCCTGGGAGCTTCTTGGCAGGACAAAATCACCAATGAATCTGTCGTCTCCCTGATTAACATACCTAGCATCCCTGCGATCCTGAAGGAAAAGCATCTCTGTGGTTGCTTTGTGGCTGCTGAGGACCGGGGGAGGTGGAGAAGGCACCTCCAGGGGGTTGTGAAGCACCACAACAGGCCGTGTGTTCACGACCTTGGAGACAAGGTGGCAACGCCACAAAATGGTGAACAACAACAGCAACACACTACCCAATCCAACAGCCAGAGACAACTTCACTCATGAAAGCTGTGGGTCTACCTGTCAAGAATAGGCTTAATCAGCCACAGCAGGAAATGCAACCACAGATGGAACATTCTCCTCTCCAAGCAGTACTACACCAAAGCCACACCATCATCTCCTGCACACGAACAGATGCCAACAATCCAAACTATTACAGGATGAGAAAGCATTAACAAAACTGTAGGTGTAATCAGAAATAAAAACAATAGGACAGCCAGCATCTGTGAAGAGCGAAACAGAGTAAATGTTTCAGATCAATGATCATTAACTCTGTTTCACTTTCCACAGATACTGCCTGACCTGGTGGGTATTTGCAGCAAGTGCTATTTATATTATAGTATTGCTGTACTTTAGTTCCTATCCTTCACCAAGCAACTGGCCAACCAACCCATCCCCTCCATATACAAATCTTGTTTTGTTTCACCCTTCATATAAATGGGGGCACTCGATCGAATTTAAACTAAAATTCACAAGGTATGTCACCCACAAATCTTGTCTCCATAATGCGTGTGACTAGAAATGAGACAAGGAGAATGTTTGGCTCTGTAACACAATGCAAGCACACAAAAATTATGTTTAACATTGGCCAACACCGAGAATGACTATTAATATCAATTAAATTCTCGGTGGCAAGCCTGTGATGAACTTTTACATCTAATTTTATCATGAGAATAATTTTATTCTTGCATGCATGACTGATTAAAAAGTTTCAGTGCACATAGAGTAACAAATATATGGAAAATTTGAGATTTTGCTGCATTACAAATGTTCTAAAAAGCAGGAAAATAGAATCTTTGACATATTTTCATTTTTTGCTTCCATAATAATTTAAAAAAATCATAACAACCAGGTTATGTCACAATTAGTTTCTTGGTAGTACACCAGATAGTTCCCCAAAAGTATCATGTTTGCTTTTTCAAATCCTAGTAAGTGCCTTTGTTCTCCACTATATAGCTTTGTTTGCTATAAAGCCGCCAGTAATTCACATTTGCATGTATCATATAATAGGCATTAAAAAATCCACTACTCGACTGCTACCTTAAAATACTGAAGTTTTTTCTGGGCTTCTGCAGTTCCTTCTTTTTCTTGAAGCAGGCAGGAGTTAAAGATGAAAAGCTCTGTATCTCGCATCCAGCCTTTCATTTCTTTGATCCTGACCTCAAGCTGCCTCACCAGGCTGCTGCTTTCAGGTGACAAAAGACCGCATGTTCCTGCCCCGTTTGGCCCCAATGCTGCTTCTTGAGTCTTCTCTCTAAGTTTTCTCTGACACAACCAAAGAGAAACATCAATTAGCTTCAAGCACTGTCATAATTTTTATGGTGACAATTGACAACTCACCATCTTTGTGACATAAATTCAGATCATTTTTTAAACTCCAAATAAAATCAGGTCTGAAACACAGTTTCAGTGTGAAAGTATTAAAACAGCTGGAGAATCAGCAAAAACAAAGCACACCTAGAAATAATCAAAATACGAAACATAGCACTGAATTCAATTAGTTTATAGTTTAGACAGACAGCGTGGAAACAGGTTCTTCGGCTCACTGAGTCCGCGCTGACCGATGATCACCCGTAATTACAGTGCAAGTTTATAAACAAAAGATGGTGCTTTGAAACTGTCAACTGGATGGTAATCCCTTTAACTAAACTAGCCATTTAATCTTTGGCAATATCCTGATTTATAAATAGTTATTACTATTTATTGGTCAAGGGATGTGGGAACCGAGGCATCCAGGCACAAATAAATTATTATGTACAAATGATACCAGACTAATCTATTCAAGAAATTGTTAGGTGAATAATTCTGGCAATTGAGTTTCTGAGATCACAGGAATACTAATAATATAAAGCCTCACAGTGGAATCCAGATCTAGCCATTGTTTCTGCTGTGACAAATTTACCAGCAGCAGCAGGCTCAATACCGTGAGAGAGTAGGTTGCAAAAAAAGAATTTATTGCCACTTTTTGTTCAGAAACACTTTGCAATCATAAATTCTTCATAAGCAGAATACTTCTGAGAATGGTCTGTCTTCATAAATATATGACAGAGCACATCAATTTCATCTAATTCACAATTTGTGGCAGCACAGCAGATGCCATTGCCTTTCTTGATAGGGTTGTTTAATATGCAATTGAGATGGAGTAATGTGCAGCACTGGGGACAAAATTTCTTGGATTAAACTCTACGCACCACTGACATTTTATTTTATCATTTTCTGTTGTCAGACTGTTCATTCCAGATGAAAAGAATGTTAGCTTTCCTATTTTAGTTTTAATTCTTTCTAAAGTATTATTTGGGTTCTTATTTATTTTGTCAATTCAAATTAAATGTTGATAATATTAAATATGTTTTGTTTTGTGTTTATAATGCATCACTTTTAGTTATGACAGATGCGTGCTGCCATAATTTTACAGTTACCCAGATTCACTGTGTAATTTAATGTTATAATAAAAGAAAATGAATTAAGTTCTGCTTCCTTCATTTGAGACAGATACAGCTGAAGTGACCAAAATCACACAATTCTTATTTTTATTTTGCTTCCTTTATTTCGTTGAAAAGCAGCTGAAACATTCTGGTACATTAATGTAAATCTATTTACATAATTAAACAGTTTGTCTCATGTTGAAGTGGAATGGATAAGGAAAAATAGAGTCAATGAACAAGAAGTCTAATGCCGCAGTGTTTTTATTTTGTGCCCAGCAGTGATGTTATCACATGTTTGGATACAATCTGAGCATTCCTCCCTCTCTTCCTTTTCTTAGCTATCACTGATGCATTTGCACACTTCCTTATTCAGCCTAGAGGCCATGGCGTGCAGTCTTTTTTTTAAACCTTCTATCAGTGTTTAAACCGCAAAAGATAGTGAAACAAAGATGTCCAAATTAGGTTTTCTTGTGTTGCGATTCACATTTCTGGTTAAGACTAGAAAACTCCAGCTTATGCTTATGAATTAGAAAACCAAGTTTGCTATGGGCGGAGCATAAGCATGGGAGAATAGTAATTAAAGTTGGGACCTCTTTTTTTTCAGAAATCTGTAAAAGTATCTACACTATGTTGATTTGCTGAATATCAGATCTGCTCAGCTGTTGCAGTATTTCCTGCTTTTATTTCAAATTTCCAACACCTGCAAAACTGCTGCCTGATCTACCAAACATTTTCTGAATGTGCTCATACAATATTCTTCATAGGTTTAATCTCACAACTTGATCTGCCTGTTTTTTGCATTACAATGCAAGGCAGTTCAAATACAAAGAAGGATCACAAGTTCTTTCAGAAGAAAATACAACAAAAGGTTTCCAAAATGGACTTTGGGCAATGCCTCAGGAGCTTCTTTACTTCTGTACATTGTTGTAATTTAAATTGAGTGTGCAGCTCAAACAAATTCCACTCCGAGAAGGCATCCCTCTGGAATGGCAATACACAAACTGCTCCGCTGCAAGAATCCTTGGGTGAATTTGAAATGTGGGAACATGCATTGAAGCATTCTTATTGAGATTTGTAAACAAACTTCATATTTTATAAGGAGATAGTTGTTAACATTATTTGTGCACTACACAAGCTACAACTAACCTTAGAGACCATTGTACCTTTCCTCTGAAAATACCAAAAACCTGAATTTTCTCCATTTTTATGCATCCCTAGGTGACAATGAGTTGTATGCACATATGAATTCAGAGCAGGAGTAGACCACTCGGTCCCTCAAGCCTGTTTTGTCACTTAATAAGATCATGGGTGATGATCCCAACTCCACATTCCTCCAAGTAGAAATAAAGGTGTTGACTATTTTCAAAATGGGGAGAGAATTCAGAAATCGGAGCTGCAAAGGTACTCGGGAGTGCTGATACAGGTTTCCGAAAAAGTTAATTTGCAAGTAGAATCGGCAGTAAACAAGGCAAATGCAATGCTAGCATTTATTTTGAGAAGACCAGCATTTAAAACACAGGAATGTAATGTTGAGGCTTTTTAAGGTACTGGCCAGACTGCATTTGGAGTATGGTGAGCAGTATTGGGCCCCACATCTGAGGAAGGATGTGCTGACACTGGAGAGGGCACAAGGGAGGTTTATGAGAATGATCCCAGAAATGATGGTTCAACACATTTGTTTGACGTCACTGGACTTGTATTCACTGGAGTTTAGAAGGATGAGGGGGGACCTCATTAAAACTTAGGTGATGGGATCACTAATAACATTTCAAACATAGAATAGCACAGAGAAGGAAAAGGACTTTCCACCCACAATGTCCGTGCCAAACATAATGTCAGACTAATCTTCTCAACCTGCATATGAACCATATCTGTGAAAATCTATATGCCTATCGAAAAGTCTCAAATGCTATTATTGTACTTACCTCCACCACCACCCCTAGGCAGCACATTCCAGGCACCCACCACTCTCTGTATAAAAAATTGCCCTGCACATCTCCTTTGAATTTTGTCCCTCTCATCTTAAAGCTGTGCACTCTAGTCTTTCACATTTCCACCCTAGTAAAAATGTACTGACTGTCTATCTTATGATTTGATTAAGTTTCGATATACAGCGAGGAAAAAGGCCTTTTGACCTACCGAGTCCGCACCAGCCAGCAATCCCCGTACACTAACACTGTCCTACACACACACACGAGGGAGAATTTACGATCTTTACCAGCCAATTAACCTACAAACCTCTACGTAAGGCAGTAACTCTACCACTGCACCACTGTGCTGCCCCTATATATATCTATGATAATTTTATCAGGTCTTCCTACATCCATTGACACACCAGAGAAAATAATCCAAGTTTATTCAACCTCCCCTTAAGTGATTAGACGAGCTATGGACCAAGTGCCAGAAGATGAGATTAAGATGCTCTGATGTGATGAGCCAAATGGCTTGTTACCATTCTGCATGACTCTTAACCATCAACAACGTAGCTCCTTCAGCTAAACATATTTCTGATCATATAACTTGTAAGAAGAGTAGGTTATCTCAATTCGGAAAGAATTGCGTGTATCATATTAGTTTTCTGGAACAATGTGTTAACCTCAATGAGATAACCACAGTTAATACAGTTAATGGAAATGTCTTGAGGACAGTCCATATGACAATCGGCATTACATACTCTGAAGGAGTATGACAATAGAACCTAGAGAAGAAATTGCAAATCCCTTGTGTGAGATATATGAATCATAATGAGTTTAGTTTAGTTGAGAGATACTACGCGGAAACCCACCAAATCCGCATCGACCAGCAATCCCTGTACACTAGCACTATCCTATACACTAGGGATAATTTACACTCTTTACGAAAACCAATTATCCTACAAACTTGTACATCTTTGGAGTGTGGGAGGAATCCGGAGCACCCAGGGAAAATCCACCCAGTCATGAGGAGAACGTACAAACTCCATACAGGCAGCACCTGTAGTCAGGATCGAACCCGGGGCACTGGCGCTGTGAGGCACCAACTCTGCTGATGCGCCACCGTGCCGTCCTGTTATAATATAATAACAGATGAGGTGGCGGAAGACTGGAGCATGGCTAATGATGTGCCTCGACTAAAGAAGGGATGCAAGAAAAGCCTGGGAACTATAGACCATGGACCCTAACATCTGTGGTAGACAACTGACTGGATAGGATTCTGAGAGATAAGATGTATACGCATTTGGATAAACAGTGGTTGCTTAGGAATAGTCAGCATGGTTTTGAACATGGGAGATCATGTCTTACGAATCTGTTTGAGTCTTTTGAAGTCGTAGATGTGTCTCTATGGACTTCAGCAAGCCATTTCATTAGGTTCCGCATGGTAGGCTGCTTTGGAAGGTTAGATCAAATGGGAGTCAAAGAGAGCTGGCTTCTATATAGAACATTTACTTCATGGAAGGAAGCAGAGGGTGAGAGGTTATTTTCAGACTGGAGGCCTGTGACTAGTGGTGTGTCTCATGGTTCAGTGTTGGGCCCATTGCTGCTTGTGGTTTGTATCAATGATTTGGATGAGACTGTAGATGCATGATTAGTAACCTTGCAGATGACACTAAAGTGGGTGGTATCATAGATAGCAAAGATGGTTTTCAAAAATTACAGCAGGATCCTGATCAGTGAGCTGAGGAATGGTAAATGCAGTTTAATGCAGACAAGTGTGAGGTGTTGCATATTGGGAAGTCAAACCAAGGCTAAACATTCACAGTGAATGCAGGGCCCTGGGGAATGTTGTACTGCAGAGGGATCTAGGAGTGCAGGTACATAGTTCTTTGAAAATGGCATCACAGGTAGATCAGGTGGTGAAGAAGGCTTTCGGTATATTGGATTTCATCAGTCAGGGTATTGAGTATAGATGTTATTTTATAGTTATGTAAAACATGTTAGTGATGCTGCATTTAAGTATTGTGTTCAGTTTAGTTTACCCTGTTAGTTTGGTTTAGTTTAGAGATACAGCGTGGAAACAGGCCCTTCAGCTCTCCTAGACTGCGCTGACCAGCAACTCCCCTCAGACTTACACTATCCTACACACACTAGGAACAAATTACAATTATATCAAGCCAATTAACCTACAAACCTGTATACTCTAGTATGGGAGGACACCCGAAATCCCGGGGAAAACCCACGTAGGTCACGGGGAGAATGTACAAACTCTGTACAGACAGCACCCATAATCAGGATCGAACCCGGGACTCTGGCGCGGTAAGGCAGCAACTCTGCCCTTGTGCCACCTGCAGAATGATGTGACTAAAGTGCAGAGAAGATTTACGAGGATGTTGCCTGGGCTTGAGGTTGTCAGGAGAAGTTAGGAAGGTTTAGTCCTTGGAGGACAGGGGGACGAGGGGTGATATTCTGGAAGTGTACAATATCATGAGGAAAATTAATAGAGTGAATGCACAGAGTATTTTACTCAGCGTGGGGGAATCAAGAATCGGGGACATAGGTTTATGGTGAAAGGGGCAAGGTAAGAACCTATGGGGCAACTTTTTCATTCAGAGTATGGTGGATACATGCAACAAGCTGGTGGAGGAGGTAATTGAGGCAGGTACTTGAACAACATTTAACATTTGGTCAGGTACAAGGATAGGAAAGATTTAAAGGGATGGGTGCTAAACGCGAGCAGATAGGACAAGTGTAGATGGATCATCTTGGTCACTGTGGGTAGGTTGGGCCGAAGGGCCTGCTTCCGTGCTGTATAACTCAGTGACTCTATGACTTAGCAGTTGGAGAGCAGTTATCTAACAATGATCATAATATAGTTCGAACATTGGGGTAAATCAGCTAACAAAGACTGAGTCCATGATAAACTAGAGTCAGATGCTATTGCTTTTGATTGTCCATTCTGTTCCGAGACTCAGCAACTCCAATGGTAAACTGGGGACTCCCTGCAGAGAGGGGTCAGCTGTTCTTCATATCTGTCCATCAGCTTTACACCAGGGAGGATAATGGACAAATAGTGACCCGATTTATTTTAATCGGGTTACTGACCCTCGTGGAAAAGCAATGTGCCTGTCAGAGCTCAAATTAAATTTAGTTTAACGTTTTCAATTATGTTTTAAAATGTTAATGCTATTAACAAAAAAAATTGTCTTAATTATCATTATTGTATTGAATTAAATCTACTTGGGTAGATTTTTTAAGTGTGACTGAAAATCAAATCTAAAAATAGTGAACAAGCCTATGAACAGAAGGCTGCAGGATGATTCAAATCAATATTAAGTTTGAGAAAGAGAAAGTAACTTAAGGGCCTGTCCCACTTTAGGCGATTTTAAGGCGACTGCCGGCGACTAGGCTGTCGCCGACAGTTCGCCGGGGTGTCGCGGGCATGATCGTGAGGAGTCTTCCAAAAATCGTAGTTGATCTCAGCGCGTCGCTGAGAAATCATCCGGTTTGAAATTTCTCGGCGACAGCTGGCTTGTCGGCAGGTATTGTTGCTTATTGCGGGCGCTGTCGCTTGCTGTCCCCAGGTTTGATAGGTTCTCTTAGATGCATTTAGAAGCACATAATATTAAAATAAGTAAAGTCATTTCAAAATACCATAAAATGCTTGTGTTTAACCAATTTATTTACCGTCAGGACATTTGACAGCTAGATTGGAGGCGACAGTTTGACGGTCAGGTAAACGTGGCAATTTCGTGATGTTTATGGCCATCAGCCATTGCATTTAAAGCGGGCTCCAAACCCAGATATTCAACCCAGAAACCAGATCTCCCTTACATTTTCAAAGAATGCCCACAAACTTTTCACAAAAATCCACTTAACCACTTAAATTTTTAATATTTTTAATACAGCTATTAGTAAACTGAAAGTAAATCCAGTTTATGCCTTGTTACAGTGAAGCTTGATTTTTAAGTAACCCATACAAGGTGTTATAGTTCAAAACTCTCAAGTACTTACCGACTTGTCAGTGATTTCAGTGAAAATCAGGACGCCGGAGAAGCATTGACAGCGTAGGAATTTTCACGAAGTTTATGGCCATCAGCCATTACATTTAAAGTGGGCTCCAAACCCAGATATCCAACCCAGAAACCAGATATGCATCTCCCTTACATTTTCAAAGAATGCCCACACACTTTTCACAAAAATCCACTTAACCACTTTTAAAATTATTTATTTTAATACAACTATTAGTAAACTGGAAGTAAATCCAGTTTATGGCTTGTTGCAGTGAAGTTTGGTTTTTAAGTAACCCATACAAGATGTTATATTTCAAAACTCTCAAGTACTTACTGACTTGTCAGTGATTTTAGCGAAAATCAGGACGCCAGAGAAGCATTGACAGCGTGGGAATTTTCGCGATGTTTCCAAAGACGGTGTAATCGCGACCTGACTCGGCATTGTCGTGGTCATTGTCGTCGGGTAAAAGAAAATTTCGGCGATCTGCTACGACTTTGACAGTCGCCGGCAGTCACCAAAAAAATCGCCTAAGTGGGACAGGCCCTTTAGAGTCCAGGTTTAGGTAATGCTGCAGTTTACAAGACCAGCAGAACTCTGAATGCATCAAACTTCTTAGAATTGCTGATAGGTAAAGTGGATTATATGTGCAAAATGTCCAGAAAAAAAACTTTGTGCTGGACTTGTGTCTGCCCCAAGGGGCCAATAAATCAGCCAAAATTGGAAATGGAGGTTGGTGATACATAAAAAGAAAAGCACATTCAAAAGAGCAAAGGATTGGGTAGATCTAGTACAAGAATTGATGAAAAACCAGCAAACAAAGACAATAAAAGAACCATAAAAAGGAAAATGAAAACACATTTCTTTATACATTAAAATTAATTTAAAGCGTTTTGACAATTATGTTGAAAGAGAAAGATAGCTAAAGGTAATGCGAGCCCTTTGAAAACAGCTGCAAATAGTTTGACAAATCAAAATAAGGAAATGACAGACATTGAGCATTAGAAATAAAAATGCATTAGAAATATGGCCCCTGAAAAAGGCATGTTACCCTTCAGGCCTGCATTGCCATTCAATAAGCCCAAAGCTATTCTATCAACTCAATTTTTCTGCTCTGTTCACATATGACTTACCCAAAAATCTATTGATCTACTCATGAATTTAATTTATGACTGGACTTAACATAGAACATGGAACATAGAACAGTACAGCACAGGAACGGGCCTATAATTCCCTGGATTGCTTAATAAAGGAAACAACATTCACGATTCTCCAGTCCTCCATGACCTTGTCTGTGGCTGAAGAAGGTGCAAAGATCTTCATCAGGATTCCTGCAAACTTCTCTCTTGTCTCTGAATAACCTGGGATAAATCCCATCAAGTCCAAGTGATTTATCCACCTTAATCCTCTTCAAGAGCCCCCAATTCCTCCTTCTTACATACAAACATAGAAACAGAAAATATAGTGTCAGAATATTGAGTATTCAATATTCTGACTGATGAAGATCAATGTGCTGAAAATAATATGGCCATTTGCTTGAAGAAATTGTTGGGAATCTTTAATGTACAGTATATGTATAAACAGTATTAAAATGAAAATATATTGTAATGATTAAAAAGCACACACCTCCAACAGATGCCATTTGTCTTTAATTCCGTCTACTTTTTCAAGGATATCACAGGATAATGAGATACCAGCTCGTCTCAGTGATTCAACCTTCTTTAGTAAATGTATTTTCTTTGGAAGCCACATTGACAGTTCTGTGTTGTAGCCCTGTAAAGCAACCAAAAATTAGCTTTGGATTTTCATTTAAACTGCACAATTTTAAATCACACATAAATTGGCACACAAACCACAAATACTTAATTTGTAAAAGCTCATACAAACAGACTAACTTTTATTTGTTGAAAAAGTGAACCAGTCGAACATGCAGCAAAGTATTTCAAAAACTATGAATGCTTTGGTAAAGTTGAGAAATATGAAAGGAGAACTGTCAAAATAAATATTTATACAATTTCCATCAACAGCAAACATCTTTTAGGCATTTTTCTGACATTTTAAAAAAGCTAGGCATGCTTAAATTTACCGTGTACTGGAGTAAATGTTCAAAAGTTTATGTCATTGGAAGCAGGACATTCGCCCTATCCCCTGGGATGGCGGGACTTAATATGAGGAAAGATTGGATAGACTGGGCTTATACTCGCTGGAATTTAGAAGACTGAGGGGGGATCTTATAGAAACATATAAAATTCTTAAGGGGTTGGAGAGGCTAGATGCGGGAAGATTGTTCCCGATGTTGGGGGAGTCCAGAACCAGGGGTCACAGCTTAAGGATAAGGGGGAAGTCTTTTAGGAACGAGATGAGAAAACATTTCTTCACACAGAGAGTGGTGAGTCTGTGGAATTCTCTGCCACAGAAGGTAGTTGAGGCAAGTTCATTGACTATATTTAAGAGGGAGTTAGATGTGGCCCTTTTTGCTAAAGGGATCAGGGGATATGGAGAGAAGGCAGGTACAGGCTACTGAGCTGAATGATCAGCCATGATCATATTGAATGGCCGAAGGCCTACTCCTGCACCTATTTTCTATGTTTCTATGTCTATGTTTCTAAGTCTACTCCGCTATTCAATCATGGCTGATCTATCTTTCCCTCTCAACCCCATTCTGTCTTCTCTCCATAACCCTTGACACCTTCACTAATCAAGAATCTGTCAATTTCTGCCTTAAAATACCCAAGTGACTTGGCCTCCACAGACATCTGTGGCAATGAATTCCACAGATTCACCACGCTCTGACGTTCCCCCTCATCTCCTTTCAAAAGGTATGTCCTTTTATTCTGAGGGTATGAGACTGTCCCATTATTGGGAATATTCTCCGCACATCCACTCTATCCAGGCCTTTCCCTTACTTTCGGTAAGTTTCAATGAGGTCCCTCTCATCTTTCTAAACTCCAGCGAGTACAGGCCCAGTGCCGTCAAATGGTCATCAAATGTTAACCCAATCATTCCTCGGATCATTCTCGGAAACTTCCTCTGGATCCTCTCCAACATCAGCACATCCTTTCTCAAACAAAGGGCACAAAACTGCTCACATTACTCCAAATGCAGTTTGACCAGTGTCTTATAAAGCCTCAACATTATATCTTTGTTTTTATATTCTAGTCCTCTCAAAATAAATGCTAACATTGCATTTACCTTCCTTATTATCAATTCAACTTGCAAATTAGCCTTTTGGGAATCCTACATGCCCAAATTCCATTGCACCTCCGATTTCGGAATCCTCTCCTCATTTAGAAAATAGTTTTTGCCTTTATTTCTACTACTAAAATGCATGACTGCATAATTTTCTATGCAGTAATCTATTTGCCACTTCTTTGCCACTCTCCCAACCTGTCCTGGTCCTTCTGCAGTCCCTGCTTTCTCTACACTACCTGCCCTCTGCCTATCTTCGTATCATCCACAAACTTGACCACAAAGCCTTCAATGTCCTCATCCAAAGCATTGATATACAACATGAAGTGGTCCCAGTACTGACCCTTGTGGAACACAGCTAGTCACTGGCAGCCAACCAGAAAAAAAACCTTTATTCCCACTATTTGTCTTCTGCCATTCAACCAACTTTCTCTCTCTGCAAGTCCATGCTATCCATGCATCGCTCTTGTACCATGTTCTTATGTTCACTACATGACAACTCCTAGAAAATTTTAGGCAGCATCATCAGTTCCTATACTTGGCTTTCTATGACCCAACAGAAGCCTTTGACTCCATCAATCAAGAGGGACTGAGGAACACCCTTTTCAAGTTTGGCTGCCCACAGATATTTGTCTCCATTTCATATCAGCTCCACAACAATGTGTAGCCATGGTATCAATTAATGAGTCTACAACAGAAACTATTTAATTGAAGACCAGGAACAATATATAGAAGCCAATTAATCTACAAACCTGCACGTCTTTGGAATATGGGAGGAAACCGGAGCACCTGAAGAAAACCCACACTGTCACAGACAGAATGTACAAACTCCATAGTCTGGATTGAATCCGGGTCTCTGGCACTAAATCTAAAATGTGCTATTGTGCTGCCCTTTGATTAATGATGAATTTGAGATTCAATGTATTGACTGAACACAGAAGAGATTGACAAAGATAATACAAGGATGAGAGTCTTCATTTACAAAGCGAAACCAGTGAAACATTAGAATACACGAGGGAATGATAGCCTTGCGGAGAAGTGAAGGGGTTTCAATATAATCAATGGGGAGAAACTATTTTCACCTCCAGTTTAAATTCCATTTGGAATATTTTGGAGGATCAAGAACCAAATGGTGAGTTAGCGACTGGAGGGCACATCATTAAATTAATCACTGAAAGAAGACAAGGAGCTGTTTGGTTTCCTTCAGCTAAAGATTGAAAATAGAATGTTCTAATAGAAGCAACTGTGGAAATAGATTCTGTAATTGCTTTTTATATGGAAGTGACTTAAACAGACAAAAAAACAAACGTAAAAAGATATGGATAAAAATAGGGGAATGCAATCAAGTGGATAGCTTCCTCAGAGAACATGCACAGATCCCATGGATTGACTGGATTCCTCCTGTGCTGCAAAATTCCATAGTATGAGAATCTGAATACACAACCATGAGAGTTTATTCCATTTTTCATAGCGACCATTTTCTGATGTGAGAAGTATGATTTGATGCGTGCTAACTATGTAGCAGGCATGAATCAAGTGGCGGGTGTTGTTTTAGTTGGTGCTTTGTGTCATTCACAGGGAATGTCTCGTTCATGACCACTCATACTGAAAAATACATTTGGGATGGTATTGACAACCTTCAAGACAAACCTTGGGAGCACACAGAGACCCTACTTAAGCAATGGAAAGAGCACACTACCTCACAAACTACCCAGTGTATGTAGTACAATTATTTCTTTGCATTACCAAAAACTCCACATTCTCTGTGCCATACATCTCTCCACAGACACACTGAAAGAAGGAAACATGCAATATTTTGCTCACCTAGTAAATCTGAAGGTTTCCACGAGATGGTGTGGTATATTATAAAGTCAAATTCTTTACCTATTCTAATTGCAGAACTGGATAAAAAACTTATGGTTTGTACACCCGGCTCTCTATTGAAAGGGAATTATGTTCCTAAATTTTTTAATAAAACATCTTGATTGTTCATTCTTTGGCTCAATTTTAACCTTATTTCTTTCATAGTGTGCCACAGATATTTGCTGAAAGATTGCGCATGTGATCTAACTCAAGAATGAAAAGATCTTTAATTAGTGGCCTAGAACCATAGATCAGACTGGACGATTCAGTCCTCTTATCTATATGGTTCTTTGCTCATAGAGATCATATGAGGTTGGTTCCAGATTGTTCTCCACTCTTAGGTTGCCCTAACCTAGGACATTGGAGCTCATTAAGGGACCTAAGGATTACAGGGTGTATGAGAAAACTGACCAAAGCACAGTGATTATGTGAATGTGTGCAGCATTTATAATAAGAGAGGTAAAATAATGGCACACAGACAAAAATGATTACAAAATCTTAGTCATCACAGGTTTTAGTGATCAGGATTTGTAATTAAATATTCCAGAAAACATCATATTTGGAAGAGAAATGCAAAATAGCAGAGGCAGCACCCCCCCCCCCCTTATTAAAGGATGGGAAAGGCGATTAAGTGAAAGAATTTTAGCTCAGAAAATCACAAAATGTTAGTGGACTTAAGGAAAAAAGAATTATCCAGACAGTTGGCAATGTAGAAAATAGCATAAATCTGAATATTACGGGTGCATGCAACAAAGGTGGTACACAATTCATGGTGGATTTTAATCTAAAGAGAGACTGCGAAAGTCAAATTAGCATAAATGGTATGGAGGGTGAATTCATGGGGGGTGTAAGAATTGTTTTTCTAGATCAGTATGTTAAGAAACCAATGAGGGAACATTGCTTTTTTGGATGTTGTATTGTGTAATAAGAAATGATTAATTGATAATTCAATAGTTAAGGGACCTTGAGAGAACATTAATCACTAAATAATAGCATTTCATAGAAAAATTAGAAGTAGTTCAGTTGAATCTGAAACCAAGGTCTTAAATCTGAATGAAGTGGGAAGGCAGATGGCATGGATTGTCTATAAAAGATTTAAAAGTTATGACAGAAAAGCAACGATGCTTAACATTCGAAGAATTATCACGTAATTTACAATTGATACAAATTCTTTTTCGATTAAAAATATCTTAACAAGAAAAGTGGTGCAGCAGTATCTCTCAAGAGGAATTAAAGATGGAATAGATCAAAAGAAATTTTAATATTGTTTCCTAAATAGCAATAAACCAGAAGTTTGGGAGAATTTCAAAGCTCAGCAAGAGAAAGATCAGGGTATTGTAAAGGAAAGGAAAAGTAAGGTGCAAACATAGTGTGGCAAGAAACATAAAGAGACAGGGGCAGCACAGTGGCTCAGTGGTAGAGTTGCTGCCTTATAGCGCCAGAGACCTGACTGCGAGTGCTGTCTGTACGGAGTTTGTATGTTCTCCCTGTAATCACGTGGGTTTTCTCCTGGTGCTCCAGTTTCCTCCCACACTCCATAGACATACAGGTTTGTAGGTTAATTGGCTTCAGGAAAATTGTAAAATTGTCCCTGGTGTATAGGATAGTTTTCAGGGCGTACAGGGTGATTATGGTGGGCGCGGACTCGATGAGCCGAAGGGCTTTTTTTCTGCGCTGTATCTCTGAAGTGTATCACTAAAGATTATAAAAGTTTCTTCAGACTACAAAATGAAAAAAAATCAGATGAGCTTCAAGTAAGGTTTTTCATGGAGTAAGACAGGACAAATTACATTGGGGAATGGGGCTATGCGAAGCCTCAGGAGATGTAGACAGGTTAAGTGAATGGGCAAAGGCGTGGCAAAAGTAATATAAAGTAAAAAATTAAGTGGAAATTAAGAGGGCTGAAATATTTTTTTAATGATTGAGGAATGAAAGATGTTCGAAGGACTTGGATTAGAATCCTTGTAAAACAACATACAACAATAACAAGCAATTAGAAAGGCAACATAACCATTATTGCAAGAGGATTTGGGTATAAGGGATGTCTTCCTCAAACTACATACGTCCCTGGCAAGATGTCCTAAGAATATTGTGGACACATCTGGTTTCCCAAAATAAAGACGGACTGTGATCGAGAGAGTGAAATGAAGGATTACCAAAGTGAATGCTGGTCTTGTCAAATAAGGAAGAATAAACAGATTAGGCATATACTCTTGAGCATACACAGAGTGCTGTAAAAACTCAGTGGGTCAGGCAACATCTGATATGAAATGAACAGGTGATGTTTCGGGTCAGGCCCCTTCTTCTGACTCTTACTAAGTTCGGAAGAATGAGAAGTGATCTCATTGAAACATATAGAATTCATATTAGGCTTGACAGGACAGATGCCGAGATGATGATTCTAGAACCAGGGATTACAATCTCTAAGGATGGGGTCAGCCATGCAGAACCAATGAGAAGACATTTCTTCAATCAGGTGACAAATCTTAGTAATTCTCCAATCAGGGCCCTCTCTCCTGAGGGCCGTGGAGTCAGTCGCTTCATAGATTGAAGGCAGAGATTGATAAATATTTAAATATTAAGGGATTCAGAGTGTAGACGTGGAGAAACAAGGAACTGCACATGTTGATTTACAACAAAAAAAAGACACAAAGTACTGGAGGGTCAGGCAGCATCATTGGAGAATATGAATATGTGATGTTTCAGGCCGGACTCTTCAAGGGTAGGCATTATTGGCGAAAAGTGATGCTGAGGTTAAAGATCAACTATGACCTCACTGATTGCAGAGCAGGTACAAGGGCCTAAATCAGGGGTGTCAAACTCATTTTAGGTCACGGGCTGGAATGGGCAAAATGCGACTTTATGCGGGCCGGATCAGTTGTGCATGCGCGAACACATGCACACGTGCTCCCATGGCTTTCGTTGCCTTCGTTTTTTCAACCTGCGCTCATGTGTCTCAGTCTCTGCTATAACTACAATGTGTTTCACTTTACGAATTTTGTTTCTGACGAAGAAGATTGCCTAGCAAGCATTACTTTTATAATTGGTATCTAGGCCCTAGATAGAGTGGATGTGGAAATAATGTTTCCAGTAATAGGAGAGTCTAGGACCAGAGGTCACAGCATCAGAATAAAAGGTCATACATTCACAATGGATATGAGGAAGAATGGGTGGTGAAACTGTGGAATTCATTGCCACAGACAGCGGTGAAGGCCAAGACATTGGGTATTTTTGAGGCAGAGATTGATAGGTCTTGATTAGATTACAGGGAGAAAGAAGACAATAGAATGTGGTTGAGAGAGAAAATAGATCAGCCATGGTTGAATGGCAAAGTAGACGTGATGGGCTAAATGGCCTAATTCTGTTCTCCTGTCTTATAGTTTCCTACAGTGTTTATGTTTTGCCCACAATGGGCTGGCTGGGTGGTGAACAGCCAAACAGCAGCGACCTGGCATGGTGAAAGATGGTCTGTCCATCATCTCACCTGAAGGCCCCCGCTCCCAGCCTTCTCCTTACATCTTTCTTCCTTCCCCTCACACCCTCTCCCCTCACGTCCTTCTCTACCCTCACCTTCTCCCTCACCTGCCCTCTCCCTTTCCTCAGCCTATCCCTTCTCTCATCCCCACTTCCTTCGTTCCAACTACTCTCCCACTCCCCTCCCTTACTTCATCCTCTCTCTTTCCTTACCTAGTCCTTAAATCCCCTCCCTTCCCTCATCCCGAAACACCATTCCTTCTCTCATCTGCTCCCTTCCTCACCCCCTCCCTCCCTACTTCCTATCTTTACCACCTACACCCCTCCCTCGACACCCTCTCTTCCCTTCCTCATCCCTAAAAACCTCCCTTCCCTCATCTGCTCCTCCTCCCCTTCCTTTACCACCACCTTCTTTTCCCTATTCCCACATAACATCCCACCTAGTCTTAACCCAAACCCAGAGCCCCCACCCTGGAGAGCAGCTCAGATATTTGGATCGCTGGCTGCGGCCCCATTCACAGTGCGGCGACTTCCCACCAGCCTCTATCAAGGCACTCACCTGGGTCTCAGGTACATGGTGGCGGTCTCTGTGGCGGCAGCCCAGGCACTTCCCGGTGTCCACAACAACACTGAGACTCCCCACCTTCCCCAGCGCGGCCCCTTCCTGCCCGTGTCACCGCATGGCTGGATATGGGCGTAGCTTCCACTCACCCCCGGGAGCTGGGGAGTGGGGAGGTGACAGCTGAAGAGCGGACTTGCATTTTCCTTCTGCGCAAAATTCATATTTCCTGCGAGTTTAAGCGGTCGTGTTGCTCACTTTCTGTGTATAATCTAACAGCGCTGGCTTTTCCCCAAATCATCCTGCGAGCCAGTTTGGACCCCTTCGCAGGCCAGAGGCGGCTTGTTTGACACCCCTGGCCTAAATGGTCTATTCTTGCATTTAGTTCTTAGATTCTATACAGCTACTAGTTTAACTATTATTACAATTTGAATGCCAGAAATAGATTGATTTCTTATCCTTCATGCTTACGTGGATTAAATGTGTTCACAGTATCAATGTTATTAAGAAACAGTCCTTAATTACTCCAGTGAGGTGTGTCACTGATTGGTAGAGTACACATTTATGTCATGATGTATAATGATTGAACTAATTGAGCAGCCATCACTAATCAGTTGTTAAGTAATTAGCTGTACTATCTTGGTTTCACACCTGTTATATATATAAATGACCAATGTGGCAACTATGAAAGAGTGAATAGATTGAAACTCCTAATTATGTAGATTCATAAATGCTACAGTTATGTCCACAATTATTCACCTGGAGGGCTGTCAGGCACATTTTTTTCCCAAAGAAGACAACAAGCAATAGCCTGGGATTTCCCGTAAGGTAAGCAAAAAGAAAACACGTGGAAAAAATATCACACTGAGGAATGTTGCTGCATTTCAGGCTTAACAGCACCATTGACAGATGGCATTTAGTAGGTCAATTGTCCTGCTGTCATGCACAGTGTATTCAAATTAAAGAATTAAGGGAGCATGAGTAAGTTGATATGGTATATGTTTAATAATTACTAAATTAGTTAAACAACAAAAACTACTGAAAGTAGGCACTAGATAATTAAACACAAGGAAAAGTATTTGCAGTGAGTGTAGAAAAGCAAATACGTTTCTGAAATATAAGGACTGATAGGAATTTTTATATTATTCCTGATATAAGTTTCCTATAGCCCACTTGCAATAAATTACATAAACTATGGGGTATATTTCAGGTACATCAGTTCATTTTAAAAGGGAAAAAAGTTTTTAGTTGCATTTGATCATTTATCCAAATGTCTCCAGCCTGATTGAAAATTCTCTGCACAATGTTGAGACTGTTTTACACATTTACACTTGTAATAAAACATGGATAAAATTATTCTAACACACAGAATCTTTATTTTCAAATGTTGTGAATGTAATTAACACACCACCTCCTTTTCCTTGGGCTAAATGCATGCCTTTGTACAGCAATTTTGTTGAAAATTGCACCAGGCAAAGCTGGAGAATCAGACAAAGCCTTGAAACACTGTTAATTGTCACCATGGTGATCAGAAGAATAAGCCATTTTCAAACTCGTGCAGATTTGGGTATTTCTTAGAGTCCTTCAATGTTAAAAGAATATGGTGTCTACCAATATTTCAGACAGAGAAGAAAACTATCACGGAGGTTTTCAGAAAGGGTCTGACCTGGAACATGTAAAAAAAAAAGTCTACACATGTAAAATCTTTCATATTGAAAACTGCATGAGGTGACTGAATGCTATAAAGCTATGTTAAGCAAGTCAAAAATATTATATATAAATATCTGATCTGCCAGGAAAAAGAATGCAGTCATTTTATGTGAACGATGCCCCAAGGTTCCCCAAGAATTCAGCTGCTGTAATAAACTTCAGAGTAGGAGGATAAAGGACTGGATGATGGTATTTAAAGTAATGCTTTAAAAGCACACATTCAAGCAAAAGTCCTTTCATAATTTCTTTGGTGGTCTGAAAGAAAGGCGATTTGGTAAAATAAATATATCGTGAAGCTATAGTTACCTAATGGAGGTTAAAATAAAACATCTTGCAGGTTATTTAGTTAATTAAAATGTTGAGACCTGTAGTAAATTGTAAATTAATAACATACATTTAAATGATATTTTCTTCAATAATCACATTCTAAAATAAACATAATCTGTTTTTCTGTACAAAATCTATAAAAATGAATAAATCTTGTTTATATTATTTACAATTTTGCTCCCATGGTAGCTTCACAGGAAAACCATGTTTGATGCCATTCAGTGACAAACAAAGACTTTTTGTCATGCCATTCAGGGTTCTATGTGCTGCAAAGAGACATATAGAGCAGAGATTTGCTAATTTGATCCAGGCCAGAGTGTTACTTTCTGCAGTCAGTTTCTGGGCTTTGAATGGCTGTTTACCAAAATTTAATAAGAATTACTGTAAGTGGTGTTTCATCAAAAACTATTATTACTGGATGTAGCTGGTTGTTGGTGAAAGATGTATGGATACAAAATTGAGAAATAACGGGTTCTTTTATTTAGAAAACAGAGAAACATATCCATGATTTCTGAATACAAGAACAGCAGCACAAGATCCTACACAATTTATTTTGTATAGTAGTATAGAATAACTTGGTCCTGAATACATTTTTTCATGATATTTGAAAAGATTAAAGAACTGCAATGTCATTTAAAATTACTAGAACTCACCAAGCAAATTACATTTGAGGCTCTGAATCAGTTCTTTTTCTTCAAGCTGATTCCATTTACACGCATTGAAAATCAAATTACATAGCCCATGCATTGTTAATTGGACATAGATTGCATTATCATCATTATAAATCAAACTCCAAATATCAAAATGAATTGCAAATTCACTAATAGGAGATCATGAAGCAATCTTTTTTAAATATCTTCCATTAATAATTAAATTCAAATTATATTACTTTGAAATTCTCTTATGACGGAAGTCAGCTTATTCACTTTGACCCTGCTTTTAAACTACAGAAATGTTTCAACAAAGTTGCAGCTTTCCACTTAATTATTTGAAAAGATCTATAGATCTAATTCCAGAATGCATGAATTAAAAAATAAAGTAATGATCAGATTTACCTGAAATACATGCATCTTGAAGATATGAAATGCTGACAGTTAAGAGGTTAAAAGAGCAACTTCTTTACCTACTGCAAATTAGGAAAGTACGTTGCAATGACAAATACAGTATGTCTTTTTTTTCTGAGTCTTTAAACCATGGTATATATAAAAGCTTAGAGAAAAGCACATATAAAAATATTTAGAAAGTGACACTAATTTGACAAATCAGGTGCTCTTTAAAGGACTTTTGATAATATGGATTGCTGAAGAAATCCTGGGTTATTTTACTTGTTCGAATTTTTCTCTGCGAGAATTTCATTATGGTAGATTAATATTGCATTGTTGCCATTTATCACTAGATCAATTCTTCTTGTTGATTCATGTTATAGAGCCAATAGTAAAAGAGTTCAGATATTAGACTGGAGTGTTCCCACTGCTCTGGATTCATGCAATGAAAAGAAGCGGTTGGGAAAAAATAGCTGCAATCTTTTAATGCTGATGACCTCTGACAGGCTCACAGTTCTTCTATCTGCACAGAATTTGCATGGGGTCTGTGTGCATATGAACAATGTAACCTAAATGGTAGACAATCTTTATTCTAATGAAAATGAATGTCAAGGTCAATGTAAAACTGCAATGATAAATGGAGTGCTACTAGGCATGAAAAGTCGCACATACAGCCAGCGTGCTGCTTTCACTTAATTGTTGCCTGAAACACATTGTGTTAATAAAACATAGAAAACACTTTATGCCAGTTAGTTTCACTTTAATGTGCAAACCTATTAGGAAAGGAACCTTATCGATAGATGACAGCATTTTTTTTCTGAGGAAGCTGATTTCATAAAATCCCATTTTCAACATTGCTAGATGGAAAAGAGTAGGTTTTGGATAGTAACAGGTTGCAGAAACTGCATTCATCACCTGAGCAGATTTTGCAATTATGATGCAGTTTCATTATTTCAATTTCAGTTTCTAATTTTAGTTCACCTGGAAATACAATTCCAAGTACCAATTACAGGACAAAATAGCTGTCATTAAAAATGGCTCGACTCTCCAATAACCTCTTTTATTCAGGAGGCTGCCCAGCAAGTGGTAATAAGGATCTGGAGGAGTGACAAGTTGAAAATATCATCTGTTGTTAATTTTCCTACAATTGGATTATTAACCTTGATTTTTAGGGTGAATGAAGAATTACAAATTGTAATGACTACGCGTGGAAGACAATGCTCCTATCTTAATTATCTGCAAGTCAAAACACATTTTACTTTTGTGGGACTATTGTTTGGGCAGAAAATAATGAGTGCAATAGATGCGGAGATATTGGTAGTGGTGGAGGGGTTCATGCAGCAAGCCACAGATTGATAAAGACAAATGCACACACTTTCAATTCAATGCAATATGATTATTAGTATTCCATTAGGTGCAGTGTGTTGGTGAAACACTTCTTAGAGAAAACCTTCAGCCAGATAATAAAATGAATGGTGACTCCTTGCAAATTGTGGAAAATTCCTGAGCAATTTGTATGAATGCCCCCAAAAATGGAGAATGTAGTGACATGGAGCAGTGATTAGTACTAATGACATTAGCAAGGATGGGATGGGAAGAATTCAAATCAATTCAAACCCAGAGAAAATCAAATCAAACACAGAGTTGTGAATCACCCAGAGAGTTGTGAATCACCCAGAGAGTTGTGAATTTGTGGAATTCTCTGTCACAGAAGGCAGTGGAGGCCAATTCACTGGATGAATTTAAAAGAGAGTTAGATAGAGCTCTAGGGGCTAGCGGATCAAGGGATATGAGGAGAAGGTAGGTACGGGTTACTGATTGTGGATGATCAGCCAATCATCACAATGAATGGCAGTGCTGGCTCAAAGGGTCAAATGGCCACCTCCTGCACCTATTTTCTATATTTCTATGTTAATTGCAAATTGCCAAGGAAATGTAACTATGGATAAATATAAGAATCGAAGGCAATTATAAGTAAGCATGTCTACAGGATAGAATGAACGCACCACCTTGGGCACCTGAATGAAAGTTGATCAACAATCATATTGGCAAAAGAAATGGAACAAATTACAGGAGTAGGACAGAATCCAAAAATAAAATCAAATGATATCAGACATAACTAATCAAATTTTTCGGAAGAACATAATAATAGTAAAGTTATCAGACATGAATTAATTGAAAAATGTGTCATATAAGTATTCGGAGAAGAAAATATACATTGATAAACATTTTAATTAGATATTGTGATATTTCTAAAGAGCTATTCTATTTGATCTTGTTGAAGTTGAAATATTTACTTATGCACAATCCATATAGTAATTGTAATGTCATTTCACAGCATATAATAAGAATTTGGGGTCTGCACATCAGATACAATAATTTCAATCCTGTCTTAATTAACTTCATACATTTTCACAATTTTAATATCAACAATTTTAAAATCCACAGATTTCATAGCAACAAATGTCAAATGAGAGGTACTTAATAAATTTCATAAATTTCACTTAATAAATTTCACCAACAAATACAAAACAAATAGCGACTTCAAAACCTTGAAAATATTTATTTGATCATCAAGTGCAGGAAAATCTAGATACAAATTCATCTGTGTGTGATTTGTCTGGTCTGTAGTATTGATGTGGCCAAGAGGCAGACCTCAGTGGGGTGTAGGCACCAAATTAAATAGCTGTAAAATAAGTCTTAATGTGGGATGGAATTCAATCTAACCTTGACATGACCTTAGGGAAAATATGCAAAAAGTAAAACTAATGCACTCGATAAGGCACATCCAAATTTTGAAGCCGAACAGCTTAGAAAGGAAAAAAAAAGAGGAACTGCTTGATAATTGTTGTTGAAGCCATATTAAACAGCAAATTCTGAAAACGAGTTGAGGCTTCAACAGACCAGATCTGTTACTGTGGAGGCATCTGAAGCATTTGGAAATGATCCAAGCAAAAACACCAAGCAATATTGTTAACTTAATTATTCTGAAAAAAATATTTTATAGTGCGGCTACGGGTGGAAGAAAATACTAATTACTTGATTATTACTGCTGAAAAAAATAATTTAAAACTATCTGTTCATTGAATTACTGAAAGCTTATATGTTAATTCTGCCGTTATGAAAGGGTACTCTCAGTATGTTTTGTAAGTTGATAAAAAATAACCATTTACTTATTCTTTCCACGTTTCACTTAAAAAGTACCACTGCATGATATGCGTGCAACAATCAAGTTTCAGTTTTCCTCAGGCATGGGTTAGCAATTTAAACATTGAGTGTACTGGCAAAAGTAATGCTAAAATAATGATGGCTGATCTGCACTGTTTGACAGTAAAACTGCCATTTACAAGCTTTGACAAGTCTATCTGCATCAAGATAAATCATTCTCGTAGCAATGGTTAGATGTTTCTTTGTTGTGAACATGTTAACTTCATAATAAGTAAACAAGTTCAACAAAATATTTTTTAGCTGCAAGGTAACATTCTATTTGATGAATAACAAAACGACTTCCCGAAAGCACTAACAATCTTGTCTGAGATCATAATGTTGAACTATTTAAATATTTCCAATATCTGTACCACAGTCCACGTGTAAATTAGGCCATCTGGTGGACATTTAAAGGTTGCATAACTCATGGGACCTTCATGACCAACTTTAAAGATTATTATGGGCCAGGAATATATTAAGACCACTCCTATGAACTGGGGCTATGCAGTTGGAATCAGGGTTGCAGAGGGCAATATCTGTACACATTTCCAGCTGTCTTAGCAACTGTTGAAAAATTAATCTCCTGAATTCTCTGTGAAAATTGTACTTTAAAACATGCCCAAATGATGTCAGCGGTAGTGCAAAATTCACAAAATGCATTTGCAGTGACAGATTCAACTTCAACAACAAGGAACTAATCCAAAGATAGACATAAAATGCTGGAGTAACTCAGCGGGACAGGCAGCATCTCTGGAGAGAAGGAATGGGTGATGTTTTGGGTCGACACCCTTCTTCAAACCCAACTCACCAATTCCTTCTCTCCAGATATGCTGCCTGTTCTGCTGAGTTACTCCAGCATTTTGTGTCTATCTTCAGTGTAAACCAGCATTTTACACATTACACATTTTACTCATCCAACTTCCACAGAAATTAGTCTATTTAAAGACTCAACATTCCCTTCTTCACACTGAAAACTGTGAGCTCCTACAACCTCAAATACAACCTTATGGGTGTGCCTGGAGAAGGGCCTCATCTATTTTCTCTTCACTCATAGAAACAGGGAGTGGACATGGCCATTTACATGCCTTTCAGCCTTCCCAAAGTGTAAACATTCAGAGATTACACTCACAACCCCTTGGCAAATTACTGTCAGGGTCGCCTCAGTGTAGATTCCATGGCCCTCCTGCAGAACAAACACACTTCCTCTCTGAAGAAGAGACCTTACCCAAAATGTTATCGATCCATGTTCTCCAGAGATGCTGCCTGACCTGCTGAGTTACTTCAGCACTTTGTGTCCTTTTGAGTAAACCAGCATCTGCAGTTCCTTGTTTCTACACTTCCTGCTGGCACTGTTTCTCACCAGCCTCTGCAAGTCTCTCTGACTTTGTGGCAACACAGTCCTACAAACACCTCCACCCAATCTTTGCAGCATCCATTCATTTAATGACAACACTTCCCTGAAATTGGATGAGTGCTGGTTGTATTTTTATGAGCTGGAACAGTTCAGCATCAAAAAACAGCATACAGCAATTTCAAGGTAGCAGTTTTGTGCAGTGTGCAGTTTTGGTCTCCAAATTTGAGGAAGGATATTCTTGCTATTGAGGGCGTGCAGCGTAGGTTTACTAGGTTAATTCCCAGAATGGCGGGACTATCATAATGTTGAAAGACTGGAGCGACTAGGCTTGTATACACTGGAATTTAGAAGGATGAGAGGAGATCTTATCGAAACGTATAAGATTATTAAGGGGTTGGACACGTTAGAGGCAGGAAACATGTTCCCAATGTCGGGGGAGTCCAGAACAAGGGGCCACCATTTAAGAATAAGGGGTAGGCCATTTAGAACTGAGATGAGGAAAAACTTTTTTAGTCAGAGAGTTGTGAATCTGTGGAATTCTCTGCCTCAGAAGGCAGTGGAGGCCAATTCTCTGAATGCATTCAAGAGAGAGCTGGATAGAGCTCTTAAGGATAGCGGAGTCAGGGGGTATGGGGAGAAGGCAGGAACGGGGTACTGATTGAGAATGATCAGCCATGATCACATTGAATGGCGGTGCTGGCTCGAAGGGCCGAATGGCCTCCTCCTGCACCTATTGTCTATTGTCTATAATGTTAAGTATAGTATCAAATGTCCACTAGAGTGAATTAATTTAAGTTCATCAAAGTAATATAAAACAATTTCTTAATAGTATAACAGACAGTGTCAAATAACACAAATTAATAGTTGTAATTTCCACTGCAGATCATTTCAACAAAACAGCCTACAAAATCGAGTCATTGCACTTCTGGGATCGCACATTGATCATTTGCCTTTACATCAATATGAATCAGATATCCAAACCTCTCCTGGTTTAGAAGGTTCTATTCAAATACATCTAAATTATAAATGTGGTTAATTATGCAAGAACTGGACTAGGTAAGTGACTAAACATACAAGCAAAAGAACATTTCTTCCCTGTGCGCTTCCAGTTAGAGGTATGGTTCTTTGCCCATCACAATTAATTTTCTTGATCCCCATCTGATAAAAGGTACAACTGAGACTGTGAAACTGCTACTGCGACGGAAGCAATCTGGAGTAATCTGTAGAGCAGGATTCATTATTATGTACCATCTCAACATTATTATGATGTTCAGCATGATTTTAATGATGATTTTTAATTTATGACCTTATAATAATGTCCAGCAAAGAAAAATTCAGCAAAATCAACCTGCATCAAATTCCTGAACAATAAAAAAACCCATTGAACAGTACAGCACAGGAACAGGCCCTTTGGCCTACAATATTTGTGCTGAACATGATGCCAAATTAAACTGATCTTATCTGCCAGTACATGATCCAGATCGCTTTATTCCTTGCACTTCCATGTACTTATCCAAAAGCCTCTTAAATGCCACTATGGTATCTGCCTCCACCACCACCCAAAGCAATGCGTTCCAGGCCCCCATCACTCCAGAGAAAACAATCCCAGTCTATCCAACCTCTCCCTATAGCTGAAACCATGTAATCCAGGCAGCATTCTGGTATAGCTCCTCTGCACCCTCTCCAAAGTCTCCACATCTTTTCAGTTATAGGGTGACCAGAACTGCACCCATTGCTTCAAATATGGCCTAACCAAAGTCCAAAAGAGCTGCATCGTGACTTCCTGATTCTTATATTTAATGCCTCTAGCAATGAAGGGAAGCATACCATACGCCTTCTTTACCACCTTATATACTTGTGCAGCCACCTTTGGTGAGCTATGAACTTGGACTCTATCCCTCTGCACTTCAATGCTGTTCAGGCCTTAAAACAATGGGACTTTTGCATGAATCCTCTGTAAAGTGTTTACAATAGCGACTTCAAATTAGACTTTGGGCAGCACAGTGGCACAGTGGTGTGGCTGCTGTCTCACAGTGCCAGAGACCCGGGTTAGATCCTAGCCTCAGGTACTGTCTGTGCAGCATTTGTATGTTCTTCCTGTGACCACGTAGGTTTCCTCCGGGTGCTCTGGTTTCCTTCAACATTGCAAAGACATGCAGGTTTGTAGGTTAATTGGTTTCTGTAAATTGCCCCTAATGTGTGGAATGCGAAAGTGGCATAACATGGAACGAGTGTGTGGGTAATCAATCGTTGGCATGGACTCGGTGGGCCGAAGGGCTTGTTTCTGCACTGTATCTCTAAACTAAACATAGACTGATCGGGAACCATTTCAAAATCTAATCACCCCATCTCAACATCCATTCGCATTTGAACCAACTGAGGAAGTAAATGGAACCTGGGCACACTGCTCCACATGATCAGAACTAAATAAACAAAAACATTTGCACAATATATCCTTTGTAATCAATACACAATACCCTGCCAACAGCTGCTTGATATGCGTAATACGTTTTTAAGATTTGATTTGTTACTCGTTATGTTATTGTTCACAATTGTACACAGAATATTTAGAAATGCTGATGCCACATTCTTCCACAGACTGTGTTTTGTTTACTGAGACATCCAGTATAAATTATTGACTATGTTTTTCCTTTGGTAAGGGTGGTCTCAGGTGTGTTAAATTTTGCAATATTGTTACATGAATAGGATTTCCTATTGTCATCTCACTTACTTGTAAGGCATACTTAGCGAATCAGTTGTTTGCCAGCTTGATGCAATCAAAAATTTAGTTGTGAGTAGACGGCAAATATGACGAGATTTAAATAATCACTAAAATAATCCAAAATATATGTGGTAAATTCAAAAACAATATTTAATTTCCTTTCTACAGCACATACCAGACAAGTTGAAAGTATATAGCTGAATTGGAATTTAATAACGACCATTAAATTTATGCCATTAATAATGATTTTACTTTCCTTAAGATGTTTAATTGTTGGGAATTAGCTCTTCTAAAATTATTTAATATACATTTGTTGCATTTATGGTTGCAAGGCAGACCATATTTTTAGCTTTCTAGCTGCAGGAACTGCAGGGATAAAGCACATTGGATTTTGTACAATTATTTACTGTCGACACTTGAGACAGCTGGTAGTTTGCATAACTTTGATAAACTTTATTTAGTAACCTTGCTAAATTATCTAATGTCAATGTCTGATATTTCCAAATTTGAACACAAAAATCAATCATGTGTTTTATTGAAATGGTAAAGTGGTTTTAAGATCTGTTTCATTATATTTTCCAGCCACAACACTCTTCAATTCTCAGCACAAATTATACTGACGAAAATAAAATAAAGGTTTGGAAAGATTTTGCAATAAAAGCCACTGGGCAGGACCATTATGCCATCTTTAAATAAAGTGGGGTAGCAATATTGTAAGCAGAATGTCTAAAACATCATGTATTAATATATTTTGAGGAATAAAATGGAATTAGTAATTTACTTTTCTTGCAAACTTTTTTGGACATTAAATCTTGTTTCATGACGATACTTCTGTCTCCAAGGAAACTGCTTTTGGTCTGCCACATTGGAAAAAAACCAACAGCTGCTTTTGTTTCTAGGGTAAATCTTCCCCTTCATCTAAGTTCTTGCTTTTCAAACTGTCTAGACCACACTGGTGTTCATAGATCGGAACCTGTCTTTTGAAAAGCTGATCATTTTTATTTTGTGGAATTCTGTGTTTTAATATGTTCAACTCTTTACAGTACACGGTATCATACTAATAAAAATGAAGTCATTATGTGGACATGGACACATTCTTGATAGGAGCAGGAATCCCGAAGAAACACAGCTGTGTGATGGATTACATTCTCTCATGTAAGTGCTATACTATGACTTTTCCGATGCAATATTGCATTCTAGCAATCATTCACATCAGCTTTTAAATCTTCTTTACCATGTAATTCAAAGCTTTGTCTTTTCCATAAACGGTTTGGGGGGTTAAAAGAAATGGCAGAGGGAGTTATGTCTTAACTGTTGGGATTATTCGCAGTCACATGGCTACTCTGTGTCACAAGTAGAGCATAAAAAGGTGACAATGGCAGTGATTTCCTGTCAGCAAAGAGCAGGACAGGGCTGTCTAGAAGTGATGCAAATGAGGCAAACTTTCACCATGGTTTGTTGATTTACTCAGGGTCAAAGCATGCCAAGCCAAGACACAGAGCAGGAAGAAAACTAAAGGGAATATAACCAAAATCTTTCAAGAAAATACAGCGTCTTCACAAACTGCACTCCAGTGTCTCCTATGTATCCTTTTACTAAATAAAACTGCTCAAGTGCGATCATGACAAAATATAATTTAAACTGTAAAAATGTATAGTATTTAAATAATGTAAGTTCCTACCAATAAAATCAATTTTAGATTAAATTGGCTTCACTCTTCTGATCCAGTAAAAGCCAACTTATACTAATTGATTCTAATAGAATAGGTACATTTTTTTTGTTATTTGTCACTTGGAAGTGCACCATTATTTATACTCAGTTACTGTTTTGTAATTCAGTGTCTGATTTCTAAAAAAAAGGGCAATTATTTTTTTATGCAAATTGTTTGAAAACATTTGTTTTACTGCGAAAGGCTTTTGCAAATGGTACACGTAGATACAGACCTTTAAATCTGTGTAGCAAATACAGGAAATATGATAATGCAACAACTCGATGACAATCATTCAACCATGTTGAATCATCAGAAACAGCATCGGACTGCTTTGCTGAAGCAGATTACGAGCTGAACTATAAAATATAATTGGCATCAAATTGTTGGTCGTGGCTAACACAACTGCGAGTGCAATTTCACAAATCAAGGTATTCTCTGTAACAGCCTTACTTAGGTTCGAGAGATATGGCAACCTCAGACACAAATGTCTATAAATGAAGAAAAACATGCATTTGGTACGTTATTAATATATCAAACTGGCCCAGAAATCACTCCAAGCTATTTCGAGTCATAGAGTCTTACAGCGTGGAAACAGGGCCTTTGACCTTTGGCATAACTTGCCCACTCCAACATGTCCCATCTACAAGAACATGGGATTTATTCACAAAATGCTGGAGTAACTCAGCAGGTCAGGCAGCATCTCGGGAGAGAAGGAATGGGTGACGTTTCGGGTCGAGACCCTTCTTCAGACTGATGTCGGGGGTGGGACAAAGGAAGGATATAGGTGGAGACAGGAAGATAGAGGGAGATCTGGGAAGGAGGAGGGGAAGGGAGGGACAGAGGAGCTATCTGAAGTTGGAGAAGTCGACGTTCATACCACCGGGCCGCAAACTGCCCAGGCGAAATATGAGGTGCTGCTCCTCCAATTTCCGGCGGGCCTCACTATGGCACTGGAGGAGGCCCATGACAGAGAGGTCAGACTGGGAATGGGAGGGGGAGTTAAAGTGCTGGGCCACCGGGAGATCAGTTGCGTTAATGCGGACCGAGCGCAGGTGTTCAGCGAAGCGATCGCCGAGCCTGCGCTTGGTTTCGCCGATATAGATAAGTTGACATCTAGAGCAGCGGATGCAATAGATGAGGTTGGAGGAGGTGCAGGTGAACCTCTGTCTCACCTAGAAAGAATGTTTGGGTCCTTTGATGGAGTTGAGGGGGGAGGTAAAGGGACAGGTGTTGCATCTCGTGCGGTTGCAAGGGAAAGTGCCCGGGGTTAGGGTGGTTTGGGTAGGAAGGGACGAGTGGACCAGGGAGTTGCGGAGGGAACGGTCTCTGCGGAACGCAGAGAGGGGAGGGGATGGGAAGATATGGCCAGTGGTGGGGTCCTGTTGTAGGTGACGGAAATGTTGGTGGATAATATGTTGGATCCGCTGGCTGGTGGGGTGGAAGGTGAGAACGAGGGGGATCCTGTCCTTGTTGCGAGTGTGGGGATGGGGAGCAAGAGCGGAGCTGCGGGATGTAGAAGAGACCCTAGTGAGAGCCTCATCTATAATGGAGGAGGGGAAGCCCCGTTTTCTGAAAAACGAGGACATCTCGGAAGCCCTAGTGTGAAACACCTCATCCCGGGCGCAGATGCGGCGTAGACGGAGGAATTGGGAGTAGGGGATAGACTTTTTGCAGGGGACCGGGTGGGAAGAAGTGTAGTCCAGATAGCTGTGCGAGTCGGTGGGTTTGTAATAAATGTCCGTCACTAGTTTTTCTCCTGTGATGGAGATGGTGAGGTCCAGAAACGGGAGGGAGATGTCAGAGATAGTCCAGGTATATTTAAGGGCAGGATGGAAATTGGAGGTGAAGTGTATAAAGTCAGTGAGTTCTGCATGGGTGTAAGAGGTAGCACCAATGCAGTCGTCGATGTAGCGGAGGTAGAGTTCGGGGATGGGGCCAGTGTACGTCTGGAACAGGGATTGTTCGACGTACCCAACAAAGAGGCAGGCGTAGCTAGGGCCCATGCGAGTGCCCATAGCCACGCCTCTGGTTTGGAGGAAGTGGGAGGAGTCAAAGGAGAAGTTGTTGAGGGTAAGAACCAGCTCTGCTAGGCGGAGGAGAGTGTTGGTCGATGGGGATTGGCTGGTTCTACGGTCGAGGAAGAAACGGAGGGCTTCGAGACCATCCTTGTGGGGGATGGAAGTGTAGAGTGACTGGACATCCATGGTGAAAATGAGGGAGTGGGGGCCTGGGAACCGGAAGTTATCCAGGAGATGGAGAGCGTGTGAGGTGTCTTGGACGTAGGTGGGGAGGGATTTGACCAGGGGGGATAGGATGGAGTCGAGGTAGGTAGAGATAAGTTCGGTGGGGCATGAGCAGGCAGAGACAATGGGTCTGCCGGGACAATTGTGTTTGTGGATTTTGGGTAGGAGGTAGAATCGGGCCGTGCGGGGCTGGGGAACTATGAGATTGGAGGCACTGAGGGGTAGTTCGCCGGAGTTGATGAGGTCGGTGATGGTGCTGGTGATGAAGGTCTGGTGTTTATCGGTGGGGTCATGGTCCAGGGATAGGTAGGAAGAGGTGTCTGATAGTTGTCGTCTGGCCTCGGTGCGGTAGAGGTCAGCACGCCAGACTACCACAGCCCCTCCCTTGTCAGCGGGTTTAATTATTAAGTCCGGGTTGTTGCGGAGTGAGTTGAGGGCTGCACGTTCAGGAGGGGAGAGGTTGGAGTTAGTCAGGGGAGTGGAAAATTTGAGGCGGCCGATGTCACGCCGGCAGTTTGAAATAAAAAGTTCATGGGTCCCACCTGCCTGCATTTGGCACATATATCCCTCTAAACCTGGCCTATCCATATATCTGTCAAAATGTTTCTCAAACGTGGCGATTGTACCTGCCTCAATTACCTCCTCTGACCCTTTGTCATACACCTACCACCTTTTGTGTGAAAAAACTACACCTCATGTTCCTATTAAATCTTTCCGCCCTCACCTTAACACTATGTCCTCTGGTTCTCGATTCCCCTACTCTGGGCATTAAAACAGAGGCATGGCCACCTTATTACAATGTCTGAAAGTCCATAATTTCAGTTGTGGGATTCACAGGGTATCCCTGAATAATGCCATGCTGAAACTAGCAGTGTTGGTTTCAGCATGACATTCCAAGTTAGTATGTTTAAAATTCTTGTATTTTTCATTATAGAACTCAACAGATCAGCAAGTCTTTGCAGCCAGGTCTTAAAGATACATACCACAATACAAACAAGACTCCTCTAGCTCCAGTGAGTGCTGAATCAATGGATGTGCCAATAATTGGATGGGAATGGGAGAGTGCTCCAAGGGATTCAGAGGAACTTGAAGAAGCTGCTGAAAAACAATGGTTGGAAGAGACATGTCCTTTGTTCCATGGGGGTCATCAAGACCCTCCAGGGCAACATTCAGGTGTCCCTGGCATAAACTTTCCAAAGAGATTTCTCTCTGTGTAGGTAAGTATACAGTCTACAATTGCTTTCATTTTGGAGAAAAGCTAAGACACAGCAAATGACCATGTCAGCTGTGTCTGCTTCTTGGACAGAAGGAAAATTAGAGGATGTCTCCTGTCTTGACTATGCCATTTTGATGATGTATTGCAAGTTCATAAGTCTTGAGAGCAGAATTGAGCCATTCAGCCCATTGAGTTTACTCTGACATTCAATCATGGCTGATCTATCTTTCCCTCCCATCCCATCTTCCAGCCTTCTCCCCATAATCTTTATCACCAATCAAGAATCTGTCAATCTCTGCCTTAAAAATACCCAATGACTTGGTCTCCACAGTTGTCTGTGGCAATGAATTTCACAGATTCATCACGCTCTGACTACAGAATTCCTTGCCCACAATCACAACATCAAAAGAACACATCATAAAATGTATCCACTTATTTGTCCCACTGTAATATAAGTATGACATAGTTTGTCGTACTGCTCAGACATTAGGTATCACATTCTGCCAGGTTCATGGTGAATAGTGGATGGGATAAGCAATTTCTATGTGTGTAATCATGCATTGAGTTTTAATACATTTTGATGGTTCGTGAAAATCTTTGAAAATACCTTGATTTTAATTTACACCTTCAAAGCAGAAAGCTGTCCCAATTGTGCTACCCTGCAGAAAACCCATAGAATCCTGAAAATAGCTGCAATAATGAAATTATGCCTTCCAGCTCAGAATACCCAAGTTTAGAAATTTAGAGCAGCTCTTAGAGCAGCTTGTACTGGGGCCTACCAGAGAGAAAGCAATTCTAGATATAGTGTTGTCTAATGAACCAGATTTAATAAGGGAACTCAAGGCAAAGGAACGCTCGGAGGTAGTCACCATAATATGCTAAGTTTTAATCTGCAATTTGAGAGGGAGAGGGTTAAATCAGAAGTGTCAGTGTTGCAGTTGAACAAAGGGAACTATGAAGACATGAAAGAGGAGCTGGCCAAGGTTGACTGGAAAAGGATCCTAGCAGGAATGAGGGTGGAACAGCAATGGCAGGAATTTCTGGACATAATCCAGAAGATGCAGGATCAGTTCATTCCAAACAGGAAGAAAGATTCTCAGGGGAGTAAGAGGCAACTATGGCTGACAAGGGAAGTTAGGGTTGGGAAAAAAACTAAAAGAAAAGGTGTATAACATAGCAAAGAGTAGCGGGAAGCCAGGGGATTGGGAAACTTTCAAAGGACAGAAGAAGGAAATAAAAAGGGCAATACAGGGTGAAAAGATGAAGTACAAGGGTAAGCTGACCAAAAATATAAAGAAGGATAGTAAAAGCTTCTTTAAGTATGTCAAAAGAAAAAGATTAGTAAAGACAAATGTGCATCCCTTGAAGGCAGAAACAGGTGAAATTATTATGGCGAACAAGGAAATGGCAGAAGAGTTGAACAGGTACTTTGGTTCTGTCTTCACTAAGGAAGACACCAACAATCTCCCAGATGTACTAGAGGACAGAGGATCTAGGCAGACAGAGGAACTGAAAGAAGTTTGCATTAGGCGAGAAATAGTATTGGGTAGACTGATGGGACTGAAGGCTGATAAATCCCCAGGGCCTGATGGTCTGCATCCCAGGGTACTCAAGGAGGTGGCTCTAGAAATCGTGAATGCATTGGTGATCATTTTCCAATGTTCTATTGATTCAGGATCAGTTCCTGTGGATTGGAGGGTAGCTAATGTTATCCCACGTTTCAAGAAAGGAGCGAGAGAGAAAACAAGTAATTATAGACCAGTTAGCCTGACATCGGTGGTGGGGAAGATGCTGGAGTCAATTATTAAAGAAGTAATAACGGCGCATTTGGATAACAGTAAAATGATTGGTCCAAGTCTGCATGGATTTATGAAGGGGAAATTCTGCTTGACTAATCTTCTGGAATGTTTTGAGGATGTGACAAGTAAAATGGATGAAGGAGAGCCAGTGGATGTAGTGTATGTGGACTTTCAGAAGGTCTTTGATAAGGTCCCACACAGGAAATTAGTGGGCAAAATTAGAGCACATGGTATTGAGGGTAGGGTATTGACATGGATAGAGAATTGGTTGGCAGACAGGAAACAAAGAGAAGGAATAAACGGGTCCCTGTCAGAATTGCAGGCAGTGGCGAGTGGAATGCTGGGGCCACAACTATTTACAATATATATTAATGATTTAGATGATGGGATTAAAAGTAACACTAGATGACACAAAGCTGGGTGGCAGTGTGAACTGCGAAGAGGATGCTAGGAGGTTGCTGGGTGAATTGGACAGATTGAGTGAGTGGGCAGATGCATGGCAGATGCAGTATAATGCAGATAAATGTGAGGTTATCCACTTCGGCAGCAAGAACAAGGAGGCAGATTATTATCTCAATGGTGTCGGATTGGGAAAAAGGGAAGTGCAACGAGACCTGGGTGTCCTTGTACACCAGTCACTGAAAGTGAACATGCATGTACAGCAGGCAGTGAAGGAAGCTAATGGCGTGTTGGCCATAACGAGAGGATTTGAGTATAGGAGTAAAGAGGTCCTTCTGCTGTTGTACAGGGCCCTGGTGAGACCACATCTGAAGTATTGTGTGCAGTTTTGGTCTCCTAATTTGAGGAAGGACATGCTTGCTATTGAGGCAGTGCAAGCTATTGAGGCAGGGGTTCACGAGGTTAATCCCCGGGATGGCGGGATTGTCATATGAGGAAAGATTGGAAAGACTGGGCTTGTATTCACTGGAATTTAGAAGGATGAGAGGGGATCTTATAGAAACATATAAAATTATAAAAGGACTGGAAAAGCTAGATGCAAGAAAAATGTTCCCAATGTACGGGGAGTCCAGAACCAGGGGCCACAGTCTAAGAATAAAGGGGAGGCCATTTAAAACTGAGATGAGAAAAAACTTTTTCACCTAGAGAGTTGTGAATTTGTGGAATTCTCTGCCACAGAAGGCAGTAAACGCCAATTCACTGGATGAATTTAAAAGAGAGTTAGATAGAGCTCTAGGGGCTAGCGAAATCACGGGCTAGGGGAGAAGGCAGGCACAGGTTACTGATTGTGGATAATCAGCCATGATCACAATGAATGGCGATGTTGGCTCAAATGGCCAAATGGCCTCCTCCTGCATCTATTTTCTATGTTTCTATGTTTTTAATTACAGACTACAGTGAGCCTCAGTTGATCTGGGCCAGATTTCAAGTAGCAATGTTGGAAATGATTTAAATGCTCCTGGGCTAGAGGTGAAATAAATTAGTCTGAGCACCAAGACCTGAGTGATATCCATTTACTCTCCAGGCACATTAAACATTAAGTAATAGTTGGGTTTGACTTATCTGTGATGCTTCTACCGCCACCTGCCACATACCTCCCCCATCCCGTCAAAATTAAATTAACTGTTAAAGTATACCATGTTTGCCATGTGAGAAATAGCCACTTGGTCAAGGCACTGAAAGATGATGTCACTGACATATGCTAAACAGGAATCATTGTCAAGAAGGGAGGAAAACCAAACCTACGAACTGTTTACAGTCTTCATAATTAACTCCGCCTCCCCAGCATTAGACTTGGATGAAATGTATATATCATGTTAAAAGCTGAATGGTTGAAATTTGCAATAAATCCTATCAAACATAACCACTTTTTTAAGCAAGGCAGAAGGCGAACAAACTGGCATTCTACAAGATGCATGCACGTTTTCATTGCAGAATGAACAGGAGTCACATCACTTGCTAATGGCTGTCATTGCAAAACATAGGGAAAAGCACAACAGCATGATTCAGAAGCTCGATATAGAGCCTCAAGACCAAACATCCATTCGCAGTGAAAATTCGGTAATGAGCAGAATTGATCATCTCAATTGTTCCTCTGGAGGAGCACATATTTTGGTTAAAGGTGCAGTTGATAGAACTGCTTTCTCACAGTACCAAATTCTGATCTCGGGTGATGCCTCCGTGGAATTTGCATGTTCTCCCAGTGACTGCATGGGTTTTCTCCAGGTCAATAGACAATAGGTGCAGGAGTAGGCCATTCGGCCCTTCGAGCCAGTACCACCATTCAATGAGATCATGGCTGATCATTCTCAATCAGTACCCTGTTCCTGCCTTCCCAAAGATGTGAGAGTTTATCAGTTAGTTGGCCTCTGTAAAAAAAGTGCCCAATATGTAGGGAGTGGATGCATGGGTTGGATAATATAGAACTAGTGTGAATGGGTGATCAATGGACTCAGTGGGCTGAAGGCCCTGTTTCCATGCTGTACTACTCTCCAAACTAAATAAACAATAGAATAACATTGATAGGATTTCATAAGTGTCTATCAACAAGAATGCTCCAGCTACCTGACTAAGAGGTTTGAGGTGGTACGAGAGATCCTTGGTTGCCATAAAACAGGGTGTAGAAGCAGAAATTAAGAGGTCACATTAGCCCCAATAGAGAACTGAGAACTGACCTCGGGTTTTGAGAGTAAAAACGGTTCCACTCCAGTTCACATGCATTATTATAATTAACTATGTATCATGATTCTGGACCAAACTAATCTGCTGAACCACCCAATACAGAGTACATATTAAAAACATGCTGTAAATTTTGCAGTGATAAGAGATAATTAGAGTCATAGAGTGATGCAGCACGGAAAGAGGCCTTTAAACCCAGCTTGCCCATGCCGACCAAAGTGCTCCATTTACACTAATCCCACCTGCCTGCACTTGGCCCATATCCCTCTAAACATTTCCTATCAATTTCCCTGTTCAAATGACTTTTAAATGGTGCTATAGTTTCTGCCTCAACTTGCTCCTCCAGCAACTCATTCCAGATACCTACCGCCCACTGTATGAAAATGTTGCCCCTCAGATTCCTATTAAATCTTTCCCTTTCACCTTAAACCTGTCCTCTGGATCTTGATTCCCCTATTCTGGGTAAAAGACTGTGCATATACTCTATCCCCCTCATGATCTTTTACACCTCTATAAGATCACCTCATCCTCCAAGGAATACTGTCCTAGCCTGCCCAGTCTTTCCCTGTAGTTGAGACCCTGCAGTCCTGGCAACATCCTCGTAAATTCTCTCTGCACTCTTTCCTGCTTAACAACATATTTTCTATAGCATTGTAACCAAAACTGAACACAATACTCCAACTGTGGCCTCACCAGTGCCTTGTACAGCTGTAACATAACATCGCCACTTCAAAACTCTGACTGATGAAGGCTAATATGTCAAAAGCCTTCTTGACCACTATTCTGTAATTTCAACTAAATCGGGTTCTGCATAACTGATGCATCAAGCAAAAAATAAGTTTTAAATCTGTAAGAGCTAAATAATTCAAAATCTGAAATTTAAAAAAAACTGTGAATGTAGAGTTGATCAATCAGCAACTGCAACAGAAATGTAGGTTAATATTTCAAATTGAAGCAATGAACAGTTCTGGCATTTCTGTCCAAGAACACTGACACAATAGTACCCTGGGTACAGAGTACCCAAAAGGTTATAGATAATGTCTCATAAGAAGTTCAGATATGATTAGACCCTTGCACTTGGTTTCTTCTCTCATTTCTTCCAAAATGCCAAGAATTTATGTTTTAATCCTTCTACTGGAGATGAAATACTAATTGATACGTTTAAAAAACATTGATAGAATATGACCAAAGTATGTGCCAACTTTACTGAAAAACAAAATCATCATAAACATACTTGTGTCTGAATGTGTACACCGATCAGCCAAAACATTGCGACCTGATGAGCCAAAACATTATGACCACCTGCCTAATATGCTGTTGGTCCTCCGTGTGCAGCCCCATACGCAGCAGGGTGCGATGCACTGTGTATTGTGACACATTCCTCATGTGACCACCATTAAAATTTTCCATGACTTGTGCCACAGTAGGCCTTCTGTCGGTTCGGACCAGACGGGATAGCCTTCGTTGCCCTCGCACATCGATGAGCCTTGGGCACCCAGCACCCTGTCGCCGGTTTGTGGTTTGTCCCTCCTTGGACCACTGTCGGTAGGTACTCACCACTGCTGACCGGGAGCACCCCACAAGCTTTGCCATTTCAGAGATGCTCTGACCCGTCTGGCCATAACAATTTGGCCCTTGTCAAAGTCGCTCGGGTCTTTACTCCTGCCCATTTCTCCTGCATCCAACACATCAACTTCAAGAACTGACTGTTCACTTGCTGTTAATATATCCCTTGACAGGTGTTATTGTAACAAAATAATACAATACAATACAATACAATACAATACAATATATCTTTATTGTCATTGTACCCAGGGGTACAACGAGATTGGGAATGCGCCTCCCATACGATGCAATAATTTAAGTAATTTAGACAGTAGCAACCCAACGAAACGAAACAGTTGTAACAGTTTTGGACAGGGTAAAGTGCAAGTTGATCTATGCGTTGTGGCCATCCGGCTCAGCAGGACCGGTTCATAGCAGCTATGGCCCTGGGGATGAAGCTGTTCCTGAGTCTGGAGGTGCGAGCGTAGAAGGCCTTGTATCGTCTGCCCGATGGAAGGAGTTCGAACAGACTGTTGCAGGGGTGTGAAGAGTCTTTGTGGATGCTGGTGGCTTTTCTGAGGCATCGTGTGTTGTAGATGCCCTCTAAGTCTGGTAGCTGTGTTCCGATGGCCCTCTGAGCTCTATGGACTACCCGCTGTAGAGCTTTCCTTCCTGCCTCCGTGCAGCTGAGGTACCACACAGGGATGCCATGCGTTAGGATGCTCTCGATGGTGCAGCGGTAGAAGGTCGTCAGCAGCTGTTGGGGTAGACCAAACTTTTTCAGTGTTCTTAAGTAAAACAGTCTTTGTTGTGCCTTCTTGACCAGCGCAGCAGTGTTATTGGACCATGTTAGGTCCTCCGAAATGTGAGTGCCCAGAAACTTGAAGCTGGACACTCTCTCCACACTGTCCCCGTTGATAGAGATCGGGGCATATTCCCCGTTATGTGACCTACGGAAGTTGATGATCAGCTCCTTGGTCTTGGTGGTATTTAGGGACAGGTTGTTATCCGAGCACCAGTCCGCCAGGTTCTGCACCTCCGCTCTATAGTTTGTTTCATCCCCGTTGGTGATCAGCCCGATCACCATTGTGTCATCTGCAAACTTGACAATGGTGTTGGTGTCGAATGCAGGAACACAGTCGTGTGTGAAGAGGGAGTAGTGCATGGGGCTCAGAACACAGCCCTGTGGTGTGCCGGTACTCAGGGTGATAGTGGAGGACAGGTGCGGGCCCATTCTCACTGCCTGCGGTCGTTCCAGCAGGAAGTCCAGGATCCAGTCACATAATGACGAGCTGAGGCCTAGCTGGTGGAGTTTGGTGATGAGCTTGGTGGGGATGACCGTGTTGAAGGCGGAGCTATAGTCTATGAATAGCATCCTCACGTACGTGCCCTGTCTCTCTAGGTGAGTCAGGACAGTGTGAAGAGCCAGAGAGATGGCGTCCTCTGTGGATCTATTTGCCCTGTATGCAAATTGATGTGGGTCCAGTGATTCAGGGATGCTGGATTTGATGTGTGAGAGGACCAGCCTCTCAAAGCACTTCATGACTATCGGCGTTAGGGCAACCGGGCGGTAGTCGTTCAGGTTGGAGATCTTTGCTTTTTTCGGCACCGGAACTATGATAGCCGACTTCAGGCACTTGGGGACCGTAGCCAGAGATAATGACAGGTTAAAGATCCTGGTGAATACCTCAGTCAGCTGTTCAGTACCCTTCCTTGAACTCCATCCGGTCCTGCAGCCTTGCGTGGGTTGACCCTTTGCAGAGCGCGTTGTACCTCCTGTGTGCTCAGTTGCAAGACCTGTCCCACCGCCTCGGCTGGGGTTCTTTCACTCAAGGTGGTTTTGCCAGTTTCAAAGCGGGCAAAGAAGGTGTTAAGCTCGTTGGTCAGTGCCATATCGCTGTGGGGGCAGGCAGGGCTGCTCTTGTAGCCAGTGATATCCCTGACACCCTGCCACGTGCTTCTGGTGTCCGTGGTGTTGAAGTGGTCTTCCACCCGTTGCCTATGGGTGTCTTTGGCCCTTTTAATACCTTTGTTCAGGTGTGATCTGGCAACAGTGTATGCTGAAGTGTCACCAGATTTAAAGGCAATGTTGCGTGCCCTCAGCAGGTTCTGTACCTCCTTGTTCATCCAGGGTTTCCGGTTTGGGAACATCCTTATCTCCTTGTCCTCCGTAACATTCTCCACACAGCAGTTGATGTAGGAGAGCACAGTGGATGCGTATTCCTCCAAGTCTACCTCTGAACCGCAGGTCGCCTGCTGTGCAAACTGGTCCCAGTCGGAGCGATCAAAGCAGTCCTGGAGTTGTAGGGTGGCATCCTCGGGCCATATTTTGACCGTCTTTATTGTGGGTTTGGTCTTGCGGATGAGGGGTTTGTATGATGGCAGTAGAAGCAGTGAGAGGTGATCGGATTGTCCCAGGGGTGGGCAGGGGAGAGCTCTGTAGGCGTCCTTTACATTGGTGTACACCTTATCCAGTGTGTTTGAGCCCCTGGTAGGGCACTGCACATGCTGATGGAATTTGTGGAGCGAGGCTCGTAGGTCGACCTGATTGAAGTCCCCTGCAACAATGAAGGCACCGTTGGGGTGGGCATCCTGCTGCTTACTGATGGCCGAGTGCAGCTGTGCTAGTGCTAGGTTAGCATTAGCCTGTGGGGGAATGTATACGGCCATGATGATGACCACCGTAAACTCCCGCGGCAGATAGAATGGCCTACATTTGAGCAGTAAGTACTCCAGGTCTGGGGAGCAGTGGCTCTCTATTGCGGAGTGGTTGGTGCACCAGTCATTGTTAATGTAGATGCAGAGCCCACCGCCCTTGCTCTTACCGGAGTCCTTTGTTCTATCAGCACGATGTAGTGAGCGGTTTGTTAGCTCCACAGCCCCGTCGGGGACCAGCGTGTTGAGCCACGTCTCCGTGAAGATCAGCGCGCAGCAGTCTTTCATGGATCGCTGGGTGTTGATCCACAGCCTTTCCTCATCCAGCTTGTTGGAGAGTGACCGGACATTGGCGAGAAAGATGCTTGGTAAGGATGGTCTTTGTGGGGCCCTCCTTAGCCTGGCCTGCACCCCCGCTCTCCGACCACGTTTTTGCTTCCTCTCCCTGCGAGTCAATGTTATTCACTTCGACTGTCAGTGGACATAATGTTTTGGCTGATCGGTGTATGTCATTCATTTCGTGTATTAAACTTATGTTTTTTCTGGCCACAACCAAGTTCTTTGAATTGATGACAAAAATCAAAGGTAACTCATAACTTGGGCTAAGTTTCCAATGTATTGGAATTTAATATATTGCAGAAAATGTCAGCAACTGTATTGAACATTAATGTAATAGTGATTACCAGAAGAGAAAAATCTAGCTGCAGTCAGATTGAACTTCCTAAATTGAGTGAAGTCAGAGTTAGTGGAGTTGGAATAACATCACGCACTTATAAAATGACAACACGCACAGTTGATGATAGTTGACACTGAAAAGCTTCAGTGACTATATTAAACATGCTTCTGAAACTGCCACAATAATTTGGCTGTAATGCAATAAGTGCATCTTAAACTATGCAAATACTTCTGTGGTGAAAGTCTATGTGTAGGAGAACAAAATGCATAATCTGGAAATAGTTTGAAACTTGCTTCTAAAAGCTGGCAAAGTAGCATGATAAGTGCTGGCCTACGCCTTGACAAAATAAAATCAGATGCATAATGACACAAGCAATAACAATAGCTGGCAGCTTGATGAAAGGTTGGAGCCAGAGGAATCATTTCCAAAGACAGAGAAAATTTGCTAAAGATTCAGACTAGTCTTTTGGTGACATATCAAAGAAGACAGGAAACTTGGGGAAAACATAGCAGCAGAGCCATTCTTCAGAGCTATTTAACTTTGAATTAATGTGCTTCACTAAAACCGTAAAATGGAGGCAGGGCATATTTTCAACAGGAATAAAACCACTTGGGATTGGTAATCACACAAACTTAATTAAGAATGCAATATACAACACCGCCATTAGACCATGTTGCAAAAGTAAAATTAATCACGACTATGCATCACGATAAGATAAACACAACAGTATCTTGAAAACACCATGGAAATGCAATAAACCAGTATTTGTACATCTGCTTTTTTAAAAAACGATTCTTTCTATGAGCTTTTCCTTCAATTTGCTATGGAGAGCAAATTCAAAGGTTTGCTATTAAGTGGATAGCTCAAGGATCTCATTCCAATACAAAACCTTTGTTTTCTTACAATCAACCCATTAGTAGATGGGTCAATGCATGTTCTATGAGAATGTGGATGTTGGTGCAACTGAAATTCAAATGACAGCTTTAGAGCACAGCACTAAGCTATGGAATAATACCCCTCAACAGCCAATCACTTTACATTATTTCAATAAACAAATCAACCTTTTATACACAGGTGCAAGGCAACATCAGAATGGCATATCTTTAGGGGAGGTAAATTGGAAGTTTGAACTTTTTTTTTGATTCTCCCACCCCTCCCCCATTGGAAGCACCAGAAAATACCACAGAAACAAAAATGTTGCTCTTTCTCCCTATTTGTCACCGATGGAAATGTAGTTTAAAAAGATAAACAGCAGAAAGTTCTTATTCTTTGAGAGGAAAAAAAATACAGTTACAAAATGGTGGCATCTTTGAATACCTCTGTAAGATCTATGTGTAAATAACTCAGTTGGAAAAACTCAGAGATGGTGTGATATTCCTTTAAATTTCAGAATTGAAAATGTTCTGTCTTTTCAGAAAAAAAGGAAAAAAAATTACCTTTATATTAGCAGTTAACAAAAAACAAGAACTAAGTAAAGGAGATTCTAAAGATAGATTCAGTGGAGGTGAAGAACGAAGCTGTGAGATGATAGTAACAGCAAATGAAGCAGTGTGCTTGATTCTTCTGAACAAGCCCTCCTCTGCTAAGGGCTACTTTGAAGTTTAAAGGAATTGCTTCTTTCAGTGCCTCACTGCCCACCACTAATTAGCAGCATGCCAGCTTCTCCAGGTAAAAGAAGGACCCCAAACATGGTGCATTCAAATAAAAATCAAAGAATACAAACTCCTTTATGCTTACTACTGTGCTTCAAAAATTCTCTTTTCGTGTATGTAGCTATGCCCCTGGAGAATGCATGTGTGATTTGCTCTCGCAGCTACCCTTGCTTCTCTCCCAGGGCTGTTCCTGCACATGGTCTGTTTGTTTTCCTCACGGTTTCTTGAAAATACAAAATCTGATTGCCCCTTATCTATCACCCCTGTACATCAGCTACGGATTAGTGGCATTCACCCCCCACCGGCTGTGTGACAAACAATGCCCGTAGCTGCTTCCATTACTTTTGCTGATAATACACAAACCTAGACCTGAGACATTTCTCCGACTGCCTCTCTTTAAAATGATAGTAAATTCCGATGAAGCCACTAAGATAAGAGGTAGGCTTCTGTTTGACCTTGAATTTCCATTCCTTGTATAAAAATGAAAAATTACCAGAAGAGCCAGAGGGTGGTTGTTTCTTGTCATTATCCTGTTGTCAATTCTGATGGTGGTTATTAATTTTTTCCTTTACGATTCGCAATCTGCTCTTTGAAATGTGCCATATGTTCAAAGCAATTCAGGGATGACAACTGTCAGAATTACAACAATAAAAAGTAGCCTAAACGAGGCAGATTTACTGCTGTGGAGATTTGTCTGAAAATAACCCCTGAAATGTTCGAACAGATTACACCTTCTTTTTAAAGTGCCATCATAGCTCTAGTATAAGCTTTGAGATTGTTTTCATCAGTAAAAGAATAAGGTAATATCTTACAAAATAGAGAATTTAATAGATTATGGAACGGAAAGGTGCTGAAATATACATTCCTCATTTCTCTTTTTGTAGAAATTCAGATTAATATTAGTCTAAAAAATGTGTTTTAATCTTATGTGAAATAACAACTCAATGCAATAGAGGCTGCCCTATTTATAACTGATAAAAATTCATTGAAAGCTGACTGGTATCGATTGAATGATAAACCATACTCCTGGCAAATTTTGTTCTTACAGCTTCTGAAGGGCAGACTAATCTGTCTGAAGCCTCAAATAAAATCACATGCTGTAAAGTAAAGTCCGTACTTGCATTGACTATTCATTCTGTTTCAGTCTATTTATTAATCCTGTCTCCTTTATTTCGGCTCCTCTACGGGAAGGATTCTTCAGTTCTTTATAAAATTAAACTTAATCGAATGTGATAAAGGGAACTCTTTGGCAATTATGATGTCCACACTTTCTGCAGGCACACAGGAGGTGGAAATGAAGTTGGGGACAGGGAAGGGAATTCTAATAGGCAGCATGATATATGCAATGAACGTCAAGATGTCCTCCGAGAGAAAGACTTGTCAGGATAATCAGATTTTCCATATCCACATAAAGACAGTAACATAGGCTCTAACCTTGTAAAGATGCTGCTGCTGCTCTTCTGACATCATCAGGTCATGGGTGTCCATCACTATGGATTCCATGTCAATCAGCCAATCCCACAGCTCCTGGTGTTCTGATTCAAAGTCGAAAAGGCTGGAAAGCAGAATTAAAAATGCATTATGCATTATATAAATAAAATATGTATCCCTGAATGAATACTGACTGGAAAAAGTAATGGCTTGTTAAAACAAAATTAAAACTTAAAGCTAGTCAATGAGATTTCATTAAATTGGACGATGAAAGTATATAACACAACATGATTAATAAAGTAACAATGCGACTGAGAGAGAGAGAGAAATACCAAACGTCAGATTATTAGAGTTCAGTAATGATAACACCATAAGCAGTATTTTATCATTATTTCAACATACTGGCGAGAAATGTAACACAATATATTCAGGAGAAATGATTCACAAAATTAGTCATTGCCTGTTTCATGTTTTAACCAGTTTCATATTATTCATTTCAATGCAGTCTTCTTCAGCATCAACTAAATAGATGGATATCGGGTACTCAAGAGGGATAACAGCACTGATGGCCAACCTGCAGCCAATGTTTTCATAAAAAGATGAGCGTGTATCAGGCAGACATTTTCGTTGGGCATGAGTGAGTATGCGAAAGCACTCAAAAGGCTGGATGCAGCACTAGACAGGTGTTCCCTCTAGACACGTCTCATGCAAAGGTGAGGCCAAAATGTCAAAACAAGGAATTTTCAGAAAGTTAATCGTTAAAATTCAATAGAAGTTCATTAGATTTCACCTAAATAAATCATTAGATTGAACTTAGAGGGATTAAAGCCATGTTCAGTTCATAGCCGAATGCCTGAGTTAAGTAAAATCTCGGGTGTGGCAGGAAGTGATCATTGTGAAAAGTTCATACAGCAATAAAATGCATCATTCTCAAAATTTACCTAAATGCAATTCCTGACATGGACTTTCATTTACACCACAGGACACTGAAAGACACGCGAGTGAGCTCAATAGGTTGAACGGCCTGTTGCCACGCTATAGCTCCCAACTAAACTAGATAAATCTGGCCCGATAAAAATAGATCTGAGCAGCAAAGAAAGCAATTCTGTTGCTAGTAATAATAGGAATTAATATAGAAATAATAGGAATTGTTTTTTGCTGTAATTTCAAAAATGTATTCATTGGACAAAATAATTATTTTTCCAAACTTTTACATCAATATATTTATCCTGAACAATTGAAATTATGAATTCCATAGTTTTGCACTATATGTTTAAATATGTTTAAAAGTATATATTAGTTTCTTCTTCATGTATGTAAATTAAATGTATATAAAAATTGGCATGCCCCCTTTTTATTACACAATTAAAGTCAAATACATTCAATGTATTTTGCTTCACAAATACATAATCAGATGTATTGTAAATGACAGATAATTTCAAAAATTAAATTATATTGTACAATTTTCTGAAGTAAAAATAATGTAACTGAAAACAAATCTCAAATTAAATATGTAATATTTTAAAAATGCTCTTTCTTGATAAATATCTGCATTGCTTGGGTCTCGATTGTAATCATGTAATCTCGATTGTAATCGTTTTGTCTTTCCGCTGACTGGTTAGCACCCAACAAAATATTTTCACTGTACCTCGGTGCACGAACTCTATACTGGTTGTATGTTCCTAAAGTTTTAATAAATGTTTTTATGGATATTTATAGATCCTTCACTGATCATTTAGCTGGTTAAAAGAGGGGATAGATGAGCCAACTGGTTTTGAACTTTATAGTTGAAAGCGAGCTGAAATTAGTTTTGGATCCCATTTGATTTTGAGGAGACCATTTAAAATGATCCCGCCCTTGACCAGAGTTCTTTGACTGAGGCATGCCTAAATTTAGCAGTGTTGGACACTGCTGTGTATTGGCTACCTGTCACTATCAACTCATATTAAGGAATGGGTACATTTCTGGAGGGGAAATGTCATTCTCTTCTTTGCAAATTCGTGACTGAAGTCCCCTGCTAAGAAATTTTGGAAAATAATTCCTCCATGAGGTAGAGAGAAAGTTTAAGCCACTTTGATCATTGTATACATTCTTGTGGAAAGCTTAGGAAACATTGGATCACCTGCCTGAAAGTTAGTCAGAGTCACAGAGACTCAGAGTCATACAGTATGGAAACAGGCTCTTCAGCCCAACTTGCCCACACCGACCAACATGTCTAATCTACAATAGACAATAGACAATAAACAATAGGTGCAGGAGTAGGCCATTCAGCCCTTCGAGCCAGCACCGCCATTCAATGTGATCATGGTTGATCATTCTCAATCAGTCTAAACACCCATGACCCATTGCGTGAACAAGTTACCCCTCAGATTCCTATAAAATCTTTTCCCCTTCACCTTAAACTTATACCTTCTGGTTCTTGATTCCTCCACTCAGGGCAAGAGACTCTGTGCATCCACCCGATCTATTCCTCTCATGATTTTATACACCTCGAAAAGATCACATCATCCTCCTGCGCTCCAGGGCATAGAGTCACAGCCTGCTCAACCTCTCCCTACAGCTCAAACCCTTGAGTTCTGGCAACATCCTTCTCAATCTTCTCTGCACCCTTTTCAACTTAACTGATGAAGGCTAATGTGATAAAGCCTATTTATATATCTGTGATGCCACCTTCAAATTTGCCAACTCTTGGCTGGAAAATTGTGCAGAATACAAATGGGCTGTTGCTCCACAGAGTATGCCATTTGGAGGCTAGTTTGGAGTCACTAAAAGTGTGAAATGTGTACTCATTTGGATACAAAGTATACCTTCTTTTCTTTTGTACAACCCTATCCTGCGTGCCTTCAGCATCAATTTCGTATTATCTTTGGTGGAAAAATACAGGACTACCCTTAGAAATAGTTATAGATTCATAGTCATAGAATCATAGACATTGTCATGCAGTGTGAAAACAGGCACTTCGGCTCAACTTGTCCACACCAACCAACATGCCCCACCTATACTAGTCCCACCTGCCTGCGTTTGGTTCATATCCGTTTAAAGCTTTCTATCCATGTACCTGTTCAAATGTCTTTTAAATGTTGTGAGAGTACTTGCCTCAATTAGCTCTTCTGGCAGCTCGCCCCATACACCCACTACACAATATGTAAAACCGTTGCCCCTCAGGTTCCTATTAAATCTTTCCCCCCTTACCTTAAACCTATGTCCTCTGGTTCTTAATTCCCATACTCTGGGTAAAAGATTGTGCATTTACACTATCTAATCCCCTCATGATCCTATACACCTTATCGTATACCCTCGTCCTCCTGCCCTCCAAGGAATAAAATCCCAGCCTGCTTCCTATAGCACAGGCCCATAAGTCCTGGCAACATCCTTGTAAATCTTCTCTGTATCCTTTCAGCTCAACAACAGCTTTCTGATAACAGGGTGACCAAAACTGAATACAATATTCCAAATGTGGCCTCATCAATGTCTTGTACAACTATAACATAATCTCCTAACTTCTATACTCAATACCCTGACTGATGAAGGCCCATGTGCTAAAAGCCTTCTTGATCATCTGACACACCACCGTCAAGTAAATATGTATGTGCACTCCTAGATCCCTCTGCTCTACAACACTCCCCAGCGATCTGCTAGTCACTGTGATGGTCTTGCTTTGCTCTAGTTTGAAAACTCTATCAGCAACAGTTCTAAATGAAGTATTAACAATTCAAATCATTTGCTAGTTTGAAAATGTCTATAATTAATGTATTCCTGTACAATAAAAAATTTACACATGTCATAAGTTTGGAACAGCATCTTCACCTTTGTTTCTTTGTCATGCATGTGGATACTTTTGAGATATATCAGTAAAGAGGTCCACTGGAATTTAATGAACATTAAGGTACAACTATAATTGGCACATCTGACCAAAATCAAGAATATGACTTTCACTGATCCAGATAGTTAGGGTCTCAGCTACGATTGAATCAGAAGATTGTGAGTTATTCCAGAGATTTGATCAATGGCTGACAATGATAGAGCATACTTTGGATGATAAATTTGTACCTTCGGGATAAAGGATTCCATACCACTACTCAAAGATGAGCAATGGACCTTTGTGCATTGTGCTGATTAAAATGGATAATTTAATCAGCTTTACCAAGGCAGACTTTCTTAATAAAATCAAATTTGGATTTTGTGGGAGCTTGCTCTGTATAACATTGGAGACAACGATTTTTGCATAACCACAGTGATTACATTTCAACAGCACCAATTTAGTTTGGGACTAAATTGTATTGGGATATTCAGATATGATAAAAACATACAGTGTTCTTGGGACCATTCTGTTTTTTACATATTTTCTGCCCCCCAAAGTATTAACACTTCAATCCTTATATAAATTTCTTGTTGGCACAATCTAATAAGTTATAAAATATAAAAAATAACAAAACAGAGCCCATGGGAGGAGGAGCAAAATTGGTCTTTTTGAACACATTTATGATGTTGCTACATAGATACCTGAGGAATTCTTTCTGCAAATGTGCACAGAATAGGTGATAATATGTACAGATTTTTTACTTTTTTCATTCGATTCATTAAGGTAGGTCTCTCAGAAATAATTAAAATGTGATTGGGTTACACAACCTGTTTTTTTCTCTCCTGCTATGGACACACACTGAATTTTGAATTATTCAGGGTGACAAAATTCTCAAAACATGTGCACACAGCAGTTATGTTTAGATTATTAAATTTAGCACATTGAGTTTGTTAAAATACATAATTTAAGTAAAAGGTGCAAATAGGGTTACCTAAGGGAAGTTCTGTATCTATCAATAACAATTCAATAGCTTGGGATCCCGGAGTCAAACCCGGATTACAAGTGCCGTCACCAACAATGGACCATTTCCTTGATCGTCGTTACTTTTTTGCATATAATTCATTCATTTGTTCTCTATCTCTCTATATCACTGTCCATATCTCTCGTTTCCTTTTCCCCGACGCTCCTTCTAAAGAAGGGTCTTGACCCGAAACATCACCCATTCTTTTTCTCCAGAGATGCTGTCTAACCCACTGAGTTTAGAAACATAGAAACATAGAAAATAGGTGCAGGAGTAGGCCATTCGGCCCTTCAAGCCTGCACCGCCATTCAATATGATCATGGCTGATCATCCAGCTCAATAACCTGTACCTGCCTTCTCTCCATACCCCCTGATCCCTTTAGCCATAAGGGCCACATCTAACTCCCTCTTAAACATAGCCAATGAACTGGCCTCAACTACCTTCTGTGGCAGAGAATTCCACAGACTCACCACTCTCTGTGTGAAGAAATGTTTTCTCATCTCGGTCCTAAAAGACTTCCCCCTTATCCTTAAGTTGTGACCCCTGGTTCTAGACTTCCCCAACATCGGGAACAATCTTCCCGCCTCTCCAACCCCTTAAGAATTTTATATGTTTCAATAAGATCCCCCCTCAGTCTTCTAAATTCCAGCGAGTATAAGCCTAGTCTATCCAGTCTTTCTTCATATGAAAGTCCTGCCATCCCAGGGATCAATCTGGTGAACCTTCTCTGTACTCCCTCAAAGGCTAGAATGTCTTTCCTCAGGTTAGGAGACCAAAACTGTACACAATACTCCAGGTGCGGTCTCACCAAGGCCCTGTACAACTGCAACAGAACCTCCCTGCTCCTATACTCAAATCCTCTTGCTATGAATGCTAACATACCATTCGCTTTCTTCACTGCCTGCTGCACCTGCACGCTTGCTTTCAATGACTGGTGCACCATGACACCCAGGTCACGTTGCATCTCCTCTTTTCCTAATTGGCCACCATTCAGGTAATACTCTGCTTTCCTGTTCTTGCCGCCAAAGTGGATAACCTCACATTTATCCACATTATATTGCATCTGCCATGCATTTGCCCACTCTCCTAATCTATCCAAGTCACTCTGCAGCCTCCTAGCATCCTCCTCGCAGCTAACACTGCCACCCAGCTTCGTGTCACCCGCAAACTTAGAGATGTTGCATTCAATTCCCTCGTCCAAATCATTAATATATATTGTAAATAACTGGGGTCCCAGCACTGAGCCTTGCGGTACCCCACTAGTCACTGCCTGCCATTCCGAAAAGGACCCGTTTATTCCTACTCTTTGCTTCCGGTCCGCCAACCAATTCTCTATCCACCTCAACACTGAACCCCCAATACCGTGTGCTTTAAGTTTGTACCCCAATCTCCTATGTGGGACCTTGTCGAAGGCCTTCTGAAAGTCCAGATATAACACATCAACTGGTTCTCCCTTATCCACTCTACTAGTTACATCCTCGAAAAATTCTATAAGATTCGTCAGGCATGATTTGCCTTTCATAAATCCATGCTGACTTTGTCCGATGATTTCACCACTTTCCAAATGTGATGCTATCACATCTTTAATAACTGACTCTAGCATTTTCCCCACTACTGATGTTACTCCAGGTTTCGGTGTCTATATTCTTATCATTATATTATCTTTTTTTTAACATCTTGGATAATTATGGACAGTGATTTAGGACCTGGTATGGTTCCCTGTTTAAATCTATTGTGTTTAGTTGTAAAGCTTGCTGTATGTTTTTGTGTAGTTAAGTGCTAAGAGACAATATTCTTGAAAGAATTAATCCAGTTAAGCATAGATTCAATAAAAAGTAAAATTGAGTAAGTTTGATACCTGTAAGCGTCCATTCGATTGACCTTTGACATTGCAGCAAATTCTTGCTTCCGTTTGTTGTTGCTCGTATACTGTTCATTATAAAGCTTCAGTGACATCTGCTCCACAGCATCTCGTCTGGTTTCCAGGTTGATAAGCTGGATCTCTCCCTAGAAACAGAGTGCATATAACCAGTAAACATAAATAGTTTAGCATTCATCAAATAATTCAGGATTTTCTCTGCAATCTAACTCGCCAACCCTAGGAGTTCAGATGCCGTCCTTTGAGACTCCTGCTAGCATGTGGGCATTGCAAAAATAAAAGGGCAGAGCTAGGTTTTTCACAAAATGAGTAATGTATTCTCTCTCCCTTGTGTGCTATTCAACTGTATAATTTTACAGAATGCAGACTCAAATTTAGTAAGATTCAAATGAAATGCTGCACTCAGTGGGTTAACAATTAAGGTTGCTTACAATTTCTTGTCTCTGAGGCTAAGTCAGGGCAAAGTGTGGGAGTGATTTTACAATGTTCAGTGGCTGATATTACAATGCTATTCATTCAACTTATGTCACCATAGTTTCGAGGGTTTAGATCACTTAATTCCGTCAGTACAGCTCTGTTGCATCGCACTGATTGTTGCAAATTATTGGCAGAAGCAATTTACAACAATCACCTTGTAGTCTATGACAGATTTTTTCAGGTAATCCCAGGTGCTTCCTCAACTATTAATATTTTACCTGCAACGTTTACCATTCTGTTTCAATTCTGTACTTTTAAAATCTAGCTTCAGACCACAAACCTTTTCCCAGTAGCATTCATTAGCATTTTCAATTCAAACTGCATTCCATAACCCCTGTGCACAATGCAATTAATTTACCCATATCCTGAGGTAATTCAGGGCTTTTAACCCAAGGCATAGGTACAATAGTTTTCAGCATGAAGGCAAAACAAACCGCATATAAAATAATCAAGGTTAAACCCTCTTAATAAACATCTCAGCTCTGAATTAGCTAAAATGTGAAAATGCTGCTCAGGCTTTCTAATACTGTTTGATCAGTTTTTTCAGCTGAGTTTCTTTCCCCAACTTTGAGATTTTGAATCCATTTTTAAAATTTTGTCTCAATTGCTGAACATTCTTCTCAATGAAACAATGGGGAGGCAGAGTTACTTCCAGAAAACCGGCATTGATGTGGTTGTATGATAATTTCCTAAATATGGCACCGAAGGCCATCGTTCAGCTTAATGAGTACGCAGCTTTTCTGTATAGCAATTGAGACTGCTCTCGAGCAAAACCAAACTGCTGGAGGAACTGAATGGTTCAGGCAGCGACTGTGGAGGAGAATGGATGGAGATTATTTTGGGGTGGAACCCTTCTTCAGACTGATGGAGTGAAGGGGGGATAGATGGTAGAAAGAGGTGCAGCCAAGGGGTGGGGCAATAACTGGCAGATGATAGATTATCTGGGTAATGAGGGATTGATCGGGAAAGATTGAGATTGTCCCAGGCATCTCCTCCTCCCCCACCACCCGGCTTGGTCTTCGATCCTGCAAATTATTTTCTCAAAATTGCTATCCAATAGCCTATTAAAAAACATGATTGACTGTTTCTACCACCAGTTTGGGCAGGGATTTCCAGATCATAACCACTAACTACTGAAACATTATTTTTCTTCATATTCTCCTGTCTCTTGTGGATATCTATTTTGAATCTAATTCTCCTGGTTCTTGAATCATTCACTAAAAGGAACAACTTTCAGCAATTTATCCGACCTAAATTCATTGTGATCATGTACACTGCTATCAAATTTGTTCTCAACCTGTTTTGCCCCAAGGAGGACATCATCAAATGTTGCAATCTAACCTTATAACGAATCCCTCAACCATGAAACCTTTCTGATAAACTACTTCTGAATCCCCTCCATGAACCTTATTTCCTTCCGAATGTAAAATGGATATAATTCTCCAGTTGTAGCCTTATCATTATTGTACAGAATTCAACATAAACCATCCTGCTTTTGCAGTTAGTGATTCCTAGGATTTCACATGCTTTGTTAACTGCCCTCCCAACGTATTATGCCACTTTTAGGGATATATGTGCATGCAAACCTAAATACTTCTGTTACCTGTATCTCTTTAGAACTGTGCAATTTAGTCTATTTGACTCTCCAAATTCTCTCCGCCAAACTGTTTTAATTCAAACTTCATGTGGGAAAGAATTGCAGATGCTGGTTTACACCAAAGATAGATACAAAAAGCTGGAATAACTCAGCGGGTCAGGCATGATTTCTGGAGAAAAAGAATATGCAACATTTCGGGTTGAGGCACCTGTAGGTCGGGGCTCCTCTGCTGACCGCGCTGCCTGTCACCATGAGGCCAGGATGCCATCCCACCATGAGAAGCAGCACTAACATCCACCACCTTTCCGACCCTCACCACCTCTCCAGGACCACCGACAGGAAGGTGGGTCTCCACCCAAAACGTCACCTATTCCTTTTCTCCAGAGATGATGACTGACCCATTGAATTACTCCAACATTGTGTGTCTATCTTAATTCATAATTCTATGTTTAAAATTGTTCTAACACTCGTCTGCCCCTTTTTGCTAACTTATTTTACAGTCTATAATACTGCTTTTCACTGTTAAGTACACTTCCAATATTGGTGTCTTCTGAAAACATTGACAAGCACGACAGCTATTTTGGGCTCCACAAAGCCAAGGTGCAGCAAAAAGGTTAATCTGTTATATTTGGTGATGTTGGATAAGGACATCATCCCACCAGACACTACGATGATCTCTTGAGGCTAAAATGTGATTAGTTTGGCATTTCTTCTATTGTATCCTGACAATGCAGCTTTCCCTCAGCAGTACATACATACTAGGTCACCTACAAGTCTTAAAATTCACCGTAAGGCTGGCACAGCTGTAGAGTTGCTGCCTTCCAGCACCAGAGACCTGGGTTCGATCCTGATGGTGCTGTCTGTACAGAATTTGTACCTTCTCCTTGTGACCGCATGGATTTACTCTGGAGGCTCCAGTTTCCTCCCACATTCCAAAGATGGGCACACTTATAGTTTAATTGGCTTCTGTAAATTGTCCATTGTGTGTAGGATAACACTAGTGCATGGGTGATCACCGGACTTGATGGGCCAAAAGGCCTGTTTCCACGTTGTCTCTCTAAACAAATCCATCTAAGAAAATCCTTCCCTTTCTTGATCTCACCGTCTCCATCGCAGGACATCTATTATAATCCTACTGACTCCCACAGCTATCCAGACTACTCTTATGCCCACACTGCCTCCTGCAAAGACTCTTTCCCCAGCTTCCAATCCCTCCGTCTATGCCGCATCTGCTTCCAAGTTGAGGAGATCCTCACAAGGACTTTGGAGATGTCCTCATTCTTTAGAGAACGGATGTTCCCCTCTTCCATCATAGATGAGGCCCTCACAAGGATCTCCTCAGTATCCCACAGCTCCACTCTTGCTCCCCCTCCCCTCAGTTGCAACAGGGACAGAGTCTCCTTAGTCCTCGCCTTTCACCCCATTAGCCGTCACATACAGTACATAATCTTCCAACATTTTCGCCACCTCTAACGGGATCCCACCACTAGCCACATCATCCCATCTCCACCTCATTCCGCTTTCCGCAGAGACTATTCCCTCCGCAACTCCCTGATTAACTCATCCATTCTCATCCAAAACCACCTTTCCTCTGGTACTTTCCCCTGCAACCACAGGAGATGCAACACCAATCCCTATACCTATGGAGGAAACCCATTCAGTCAGAAGGAGAACAAACAAAATCCACATAGATAGCACTCATGGTCAGGATCGAACCAGGTCTCCAGTGCTATGAGAAAGCAGCTCCACTGCTGTGTCACTGTGCTGTCCATTTAACAATTAGAGATAATGATTAATTGGTGTTGTTTTTTTTGTCAGCAACACTAGGGGGTGGAAAAAAAAGGGAAATGTATTCTCCATTCCACTCCATTGATTATCTTATCTTCTCTCTGTTACTTAACATCCTCATGTATGTCACGAGAGGAAAGTGTCAACTCATGTCTAAATGTTCTCCAGGTCACGCTGCACAAGGACACAGGGGAATTGAATGGAATTAAGGCTCTCTTTGCTGAAATTTCAATATATTTAGTCACTCCTGTAACTAACCTCCTTGCAGGCAACATAATTTCCACAACTCCGTCTTCATTGGCCTATTCCAGCATCCTTTGCTCCCCAACTGCTAGCAAGGGCTGATCCCACACAGTTCCTATTTGGGAATGGCCGTAAAATAGCAGTACAACACAGCTAAGATTTCCTTGGCAATTCTTGTAGTTTAGTTTTCAGTTTAGTTTACATACAGCACGGAAACAGGCCTTCCAGCCCACCTAGTCTGCGTTGACTAGTGATCACCCCAAACACTACCATTGTCCTACACACCAAGGGACAATTTACAATTTTTGCTGGAGCCAATTAACCTACAAACCTGTACGTCTTTGGAGTGAGGGGTAAAACCCACGCGGTCACGGGAAGAACATACAAACTCTGTACGGACAGCGCCCATAGTCAGAATCGGACATGGGTCTCTGGTGCTGAAAGGCAGCAAATCTACTGCTGCATCACCATGCCACCCCCAAGATTCTCAGGACTTCTCAAGATTTTAGTACAGTGCTCTCAAAAAGATGCATGAGCATTTGAATCACTGGGAACACTACCATGTTCCAGAATCCTACATGTTTGCTAGCTGCTGCTGCTCTCTAGCACTGGACGAGGAAATTAACTTGGTTGACTTAGAGGAGAAACTCTTGCCTCTCTAAAACAATAACCCGCAGCATATTGGAAGGTGTTGTTGCTGTGCCTAGCACTTTCATGGAATGAACCAAGTGCATGACCAAGACTCTATTCACTGCCACTTGCATGCTGGTCAGCATAGACAATACCCCTGTAAGCAGGAGAAAAACCTGCATGCACATTTTTCTTCAGTTATCTAGATTTGAGACAAATACTCTCAGACTACAAAAGTTTGAAAAAGGGTCTCGACCCGAAAGATCACGTATCCATTTTCTCCAGAGATGCTGCCTGACCTGCTGAGTTACTCCAGCACTTTGTGTTTATTTTTGGTATAGACCAGCATCTGCAGTTTCTCTCTATTACTCTCAAAATATTTCTTGTGAATTGGACCCCTTTCCCTCTCCTTTTATGCATCTCTAATTCTAGCAGCAGGCTCCACTCTTCCTCTTTGTCATATTCCCCACAAAATGAACAAAAGCCTATCCACCCACCCCTCAACAACCCATCATCAGCCCAACAATCCCACCATCCTATCTGAGAACAGTTTGAGGCTGGAGTGCAAGTGTATCGCTCAAGACATTTCAAAGACTATTATTTGAAAAATTGAACTTCAAAATATCTCCATACACAACTCTCATTCCAATAATTCAAAGAACTCCTACGTAACTAAGATTCCTTCAATCAATACAGTTGGAAGATCAGCCAGAGATAGTTCTCCTGTTGTTAAATGCTCCCTCTTGTGCAAGCTCAAAGCATACTATTAGCAGCATTATTGAGGTCTACTAAAGCAGAGGTGGCATCAAAACTGCAATGCATGTGAATTAGCACTATGATCTGCACAAGGGATTTACATGCTGCTCGCTTTCTGAATGGGGTAAACACCAACTTAAATAGAAGTCTGCTCAAAGTAATTACTGTTGTATGTTTGTGAAAATTTAAACCAACATCGGAGGCATTCTTTTGCGTTCTTTTGCAGCACGGCTCAGTTCAACCACAAACACCACTTTCCAGTAAAATAAACCATGATCCTTTTCAAGTTCCTCACTTTTCCTTTCCATATGCAATCTACTGAATGTCATGACTTAATGAATCTATGAATTCATTTTAGGCTAGCTATTTAAAATTTCCAGTCCAAACGAATGACTATCCAAAGTGAGTGGCATCCCACTGCTAAGGAATATACGAATGAGTCTATATGGCATCAAAGTCCCTGCTTGAAAGAGAACTGCATGCATAAAAAAGAGAGAAGACGCACAGTACATATACTGTAGGTCACATTCACTGTACTGAGATCCATGCTATCGGAGGTTGGCTTAAAACTAACACAGTGTGCTGATGCAGAATAAAATCAATCTTAAGTTCAACTGTTTGATGAATATTTACTTGTGTCTCCGGAGTTTTGGGTTCAGATTTGAAATCTGCTGAATCATGTCATTTATTTTGTGTGTATGCCAACACCAATTTACTATCTGCAAGAAAGTTCCTGAACTGGAAGTCCCTTGTGGATTCTCTGTTGGGCATTCTGTCAATCAGAAAAGATATGTAAAGCACTGCCAGTAGGAACCATTATCATTTACTATTCATACCCTGTCCTGTATGCTCACAATGAATTTTCTGATTGCTGTAAGCAATACATGTGCTCTCGTGATAGCATAGGTAAACATCAATCAATGATACATCACTGAAGATTACAGTGATACGTCAGTCAATTGTATATTTCAGTATACTCTTACAAGATCTGTCAATAATTACAAATATTCTGCCTAATGTTATAGAATTAAATTTTAAAAGTTTATGGCACAGAATAGAAGCCCATCTGCCTCACAAAATCAACACAAAGAGACTGTATGAAATTACAATTTCTGAAATAAGTAAAAAGCTTTCAAATCAAATCAATTAAATTAAACCTTTCATGGTTTATAAAGGCACAATAACAACTCTGTTCTGGGCATCTTAACAGACAGATACAGTTTAAAAGGATTTTCCTACTCAAATGTTTTGAATAAAACTGTAATAAATTTCTAGATGTTTTCAGCCTTTGTACAATTTGAAACAATGAATTACAAATCTTCAAGTGTACTTTACAGCTAACAGAAAAAAAGAATTTGAAGAAAATCTCCCCAGGAGTTAAACAAACAGGAAAGGACTATATCAGAAACAGATGGCTAGTGTAACATATATTTGAGAGATTTAAAAAAAAACCTCAGTGCTTCCAGTGGCAAGCATTAATAAACTCTTCAGAATTTTAAAATTACAGGCTTGCATTTAATATATGCATTAGAAAAATATGCAAAAGGTGATTGAGAAACAATATGGTGGTATGTTGAATTAAAATTATAGAAAATTCATAACAGCAGCAGCCTCAATTGAGATATTTGGAAGATTAAAGGCCACCGCTTTAGGCAGGTGTTACACAAGATTCCATTAATATATGTGATTAACATTGGCCTAGGCTTTAATGAACATGCAAACCTTAATTAGCAATGTATTAGATGACACGAAAAAAACTGATCACAATGTCACGGCTAAAATTTATAAGTTGAGGTTGTACCGAGAATAAAAATAAATTTTATTTTCCATAGTATATCCTAAATTGGCAACAAGATTTGTTATGGTTACTGAGTAGTGAACACTGTTTTGGGAACATTTAACAGAAATCCATATTGTTGTATCGAACCAGTGTCACCCTTTCCGGATTCATGCTATGACTGTAAGATACATTGGCAATGATTCTGCAAGATGTGCTTATAAAATTCAATCACCTTGGTAGATTGAAAATACACCTTGTAAAACATATCACTTTTTCAATGAAAAATTGGCATCATTAATGAAGTACTCTCTGCAATGAAGCTTACTATTGTAGTGGCCTGGCGGAGGCCAGAGAAAAGGCAAGACGCCAGGCAGTGTTTAGTAAGATTCTTTTATTAGGCTGTGAGCTCCTGCCCACAGCGTAGTTCTCCTAGGGATAAGATACGCCTTCCCTTGGTCTGGCTTTTAACCCCTTTCGCCTGTCCGTCACGTAACGAGGGGGCTGACCCAAGGAGTGGCCTGATCCGCCACACTATACTACTTAACTGTTACCAGAAACATATATTTTACACGTTATTGCTTACACAGTCCATAAGCCGACCAATGTTAGTGGCAACATTTCTCTTTCCATAAGAAAGTAAATCTATCAGGTTATTGCAGAGTAACCTGTGGGTTGTATTGTGGGTGGTATTGTAGATAGCGAAGATGATTGTCAAAAATTGTAGCAGGGTCTTGATCAGTTAGGTAGGTGGGCTGAGGAATGGTTAATGGAGTTTAATATATATAAGTGTGAGGTGTTGCATTTTGGGGCATCAAACCAGGCAGGACAAACACAGTGGTCATTCCAAGGCTCTGATGAGTATTGTAGAGCAGAGGGATCGAGGAGTGCAGGTACATTGTTCATTGGAAGTGGCTTCACATGTAGATAGGTTGGTCAAGAAGTCTTTTGGCATTTTGGCCTTCTTCTGTCAGAGTACTGAGTAACGTTAGAGTCATGGAGTTATAGTCATAGAGTTATAGTCATAGAGTTATACAGTGTGAAAACAAGCGACTTTCCCATACTGATCAACATGCCCCACATACACTAGTCCCACTTGCGTGCATATGGCTCATATCCTATCCTATCCATGTACCTGTCCAAATGTTTTGTAAGCATTGCGATAGTACTTGTCTCAACTACCTCCTCTGGCATGCTCATTCCACATACCCACCATCCTTTATGTACCTATTAAATCTTTCCCCCTTCACCTTAAACCTGTGCCCTCTGGTTCTTGATTCCCCTACTCCGGGCAAAAGACTCTGCATTTACCCTATCTGTTCGTCTAATCATTTGTACACCTCTATAAGATCACCCCTCATCCTCCTGCTCTCCAGGGAATAAAGCCCTAGCCAGCACAAACTCTCTCTATAGCTCAAATCCTCCAGTCCTGGCAATAACCTTGTAAATCCTCTCTGCTTTCCAGCTTGACAACATTTTTCCTTTAACATTGTGACCAAAACTGAACACAATACTCTACATGTGGTCTCATCTATGTCTTATATAACTGTAACATAGCCTCCCAACTTTTAGTTTAGATTAGTTTAGTGATACAGCGCAGAAACAGGCCCTACAGCCCAATGAGTCCTCATCAACCAGTGATCCCCACTTACACTACCCGACACACATTTGGGACCATTTACAATCATACCAAGCCAATTAGCCTACAAACCTGTACATCTTTGGAGTATGGGATGTAACCGGAGATACCGGAGAAAACCCACGCAGGTCACGGGGAGAAAGTGAACACTCTGTACAGACAAGCACCCGTAGTCAGGAGACAAGCACCCATATTCAGGCTTTTATGCTCAATATGTTGGGAGGTCATGTTACAGTTGTGCAAGACATTGATGAAGCCACATTTAGAGTATTGGTCACCCTGTTATAGGAAAGATGTTGTTAGGCTGGAAAGGTTGCAGAGCAGATTTACGAGGATGTTGCCAGGACCTGAGGGCCTAAGCTATAGTCAGATGTTGAGCAGGCTAGAACATAATTCCTTGGAGTGCAAGAGGATGATCTGATGGAGATGTATAAGATCATGAGGAATAGATGGGGTAAATACACAGAGTATCTTGCCCAGAGTAAGGAATCAAGAACCATAGGACATACGTTTAAGGCGGGAGGGGGTGGGGGGGGATGATTTAATAGGAACCTGATGGACAACTATTTTACACAAAGGGTGGTAGATATATGAAACGAGCTGCTGGAGGAGGTAATTGAGGCAGGGACTATCACAGCATTTAAGGAATATTTGGAAAGGTACATGCATAGGTTAGGTTTAGAGGGATATGGGCCAAATGCAAGCAAGTGGAAGTAGTGTGGATGGGCAACATTGGTTGGCGTGGGCAAGTTGGGCTGAAAGGCTTGGTTCAACTCTGTATGACTCAATGGCCATATACAATAAATTAATGTGTATGGGAAAATCGTATTATAATGAAGACAGAGAAAATCAGTGATTTTAGAAAGTTCTCGCATATCAATAGAGATAGTAATTGTAGGAAAGTGATGATAATAGCTTTTAATAAAGGACAAAATAACTTGTGTGAACGATTGGTGTAAGAATCTAGATAAATAAATACATTTCACGGACCGTGAATAATGAAGTTAAGCAGGAACAAATATGATATTTTTGAAAATGCCTAACTTTAACTTCATGTAGCACATACTGTAAGTCCTCAACAGTATACCGACCACAAAGATAATTTATGTTGGAAAATTACGCATTTCTGACAATACTCAGATCAGTTTTACTTTTACTGTAATAATCTATTGAAAATGTTAATGTTTTGGTTAATATTCTGAAACAAGGAAATATTGTATAATAACAATGTTCTGCGATCTATGTATGATATATCAAGACCTTTTTGTGATATATTTGTTATAAATTCATCTTCTGAAAACCTCAATCACTTAAAAATCATGAATCTTTGCTTCAGTTATCAAATGAAAAAATACTCACATAATGAATCTACTAATTAATGTGTCTTCCTTATTTACCATTGTCCTGGATTTTTAATTGAAAAATTGCAAATTCCTCCAAAAATCTAAATGTCTGAAAGTTACTTTCAACTTTGCATTTGTCAGTAGCTAAATGGTCTTGATATGGAGTTTGTTGTTTTTTTCTGTCTAATAATCTAGCCTCAAAGTTCCTGTTAGGTAAATAACCTTGTATTTCATTAACAGATAATGAAATGGATTTATTCCACTAATGGCTTTAATTAAAATGCTAGAAATATTGATTACCCCTATCATCCTTATTCCCAAGGATGAAAACGATTTTAAGAATGTTTATTTAGAAACAGCAAAGAATTAAATTTGATTGAATCTCTAGGAGACCACAAGAATGTAATACCTTCCTGCTCTTCAAACAGAAAATGAGATCTTGCTTCTTTGGTAAAACCTATAATTTCCTTTAACAACAATTACTGTTTATCTTAATATCATCAGAGAGCTATTTTAAATGATAATAAATAAGATGTCATGGCAACAAAGCCAGCACATTGATATACAGGAATAAACATTACAAATCTCTGCATCCTATCCCACAGCAATAAAGCTGTACAAATCAAACAAAGCAGTATATCAACAGTAGTGCTCTTTTCTGTCTGGTGTCCAGATTTAGAACAAATAGCCCAATACCATGGTCATAAAATGCACCACTTTTTGAAGCTGAATACTTATGACTTCTTTATTTGGTTCCTGACAAATGCATGAGTAATGTTGCAACAATAGAAGCCTTGCACCAGACCATATACTGCTTCCACCTCGCTCATCATCACAACCAGTGTCTTCTGAACAATAGTCTTGCTGTGTGATAAGGAAAATGTAACTAGAGGGCACACATTAAAATTTTTAGATTGGTTGAGTTTGGGAAACAAAGATGTATGGAGCTATCATGTCATTCCCATAAGGTCCCCTAAGGAGGGTTAACACATATGTTTTCTTGAAATATTCTTCAACCTACTGGGCATGTTTCATCTGGGTAATGCTGGGCTATTTTAAAGGAAGTGTTTTTTGACAATCAGTTCATTTTCCCTTCAAGGGGTAAAGTTGGCTTAAGACTCTTATTATACATCTGCCTGAGGGAGCAGACACCAGGTTTTGCAACTTTCATTAAAAACATAATTGACTCTTAACCCTTGAAGCCTCATTCACGGCATTTGTTGCAATAACCACAGTGTGATTGGTTTACTCTACACAATAAGGATTAAAATCCTTTGACTAAAGCTACCAGAAAAGCATTCACATTCTGAAACTTAATTTGAAGAACAGTTGAACGGAACTGTCAGGTTTGAGTGTGACCTCTCAAGAATTTGGCAAGTTCAAAAATGCATGACAAAATGAAGGAATTATCTCAAAAGTTGAAGTAATCGATTGCCACTTTTTATAAATACAATTATTCAGAGAATGATAAAGCAATTCAGTATCATTATCGAATATGGTGGAAAGAAGTGTGATCTTGTAAATCACATTTACTCATCTTCCTCCCCTTTTGCAGGCTGCATCTGGCACTAAAAGGGGCACCATCAGAATAGGTTTTCTCTGAAATCTTTAGTTTCCTCCCACACTCCAAAGGCGTACAGGTTTGTAGGTTAATTGGCTTGGTTATAAATGTAAAAAAATTGTTCCTGGAATGTGTAGGATTTTGTTAATACGCATGGATCGTTGGTCGGTGCGGACTCGGTGGGCCGAAGGGCCTGTTTCCACGCTATATCTCTAAACTAAACTAAACTAAATCCCACCCCTGCCCTCCCTTCTTGGAAATATAATTAAAATTAAGTGCCATTAACGAGAGGGAGCACTATTGCATATTCATGTCCTGTCACTCCTTAGTACAGTGCATCCAACGTTCCATCACATTGCAAAAATATCGTCATTATTCGTAAACAAGGTCAAATCACAGTGCACACTTTGAACGATTTATACATTTATGAAATAATTCTGAAATCAATACTGATCCACTTTATTTTTGGAAGAGTCAGTGCAGCAGTCTACTGTGATACCTCATCTTTTGCTCAGGTTGTAGATGTAAGAAATCTACTGCTGCAGCCCATTCATCTGGCACACATATTGTTAAGAGTCGAGAGTGTTTTATTGTCATACGTCCCGGAATGGAGCAATGTAATTCTTACTTGCGACAGCATAACGCTTATGTAAACATAGTACTAAAAACTAAAAAAAATATATAGTGCCAAGACCAAAGACAAAGCCCCAAGTGCAATCAAGGCAGTTTGTAAATCAGGATTTAGTTAGAGTTTTATTCACAAAATGCTGGAGTAACTCAGCAGGTCAGGCAGCATCTCGGGAGAGAAGGAATGGGTGACGTTTCGGGTCGAGACCCTTGAGTTTGCAGTGTTCAATAGCCTGATAGTTGGGAAGAAACTGCTCTTGAACCCGGACTTTAGTTTTCATGCTCCTAGGCCTCCTTCCCAATGGTAGGAGAGAAATGAGAGTGTGGCCAGCGTGTTGTGAGTCATTGATGATGCTGGCTGCCTTTTCCAGGCAGTGCCTCCTGTGGATCCTTTCAATGGTGGGAAGGTTAGTGCCCATCATGAACTGGGCAATGTTCACCATATTTTGTAAGCTCTTTTGTTCCTAGGCATTCGAGTTGCCGAACCAGGCTCGGAATCAACCAGTCAATATGCTCTCTACTATACACCTGTAAAGGTTCAAGAGAGTATTAGATGACAGACTGAATCTCTTCAATCTTCCAAGGAAGTAGAGACATTGATGGACTTACTTTATGATTGCATCAATGTGCTGGGTCCAGGACAGATCTTCCGAGATATACATGCCCAGGAACCTGACGTTTTTGACTCTATTCACCGCCACCTATCGATGAAGATGGGATTATGGATCCTTGGTCTTCTAAAGTCAACCCAAACCATGGATTGAAGCTCAATGAGGAATGATGCCTCACTGTCACTTCAGCTTCCCCCCTGATTTAGCCTTGTAGGAAATTATGCAAACCCTATTACAGCTACCAAACGCTCGTTCTAGTCTCCAGTTTAGAGCAAAAGTCCCTTTCAGCCTTTCTGATGGTTTTCTCAAGGTTGTATCAGGACATATATGAATCTGCGTCACCAGACTTGAATGCTCGAGATCTGATCCTCAGAAGATTGTGGAACTCCTGGTTCAATCAAGGCTTCTGGTTGGGGAACACTTGGATGGTTTTTGTGGGAACACACTCCTTCACATATTTCCTTCTGAAGTTGATGGCAATTGTGGTATATTTTTCCAGGTCCATTGGTGAGTTCTTGAATATCGCCCAATCTTCAGACTCCAAACAGATGTAGAGTTGTTCCTCTGCCTCCCCTGACCAGCTCTGTGCAGTCCCCACTGCTGGCGTCGTGCTCTTCAGTCTGCATATATACAGGAGAAAGGAGCACATCCAGGTGGTTGGATTTCACAAAGTGAGGGAGAGGGATGGAGCAATATGCATCTCTGATGTTAGTGTAGCTGTGGTCAAGGGTATTTGATTCTCTGGTGCTAAAGGATAGGTGCTGTTGGCAGTTAGGGATTAATTCCTTCAAGCTGGCCTTGTTGAGGACCCCAACTATAATAGGAAATGTGCCAGGGTTTGTCGACCACAGCGTGCAGCTCTGCCTTGTGTAGGATGCAGACTGCAGTCGTGATGATGGAAGTGAATTTCCTTGCGAGATAGAAGGGGCTTCATTCCACCATGTGGTGTTTCAGGTGGGGAGAGAAGGAGTTGGACAGGACCGCTACATCTAAGCACCATGAAGAGTTTACCGTGAAGCAGATGCCTTCACTTCTCCCTTTCCCCAACGTCTCCGTTCTGTCCATGCGATGAATGGAGAAACCTGGTTCTGGGGAGCTGTGGTTGAGCCACGTCTCTGACCACACAGCATTTCGTCATCTCCCTTTGATAAAGCAATCTTGACCTTAAGAGGGGAGGGAAAGGGTCGTAGGGAGAGGGCCGTAGTTTCCTGTGCTTCAGTCTTACTTGCAAGCCCACCCATCAGTTATGTTTGTGGAAACAATGGAGGTCTGCCCAGTGTTTCTTGGCACTGTATTGACTTAAGAGAAATCCTCCACAATTGTCTTGCCATGGGAGATTCTGAATCGGTCTGAAGAAGGGTTCCGCACTAAAACGTCACCTATCCATGTTCTTCTGGGGTGCTACCCGACTGGCCTTGTTTCTCCAGTATTTTGTGTCTTTCCTCCAACATCATTCTGAACCCCATTACTATCCTCCACACTAAAACCACACCACCAATTTTCATGTCATCTGTTGCCAGTTTGCCTGGCAACTCTTCAGCCCCTCTAATGCCCTGTGCTCTCATCATTCACAAAAGTTCCAAATCTTGAAATTGAATTCTTGTTATTATTGGTAGTAATACACTGATGAGCCAAAACATTACGGCCAACTGCCTAATATGCTGTTGGTCGTCCGTATGCCGCCAAAACAGCGCCGACCCGCCGAGGCATGGACTCTACAAGACCCCTGAAGGTGTCCTGTGGTATCTGGCACCAAAACATTAGCATCAGATCCTTCAAGTCCTGTAAGTTGTGAGGTGGAACCGCCATGGATCGGACGTCGATCCAGCACATCCCACAGATGCTCAATCAACGGATTGAGATCTGGAGAATTGAGGCCAGGGCAACACCGTGAACACTTCATCATGTTCTTCAAACTATTCCCAAACAATGTGGGCAGTGTGGCAGGGCGCATTATCCTGCTGAAAGAGGCTACTGCCATTAGAGAATACTATTGCCATGAAGGGGTGTAGCCGGTCTGCAATGAGGTTTAGGTAGGTGACACGTGTCAAATTGATGTCCACATGAATGGCTGGACCTAGGGTTTCCCAGCAGAACATTGCCCAGAGCATCACACTCCCTCCACCGGCTTGTCATCTTCCCACAGTGCATCCTGGTGCCATCACTTCCCCAGGTAAACGGCGCACACGTACACGGCCATCCACGTGATCTAAAAGAAAATGGGATTCATCGGACCAGGTGACCTTCTTCCACTGCTCCAAGGTCCAGTTCCGACACTCGCGTGCCCAATGTAGGAGCTTTACACGGTGGACAGGGGTCATCATGGGCACTCTGACCATTCTGCGGCTACACAGCCCCATACGCAGCAGGATGCGATGCACTGTGTATTGTGACACATCCCTCCCGTGACCACCATTAAAATTTTCTGTGACTTGTGCCACAGTAGACCTTCTGTCGATTCGGACCAGACGGGATAGCCTTCGTTGCCCTTGCGCATCGATGAGCCTTGGGCGCCCGACACCCTGTCGCAGGTTTGTGGTTTGTCTCTCCTCGGACCACTGTCGGTAGGTACTCACCACTGCTGACCGGGGCACCCCACAAGCCTTGCTGTTTCAGAGATGCTCTGACCCAGTCGTCTGGCCATAACAATTTGGCCCTTGTGAAAGTCGCTCAGGTCTTTACTCCTGCCCATCTCTCCTGTATCCACCACATCTACTTCGAGAACTGACTGTTCACTTGCTGCCTAATATATCCCACCTCATGACAGGTGCCATTGTAACAAGATAATCAATGTTATTCACTTTACCTGTCAGTGGTCATAATGTTTTGGCTCATCAGTGTATGTGATCGACAATCTTAACATTGAGTTAACCTTGCTGGGGATATCCTGCAACAACCCAAGATACTCAGATCAAATCCAGGGATCAGTAGTTAGTGCAAGTCTGCAACACAATATTTTTTTAGTGCAGTTAATTCCTAAACACCTGCTTGCTCCCAATCAACATCTACTCATGGGTTAATGGGCTGAAATAAATTGGATTCTATTCACCATCAGTTTTGCTGCTCAAAGACCTTGCCTGCCCGTCTTTGGGCTGGATATGGAATGAGGCCTTACCCTGGCCGAGGCCTCAGTGAACATGATGCCGAAGGCCTGCCCCAGCGGAGGTCTCATCTACTTTTAAAATGGTATATTTCTCTTTATAAATTATATATGTATTTGATATTCAGAGACATGTAAAGATTTATAAGACTGTTTCAGAAAATTAAAATTAAAATTACATTAATTATTTCTGTCAAAGAGGTCACCACAATATAATGAGATGCAAAGTGCTGGAATAACTCAGAGGGTCAGGCAGCATCTTCTGAAGAACTGCTACATAATGCTAGGTAAACCCTTGCAACATTGGGCCACCAATGTAGAGTCCAGCATGGAGAGGAGCGACAAGCATCCATGATATGGATCGGTTAATCAGCCTGTCATGGACTTACAACTGGTCCAACTTACCTGGAAGTGGCCAAATTCCTCTTGCAAACTACCTGGTCCAACTGGTCCAACTTACTTGGAAGTGGGTGAATTTAATTTACAAGCTAAGCACCATGGCCAGCTCAAATCAGTCCAAGCATTTCTCTCTTCACTTTTGTCATGAAAAGTGTGATGGAAACATGAAGCTGTGGGATCTTGGTAAAAATATTTCACAAGTACATGCCAACATAAAACAGCAACATGAGATGACCTTCATCAAAAAACTTGACACATCCCTCAAAGAGCAAACAGCTGGAAATCAGCTTTGAAATATGGAAACACAGTTACACGAGCTTTGCACCTGAACAGTGGTCGGTACAGAAAATTCTTCCACTGTGTAAGCAGAAAACACACTTATACTTGAAAGCCTGAAAGGAAAATATAATGAAAATAGCAAAACTGTTTCACTGTTTCTGAAGTATGGGAAATATCAATGGAAGAAAAAAAATAAAGTGAACTTTTATAATAAGGATGGAATAATCTGCTTAATTTATGTTCTTTTACATTTCATAGTTGATAGATTTTGAATTTTTGAAACAGAGACAATAGAGACTAGTTAATGGATTGAAAACAGAGATTAGGAATAAAGTGCGGTGCTGCAGGGATTTGTGCTGGGGCCCCAGCTGCTAGTGATCTATTTCAATGACTTGGATGAGGAAATTGGATAATATCTTCAAGTTTGCTTTGATATAAGGCTACGTGGAAGTTGAGCTGTGAAGAGGATGCAAGGCCATGTGGGAATCTGGACAATTTAACTGAATGCCAACTGGAATGTGATGTGAAAAAATCGGAGATAATTCACTTTGGAAGAAAAAAAATAATAGGTGGAATATTTTTTAAATAGTAGGAAACCGTTCAGAGGGACCTAGGTGCATCAGCGAGGCAATGTACACATCTTCAATTCTGGTGCGGTGGATTTATTACATGAAAAGAGATTAAGTAGACTGGGTCTAATCTGACTTTGAAAGAAATAAAGGTGATCTCTGTCAAGCAAGAGCAGCAGTGGCAGATATGAGGTCATTCTGGTAAACCTCCACTGCACCCTTTCCAAAGCCTTCACATCCTTAATGTAATGGAACAACCAGAACTGCACACAATGGAAATAGGCCCTTCCGCAGAACTGCACACGCATGGAAATAGGCCCTTCCACCCAACTTGCCCATGCTAACAAAGATGCCCCATCTACACTAGCCCCACCTGCCTATATTTGGCCCATATCCTTCTAAACCTTTCCGATCCATGTACCTGTCCAATTGTCATTTAAATGTGGTGATAGTATCTGCCTAAATTACCTCCTCTTGCAGCTTGTTCCATACACCCACCACCCTTTGTGTGAAAACGTTGGCCCCTCAATTCCTATTTAAAAGATTTCTCTTAAATCTTTCCCCTCTCACCTCAGTCCTAGGTAACCTATATTTGCTGCTATTATTTCATATATTTAAGGAGATATTTCAAAAATCTCAGCAAAGAACTGTACTACAAGTAGAATTAATCAACTGGGGCAAATTAAACAAATTATGAATGGTATGCAATTGAAAGAAAAGCTGTAGATACACAGTTACTATCATGGTGTGCAGCATGTGTGCAGCAGTCGAGTTGCTGCCTTACAGTGCCAGAGACCCGGATTCCATCCTGACGATGGGTGCTGCCTTTTTTGATTTTGTATGTTCCTTATTCCTTGAAGTGCAGGAAGCTCAGGGGTGATCTTATAGAAGTGTATAAAATCATGAGGGGATTGATGTGGTGAATGTGAAACAGAGTTTTTTACCCAGGGTAGGAGAATCAAGAACTAGAGGACATGGGTTTTTGTGGTGAGAATGGAAAGATTTAATAGGATTCTGAGGGGTAACTTTTTCACTCAGAGGTTGGTGGGGATATGGAATGAGCTGCCAGAGGAGGTAATTGAGGCAGGTACAGTAACAACATTTAAAAGACACTTGGACAGGTACATGGATAGGAATGCTTCAGTGGTATATGGACCAAATGCAGGCAAATAGGACTAGTTTTGATGGAACATCTTAGTCAGCATGGACAAATTGAATTGGGCCCGTATCCGTGCTGTATGACTCCATGGGAGCTTCTACATGTATATAAAAGGAAGAAAGTTAATAAAGTAAACTTTGGTTAGTTATAGGATTAGACTAGGGAACTAATAATGTGAAAAAGAGAAATGAAAGAGATTCTAAATAAAATTGCCATATGTGCTTATGATATAATAACAGGAAGGTTAGCAAGTACTGAGAACTCAAAGAGCTTACCAAGGGAGACTTATGGGTTAAGTGATTGGGAAAGAGGTAAAAACAAAATAGAACAGAGAATAACAGTACAGCACAAGAACAGGCCCATCCACCCACAATGTCTGTGCTGGAACATGATGCCAAGACCATCACTTATCTACCTGCACATATTCCATATATCTCCATTCCCTGCAATCCATTTGCCAATCCAAAGGTCTTTTAAATGCCACTAACATGCCTGCTTTAACCACCACCCCCGGCAGCATGTTCCAGGCACCCACCACCCTCTGTGTAAAAAATCTTGCCCTGCACATCTCCTTTAAACATTGCCCCTCTCACCTTAAAGCTATGGATCCTAGTATCTGATTTTTACATCCTGGGAAAAAAATTCTGACTGTCTACCCTATCTCTCATAATTGTATACACTTCTATCAGGTCACATCGCAACCTCCAGCATTCCAGAGAAGGCAATCTAAATCTGTTCAACCTCTCAATGTAGCCAATACACTTCTATCCAGGCATCATTCTGGTAAACCTCATCTGCACCCTTTTCAAAGCCTCCACATCCTTTCTGTAATGGGGCGACCAGAACTGCACACAATATTCCAAATACGGCCAAACCAAAGCTGCATCATAACTTCCTGACTCGAATGGTATGTTGGCATTCATAGCAAGAGGATTTGAGTTTAGGAGCAGGGAGGTTCTGCTGCAGTTGTACAGGGCCTTGGTGAGACCGCACCTGGAGTATTGTGTGCAGTTTTGGTCTCCTAACCTGAGGAAAGACGTTCTTGCCTTAGAGGGAGTACAGAGAAGGTTCACCAGATTGATCCCTGGGATGGCGGGACTTACATATGAGGAAAGACTAGATAGACTGGGCTTGTACTCGCTGGAATTTAGAAGACTGAGGGGGGATCTTATAGAAACATATAAAATTCTTAAGGGGTTGGAGAGGCTAGATGCGGGAAAATTGTTCCCGATGTTGGGGGAGTCCAGAACCAGGGGTCACAGCTTAAGGATAAGGGGGAAGTCTTTTAGGACCGAGATGAGAAAACATTTCTTCACACAGAGAGTGGTGAGTCTGTGGAATTCTCTGCCACAGAAGGTAGTTGAGGCCAGTTCATTGGCTATATTTAAGAGGGAGTTAGATGTGGCCCTTTTTGCTAAAGGGATCAGGGGGTATGGAGAGAAGGCAGGTACAGGCTACTGAGCTGAATGATCAGCCATGATCATATTGAATGGCGGTGCAGGCTCGAAGGGCCGAATGGCCTACTCCTGCACCTATTTTCTATGTTTCTATGTTTCTATGTTTCTATGTTTCTATGTTTCTATGTTTCTATACTCAATGCCCCAAACTATGAAAGCAAGTATGCCATATACTTTCTTTACCACATTTTTATCTACTGTTGCTTTTTCAGGGAATTATAGACTTAGACCCGAAGATCCCTCTGTACATCAATGCTCTTAACGTTCATGCCATTATTTGTATATTTTCCCCTTACATTTGACCTCCCTAAGTGCTGCACATCACACATTCAAATTTAATTCCATCTGACATATCTCTGCCTATTTCTGTTGCTGCTCTATATCCTACTGCATACTTTAACAGCCTTCCTCACAGCTGTGACTCCAGCAATTCTTGGTGTCATCAGCAAACTCACTAACCAACATTTACATCCAAGTCATTTATATACATCACAAACAGTGGAGGTCCCAGCACAAATCCTTGCAGAACAGTGGAGCAGCGGTAGAATTGCTGCGTTACAGCGCCAGAGACCCAGGTTCGATCCTGACTATGGGTGCCTGTCTGTATGGAGTTTGTACATTTCCCCATGACCAGCGTGGGTTTTCTTCGGGAAACTCCGGTTTCCTCCCACACTCCAAAGACATACAGGCTTATAAGCTAATTAGCTTGGTAGAAATGTAAATTGTCCCTTGTGCATGTAGGATAGTGTTAGTGTGCGGGGATCTCTGGTCGACACAGATTCACTGGGCCAAAGGGCCTGTTTCCAAGCTCTACCTCTAAAACTAAACTAAAAAATCCACAGGTCACAGACCTCTAGCATGAATATTGTCCTTCCATCACAACCCTTTGTTTACCATCAGTAAACAGTTCTGAATCTATACCATCAGGTCGCTATTAACCCCAACTGTCTTAATCGTCTGCACCAACCTACCATGGAGGACTTCATCAAATGCCTTACTAAATTCCATGTAGACAACATCTACCACTCTCTACCCCATCAATCACCTCCGTCACCTCCTCAAAAAATTGAATACATTTTGAAAAAATGTAAGGTTATCCATTTTGGAAGGAAGGAGGAAAATTTTATTTATTTTTTAACTGAAGCTAGACTACACAATCTTGCAAAACCAAGTGATCTTGGGGTCCAGCACGCAAAACACAAAATTTTGGCACGCAGAGGCAGCAAATAATGAGGAAGGCCAATAGAATGTTGTTTTTTATTGCAAAGGAGTAAACAAAAGGGAAAATGTTCGTGTATTCACAGTTTCTCCATCACTAAAGAATGATGTACCTGTATTAGTTGGGGTTTCAAAGAGGATGCAGTAAATCCCCATGATAAAGGGGATGCTACAAGAAGGTTCAGCAGCATACATTAGAGTTTGGAAGAACGTGAGATGATCTTATTGAAACACAACATTCTGAGAGGTTTTGACAGGGTGGATTCTGAGTGGCAGTTTCCCTTTTGGGGTTAGCTGGAAGTAGGAACATAATTTTTCAGAAGAAGTGGCTACCCATTTAAAATGGAGTTGGGGAGGAATTTGCGCTCAGAAATCTTTGTAATTCCTTGTAAGTCAGAGAGATGTGAAGATAGGGTGAACAAAGACATCTAAGCTGCAAGGATGTCAAGGATATTGGATAAGAGAGGAAAAGTGATGTTGAGTACAATTGGATCAGCTATACCAAATAGCAGGGTCGAGGAAGCAATTGCCCCACTTCCATTTCTAATTCTTACATTTTTCTGTTCTTATGAAAGGTAGAAATGTCATGATGTTTCACATTATAAATCCTCCCATGGCTGGTGTGTCTAGAGCTTGGGGCCAGAGTCTCAAAAGAAGGAGTCAGCAATTCAAGACAGAAATGAGAATAAAATTCTCCATCAGAGGGTAGGGAATGTTAGTAATCCTCCACTGAAAGTGCTCTGGAGTCTCATTCACTGCATATCCAGCAAATACTAATAGGCTGCAAGCTTTGAGGTGAGAGGGGCAAAGTTTAAAGGAGTTATGTGGTGCAAGGTTTTTTTTACACAGAGGGTGGTGAGTGCCTGGAACACACTGCGGGGAGGGGGGGGGGGGGTGATGTTGAAGCAGATATGTTAGTAGCTTTTAAAAGACTTTTGGATAGGCAAGGAATAGAGGGATATGGATTATATGCATGTCGAGAAGTGACAGTCTTGGCATCATGTTCGACACAGACAATGTGGGCCAAAGGATCTGTTCTTGTGCTGTACTGTTCTATGAATATATTTGTTCAAGATAACTATAGTTTCTTAGAATGAGGAACGTACCTCAAGAGGAACAGAAAGGGGAGCATGTTGGTCAGTAGCTGGAGAGTCAGAAAGAAATATCCTATGGGCAATATCTCTGTAGACCCTGTTCTTTTCTAATGATTTTTTAAACTAACCATCAAATCCAGCACTTTCTCAATTGATATTTCACAGATCACCCTCTCATATTCAAAAAACTTTTCTAATTTCTCTGCCCCAGCTTCCTCTATCCCTTCATGACATTGTTCACAGAGACCTTAAGATCATCCAATCTTTTATTCTTTTCAGTGCCACACCCATCTTCTTTAAGCTGTTCCGTTCAGGCTGGCATTTTTCTCCCACTCCTGTAATTCAACCAGACAACTCTCTCTTCTATTGACTCAGTTAGTCACCAATCTTTCCTCCTGGATTTCAATACATCATAAGCCACCTAATGCCTGAAAGTTTCCATTGCAACTCAAAACTTTTGGCACAAAATCACACTTTGTGGCCTTTATGCCCATGGGTATTAATGTTCCAGGGCTTTAAGGTTTGCTAAGGTTTTGCCAGTACATCATGAAATGAACTGCTCTATTCTTTCATGAAGAGAGCATCCACGATCCCACCACTACCAATCCACTGATGTTGTCTTTGATACCCAGACTTCAAACCTCATGTTGAAATGAGGCATTTTCGAGCTGTGTCACCTATATCCAGAGCTACTCAAGGCCATCCAGTGCAACATAAATGTGGCATGCAAGATCCCAGAGTGTCTGCCTTTTACCCAAGGGATCTTTTGGCATGGTCACAGAGAGTTTAAGCATTTAGTCAGTGAAACCTCCTGTGATTTCAGTACGATTCCATGCTTGGATGCCTTAAGCTAATGTGATAATCGTCAATACCACCTTGCACCCTGGTAAATCTGCCATTTTTGGGGAAACTGTTATTCCTGATGGCAGAGAAATTGATCACAACATTTCACAGATCGGGGGTTTTGTACTTTTATTGTCCCTATTCATTTGGGAAAGCTCCCTGGGAAACAATTGTACTAGGAAGCCTGTCAAGGAAAAAGCTAAGTACTTCTCCATTTTGATCCCCCTGTTGTAAGACAGGTAACATAAGATAATGTCACTCTTACTGTTTGAACTGAAAGTCCTGGATTGAATACAAGCCTCAGTTATCAAGATTGCATCTTTCTACTGCCAAATATTTCTTCAGTAAAGTCAGAATTATGCGTGAAACACCTTGGGCATCATTATCTCTTCAATACTTGGTCACTAACTGGAGGGTTAAATACAATGTCTACAGCTGAATAAAGTCAACTTGACTTTTCCAACCTCAAAAGATGTAATACCATGTAAACAAAGATCTGCAGATACTCGTTTGTACTAAAGATATTCACAAAATGCTGGAATAACTCAACCGACTGAATCAGTCTGGGGAAGGCCACCTATCCGTATTCTCCAGAGATCCTGACCCACTGAATTACTCCAGCACTTTGTGTCCTTTATGGAGTGAAGAAGGGCTCGCTGGTGCACCTTGCGAGTTGGGAGTGGGGTCGGTAGCCAGGGCTATAAACAGGCGGGGAGACGGTGCGAGCCGGGAATGGGTCTGCAGGACCGTCCACTACGTCCAACATCTGTTATAAGTGGGTCTTTAAAGCAAGGATTACCTGTATTGTCTTTGTGAGATAGTTAGGAGGGAAGATTGAACAAAGTTAATTCTTTCACGACAGAGGGACACAACCGGAAAGAGCCCTGGCCACTTGCAATGTCAACTGTGGAATGTCAACTGAGGGAATTTCAACTGAGCTCTCGTAATTTTGTCCAGATTATAGGGGTGGGCAGACCAGCAGTTGCCGGAAAATCGATGTTCAACATGTATTTGCATTCAGATCGACAGGGGGTGATTAATAATAGTCAGCATGGTCTTGTACATGAGAAACTCGCACTGGGATAGTTAGAGGAACCAAAAGTCGACATTCATAGCTGCGGAAAGGGGAAGTCCACACCCACCACCTGGGTTGAGAGCAGCAAGGATACCTGTCCAAGGACACCCACGATATTGTATAAAGTCTGTAAGAAGGAGGTTGGATCTGCATGATGGCCGCAAGGTCTGTACTGATAATGGCTCATTGCGTATCTGCACCATGAGAGCGCATAGTCTCGGCACAAAACTTGATCAGCTAACTGAACACTTTGCACAGGATGTACAATTATAATAATGATTAATTAAATTTAAAAAATGAAATCATAAATGTGTAATAATGGAATGATTCTCCATAGAAATGAGAGTGAATTTAGTTTCATTTAAATGAGAACAATTTAAACCCCATTGCACCCTTAATAGTTGGAAGTTATCTCAAGAGAGGTAAGATGACTTTATTTCAAATCTTATCTGCATTGCAATACTTCCTGCTTAATATCAGAAATCTAAGTACAGTAAGTGTGACATTAATTAGGCATGTGTCTTTCTGGCAGCTGCAATATTTTGTCATCAGTCCTAGATAGGTGCAATTTCTGTAAAGCAACTAAAAGAGCGACGATAGAGGCTGTGGCAATATTTCAGCAAGGTTATTTCCATCAGACCTTTGTAATTTGATTCACTCAGAGGATTCATTAAACAGCAGCAGTTCTGCCAACCAGATGCCTAACCAACCACAGAGGAAATAAAGCTAATTTCTGAAGATAGAGGGAAGCCTCAGATACTGTACGGCAGGCTCCTTCAGGGGCATTTAATCTTGATATTATTTTAATGTTTCAGACATTGTTCATGCCCCAGAATTGTGTGCTTTCACAATTTTGGAAATTTCCTTCTGGATCCCTTAAAAATCCTTTATGAAAACAAATCAAAGCAATATTACAGAAGTTATATCTTTGGAATCAGATACATGACATAAAATGTCATGTGCAACTAATGTCAGCAGTAATCAGTGCAACTAATCTTGACCCAGACTCGCTCTCCCTCTATCTTCCTGTCTCCACCTATATCCTTCCTTTGTCCCACCCCCGACATCAGTCTGAAGAAGGGTCTCGACCCGAAACGTCACCCATTCCTTCTCTCCCGAGATGCTGCCTGACCTGCTGAGTTACTCCAGCATTTTGTGAATAAATCGATTTGTACCAGCATCTGCAGTTATTTTCTTATACTACTGGTTGCTCCACTGCGATTTCTCTTCGAGGTATGTCCACTTTGAAGAAGTTCTCCTCCTCTCTTCGACGAGAGTTTAGCAACATGCTCTCTCGCTGCTCCCCCTCTGTGATTTCTCCTGCCCTCCTACTCTACGACCACATCTTGACCCAGACTCGCTCTCCCTCTATCTTCCTGTCTCCACCTATATCCTTCCTTTGTCCCACCCCCGACATCAGTCTGAAGAAGGGTCTCGACCCGAAACGTCACCCATTCCTTCTCTCCCGAGATGCTGCCTGACCTGCTGAGTTACTCCAGCATTTTGTGAATAAATCGTCAGCAGTAATTGACTTCTACTGTTTATAGAGTCATACGACACGAAAACAGATTCTTCGGCCCAACTTGCCCATGCGACCAAGATGCCACTTCTACACTGGTCGCACCTATCCCTTTAAAACTTTCCTATCCATGTACCTGTCCAAATGCATTTTAACTCTCACAAAGGGAAGAGAGAAACCTGCTCTGCTTTTGTAAGAAAAAGAAGGTAATAATGTCATATTTGCCACTCAGTAGACCAGACCCACACAGATGTGCATAGTCCAATTTCATAGTTGACTGAAGGTGACAGCACAAGTAGCTACGGTGGTAAAGAAGGTATGCTTGTCAACCAAGGGAATTGAGTATAAGAGACATTGGACTTTGGTTAACCCGCATTTGGAGTATTGCATGCAGTTCTAGTCTCCCCATTACAGGACAGATGGAAGATTTGGAGAGGGTGCAGAGGAGGTTTCAGAAAATGCTGCCTGGATTAGAGGGTTTCAGCTGCAGGGAGAAGTTGGATAGACTTGGATTGTTTTCTCTGGAATGTTAGAGTTTGAGGGAAGACCTGATAGAAGTATATAAAATTATGAGAGGCACAGACAGTCAGCACATTTTTCCCAGGGTGGAAATGTCTAACACTAGAGGGCATAGCTATATGATGAGAGGGGGAAAGTTTAATGGAGATGTGTGGGACAAGTATTTTTTACACAGAGAATGCATTTTCAGAGAGTCCGAGAGGCACAGATGATCATAGCATTTAAGAGACTTTTGGATAGGTATGTGGAAGTGCAGGAAATAGAGGGATATGGATCATGTACAGGCAGATGAGGTCTGGACATCATATTCGGCATAAACATTATGGGTCAAAGGGCCCATTCCTGTGCGATACTGTTCTATGTTTGTAGGGAAAGAGGCTAACTAGAGTAGAAAATAGGGCCCCTTATGGCTCCTCAGAAACCAAAGTGGTCATGTATGTGAGGAGCTGCAGGAGATGAGCAATGTCTTCAATGAGTATTTCTCCTCCGATTTTACTGTGGAGAAAGACATGAAGACCGAGGAACTTAAGACAGTTAATGGAGCTGTCATGAGAACAGTCCGCATTATGGTTGCGGAGGTGCAGGAGGCATATGGGGGGTAGATAAATCTAAGGCATATGGAGGTAGATAAATCTCCTGGGTCTGATCAGATATATCTGAGGACAAAGTGGAGGATACTTAGAGAAGATATTGCAGGAGCTCTGACGGAGGTATATTAATCATCATCTTTTACATGGGTGTGGTGCCGACTGGCTGGAGGGTGGCTAATGCCGCGCCTTCATTTAAGAAGGGTGGCAAGGAAAAACCTGGGAACTGTAGATCAGTGAGCTTATTATCTGCGGTAGACATGTTACTGGAGAAGATTCTGAGGGATAAAATATATATGTAGAGTCAACATAGTTTTGCATGTGGGAGATCGTGTCACAATTTTGATCGATTTTTTTTGAAGAAGTAACCAAGAAGGTTGAAGAGGGCAAGAAAAAGAAGTTGAAGAATGGACTTCAGTAAGGCCTTTGATAAGGTTCCGCATGGTAGGTTGTTCTGGATGGTTAGACCTTAGTAGCCTGGATGTCGAATTTGAGAGATAGCTGAAATTTGAGGGATAGAAAATTGACTTCATGGAAGGAAGAAGTGTGGTGGTGGAAGGTTGGTTTTCGGACTGGAGGCTTGAGGCTAGCGGTGGGCCTCAGTGCTGGGCCCTTTTCTCTTTGTGGTTTACATTAACGATTGAGATGAAAATATGCAAGGCATGATCAGTAAGTTTGCAGATGACACTCGGGTAGGTGGTATGGTAGATAGTGAAGAGGGTTATCAAAGATTACAGCATGATCTTGATCAACGGAGCAAGCGGGCTGAGGAATGTTTAAAGGAGTTTAGTACTGATAAGTTGCATTTTTGGAAGTCAGACCAGGATAGGACATTCACAGTGAATGGCAGGGCACTGGGTAGTGTTGAAGAGCAAAAGGATCTCAGAATGGAGCTGCATTGATTCTTGAAAGTGGTGTCACAGGTTGTCAAGAGGTAGTCAAGACCACCAGTCACAGGTGGTCGAGAAGGCTTTCGGCACATTGGCAGTCATCAGTCAAAGTACTGAGGATAGAGGTTGGGGTGTTACAGTATGTTACAGTTGCACAAGACATTGGTGAGGCCGCACTGTACTCCAGTTGTGATGGTGGCTCACAATGATTTCCTGGCTTTTGCACCCTGTCTTAATTTATAAAACTCTAGATACATAATATTTTTAAAATTCCAAGCTTTCCCTAGCATTGTAAATGAACTATGCACATATTCTTGAATATCTCTCCAATTTAGTATTGTCTAGCTTATATTGCAGCTTTTCTTTCTTCATTTTGTATTTCTCATAATGAACTTTCATTTAGAAAATAGAACCTAGAACAATACTGCATAGGAACAAGCCCTTCGGCCCACAATGCCTATCTAAAAGCCTCTTGCACACCACTATCGTATTTGCCTCCACCATCACCCCTGGCAACCCATTTCAGGCACCCGCCATTCGCTCTGTAAGAAAAATTATCCTACACATCATTAAATTTTCCCCCTCTCACCTTGCAGCTCTGCCCTCTAGTATTGGACATTTCCACCCAGGGAAAAATGGACTGACTCTCAACACTGTCTATGCCTTTCACAATTTTATATACTTTTATTAAGTCTACCCTTAACCCCCAACATTCCAGAAAAAACAATCTAAGTCTATCCAATCTCTCCCCGTGGCTGAAATGCTCTATTCCAGGCAACATTCTGGTAAACCTCCTTCACAACCTCTCCAAAGCCTCCACATCTTTCCTGTAATGGGGCGACCAGAACTACACTCAATACTCCAAATGCGGCCAAAACAAAGTCTGAGAGAGCTGCATCATGACTTCCTGACTCTTATATTCAATGACCCTAGCAATAAAGGCAAGTATACCATATGCCTTCTTTACCACCCAGTCAACTTGAACTGCTACCTTTACTGAGTCATGCAGTATGGAAACAGGCCCTTCGGCCCAACTTGACCACACCGACCCATCCCATGACTTGTCCCATCTACACTAGTCCCACCTGCCTGCATTTGGCCCATATCCCTCCAAACCTGCCCAAACCTGTACCTGTCTAATTGTTTAGACAGTACCTGTCTAATTGTTTCTTAAATGTTACAATACTGTAATCCCTGCCTCAACTACCTCCTCGGCAGCTCATTCCATACACCCACCACCCTTCGTGTGAAAAAGTTACCCCTCAGATTCCTATTAAATCTTTCCCCTTTCACCTTAAACCTATATCCTCTGGCTCTCAATTGCCCTACTCTGGGCAAGAGACTCTGTGCATCCACCCGATCTATTCCCCTCATGACATTGTACAGCTCTATAAGATCACCCCTCATCCTCCTGCGCTCCAAGGAATAGAATCCCAGCTTGCTCAATCTCGCCCTACCGCTCAGACCCTTGGGTCCTGGCAACATCCTTCTAAATCTTCTCTGTACCCTTTCCAGCTTAACATCTTTCCTGTAACATGGTGCCCAGAATCGAACACAATACTCTAAATGCGGCCGCACCAATGTCTTAGAAAACTGCAACATGACCTCCCAACTTCTATTTTCAATCCTCTGACTGATGGCTAACATGCCAAAAGCCTTTTTGACCACTCGATCTACCTGTGACGCTGCCTTCAAGAAACCATGTACCTGCACTCTTAGATCTCTCTGGTCTACAACACTCCCCAGAGCCCTACCATTCACTTTGTAGGTCCTGCCCATGTTAGACTTTCCAAAATGCAACACCTCAAATTTCTCTGTATTAAATTCCATCAACCATTCCTCAGCCCACCAGGCCAACCGATCAAGTTCCTACTGCAATTTTTGACATCTTCACTGTCTGCAATACCACCCACTTTTGTATCATCTGCAAACTTGCTAATCTTGCCATGTACATTCTCATCAAAATCATTAATATTGGTTATTTATACTTCCACACTGCGTATCAGGAATGTACAAATAAAATATTATAGTTCTAAAGAGAATATTGGTCCGATATCATGGCTTTCCAGTATCGTAGTGTAAGGGTTAAACTGACAATTTCAGATAAAATGTGAAATTAAGTTATCAGGTAAGTTAGCAGCCTTTTGAAAACAAGTTTCCAGACCCGTTATCTCCTCGCACCTGTGATCATTGCCTGGGAACGCAGCCTTTCCCAGGCCATTCTGTTGGAAAGCGTAACATTGGCAAACACAACACAACAGCAATAGTTGGGTAGACCACCCGCACCCCCTGCCCCGAGTAGCGCAGAAACATTGCAGACAAGGGGGACTTATGATTGGCTCGGGGAGGTCTGCTCTGATAAGAAATACCATAAAGATTGGTGTTGGGCGCCCTTTCAGTGAGAGCACCTCAGCCTTGGACTGTGCCGCAAACGGTGTCAGGTGATCTTGAACTGAACACCCTGTGGCGTGCTCTGCTGTGTACTTGCGGTTTGCGAGTGCGTTCGGGGCTATTCGGGGGATACACGAGTGTATGTGCCTTATTAAGTAGTGGTAATAAATTACTAAGTGAATCAAACTGTTATCTGAATCCAGTGATTTATCGAACACAATAAGTATTATCAAATATTAAGCTGAAATTCATGGATTGTTTCAATTTTCTTTACTTCTGCAGTGAAAGATCAGAGCTGCCCCCATTCCCAATACGCACATTCTCATAACAGGGAATACCCCCCACATCAATGATGGCATTTTGCAATGGCAGTAAGGCATAATTTCCACTAAAGGAGCCATGAGTACCATCTCTTCCTTCTTGTATTTTAGCATTTCAATAATGGTAATGAAAGATAATGAAATAATGAAAGAGAATATTGTGAAAAGCTGTTGAATTGATTTTTTTTGGAAGTTTGGACAAATCTCATTAGAAAATGATAATTTTCCTGATGATGGAAACTCTCTTTGGTTATTATTTCCCTTTGTGCATTAACATGCTGAGCAGCGGGCACCCGCCACCATCTTCACATAAATACATTAAATGAACCGTGAAATAAAATCTAGAAACTAAAAATTATTCCATGCGATAATGCAATGAATGCTCCTCCATAGCAGAACACAGTCAATGTCACCACAAAATGGCATTTGACACGTCTTGGTAAATCACAGTCTTCTGTGTTAATTATCTAAGTTCAAACTGAACCAAAATCTTTAGATTTATTATTTCAACAAAATTCCAGTTGAATGATTGGTTCCCTTTTAGATTTCAAGGACTACTCACTCAAATAGAAATTCAATATTTTGAAGGGAAAAAAAATAATTCATTATTCCCTGATTAAAAGCAAACTCCACTAAAGGAAGAGCTTGCCAAGCTCATGTGTGAAGAAAGGCCAATTTGACAAGTTCCCAGATGTCGACAACAATTCTGCTGCTGGCAATTTTCCAATTCGGCAATGTTGACTGGGCCTGGTGCCATGCAGATATGCAGTCTGTGCCACAGTGAGGGAGCAATAGTGGGCATCTGGATCCATAATTCTACAGGGAATCAACTGCTTCAGGAGACATTTTTTTGTTTTTAAAAGCCGAAAATATATGCAAAACAAGGGTCTCAACCCAAAACGTCACCTATTCCTTTTCTCCAGAGATGCTGCCTGACCTGCTGATTTACTCCAGCTTTTTGTGTCCATCTTCGGTTTAAACCGGCATCTGCAATTCCTTCCTACACAATTACTAGCTCTAGCATGGAATGTGTTATTTGACAGGATTTACACAGCTAAGTACTACTAGCCAAGTCAATTTTATCATATACAAAAATAAACAGCTTCCTTTTTATGACCAACTAAATTGCCCAAGATCAGATATCGTGACTAAAATAAATATAACTAGCAGTTTTCCTTCAATGACAAAATCATAAATAATACGCTATGTTGCTTTAAAGTGGTTGGTTTAAAACTAATGCTAAGTTTGAAAAATCAGAGTCACCAGTCATTGTAATGACTGTTTTTGTCTAGTTGGACTCTCAAGACGCTCTTTGGTCTGCCCGAGCTTTGTTGGCCTCCCAGCGGAGTGAGATGTCTGTCAAGGAATGTTGCCGACTGGCCCGCTGCAGACTGCAGGAGTACGTGCTGAGGGACGCTCTGAAGCTTGGTGCAGCCAACGCCAAGGCCCTGTGGGGGAGGACCACAGTCTAGGGTCCTTCCGCTGCTGGACATGGAGGGGGCAGGGTGTGGTGGAGAGAGACGCCCCTCCAAATAAGGGATACTGGGTAAATGTCTAAATGTAAGTAAATGTCTAAGTGAATGTCTGTACCAAATGTAACCTCCGGAAATGTCGGATGGGCTTGTTTAAGAATATGTTTTGTGAATGATATTTATTATTTGAATAAAGTATTTTTTGATAAAAAAAATTAAAAATCTTTATGTTTTCAAACCTGCCATCATTTTGTAATAATTAGCAAAATTGACCGTCTACCCCATCTATGCCTCTCATAACTTTATATGCCTATCAAATCTTCCTTCAACCTCTGACATTCCAGAGAAAGCAATCTAAGTCTATCCAATCTCTCCCTGTAGCTGAAACTCTCTAATCCAGGCAGCATTCTGGTAAACCTTCTCTGCGGCCTCTCTAAAGCCTCCATACCTTTCCTGTAATGGGGCGAGCAGAACTGCACTCAAATCTCTAAATGTGGCCGAACCAAAGTCCTATAAAGGAGCATCATGACTTCCTAAGGGTGACATTCATTCAAGTACTTTAAAAATCTTCTCCTGTACATCATTGATAGGTCTGACTGCTTCAAATACAACAGGAGGTGTAGAACAGATAACTGTATGTCAGTAGGTCTGCAGTGGACGTCAGTCGATAATCTGTCCCCTGAGATGGAGACAGATCAAGAAAGGGAAGGGAGGTGTCAGAGGTAGTCCAAGTGCGTTTGGGGACAAGGTGAAAGTTAGTGGTAAAGTTAATGAAATCAATAAGTTCTGCACAGATGCAGGAGGAAGCCCAGATGCACAGGTACAGGAGGAAGCCCTGATGCAATCATCGATGTAGCGGATAAATAATTGGGGGAGGGGGTGATTCCAGTGTCCGTTTGGAAGAAGGACTGTTTAATGTAACTGACAAAAAGGCAGGCCTAGCTGGGGCCCATGTGAGTGCCCATGGCTACACATTTAACTTGGAGAAAGTGAGAGTAGTCTGTTCGACAGAGAAGAGTGTTAATGGAGGGAAATTGGTTGCGTTCCATGAAAAACTGGAGGGTTTTCCTAGTGGGGGGAAGGAGGTGTAAAGGGACTGGACAAGGAGGGAGAGGACTGGACAGTATTCTGAGGGATATTGGGAAAGTTAAAATCACCCTCTAAGACAACCATGTTGCTTTGGCAAATTTCGGTAATCTGTATATTTATTCCTCTATCTCCCGCTTATTATTGGGGGCACATAGTGCAATCCCATTAGAATGCTTGCATCTTTGTTATTTCTAAGCTCTACACATACCGCCTCAGTAGAGGATCCCTCCAGTATGTGCTCTCTGAGTGTCGCCATGACCATCTCCCTCAACAGTAGCACAACCTCTCCATCTCCTTTGCCCCCCCTCTCGATCATATCTGCAACATTGAAACCCTGGAACATTGAACACAGTGCATCTACATTTCCACAAAGGCTACAACATCATAGTCCCAAGCATCAATTCAGGTTCCAAGTTCATCGGCTTTCACAACATTACTCCTTGCATTGAAATAACCACACTTCAGCCCATCAGCATCACCATATTCTTTCACCTCTCCCTGCCTGTCCTTCCTTTGAGGCTTATTGGTCCTGACTTCTATCTTCCCATCACTGCTTCCAAGTTCTGACCTACTACTCTGGATTCCACCCCCTTACATCTTTAGTTTAAACTAGACCAAGTGGATCCGTTGGGCCCAAACCTCTCCTGCGATGGTGCAGCACCCTCTCCTACCCCGCTCCTCCTCCCTCCCTCCTCCCCCCTACCCCCTCCCCTCCTCCCTACCCCTCCCCCCCTCTACCTCCTACCCCTTCCCCTCCCCCCTCTACCCCCTACCCCCACCCCATCCCCTTCAACCACTTATCCCCCCTCCTCCCCCTCCCCCTCCCCCCTCCCTCCCCCTTCTCCCCCTTCCCTCCTCCCCCTCCCCTCCCGCCCCCTTCCTCCCTTCCCCTCCCCCTTCCCTTCCCCCTCCCTCCCCTCCTCCTTCCCCTCCCCTTCCCCCTCAACCCCACTTATCCACCCTCCTCCTCCCCTCGCCCTTCCCCTCCCTCCCCTCCCTGTCCCCTCCCCCTCTCCCCCTTTCTCCCCTTCCCCTCCCCCCCACTCCATCCCCCTCAACCCCCTTATCCCTCCTGCCCCCTCCCTCCCCCTCCCCTGCCTCCCTAGGAGATGGATTTAAACTTTAAAATGTGAATAACTTTAAAAATATAACACCGATTTCAATGAAACTTCTTCCATTAGTACCAAAGGGATGACGGTGAGTAAGATGGGCCTAAAATTGTTGCGCTATCGTGTACCGCTTTGGCTGTAGTTCAGGAACAAACAAACGAGAGTTTTAGTATATAGATGTTCCTGAGTACCACAAGCAAACCTCCCTGGAAGGATACTGGTTCTCCCTTAAGTTCATATGCGACCCGTCCATCTTTTACAGGTCACTTCTGCCACAGTGGAGATCCCAATATTTTAAAAATCTGAACCCTGCCCCCTGCAGCAACTCCTGAGCCACGTATTCATCTGTCCAACCTTCCTATTTCTACACTCACTAGCACGTGGCACAGGGAGTAATCCAGAGATTACTGCTCTCGGGATCCAGCTTTTCAATCTTCTGCACAACTCCCTATATTCACTTTGCAGGACCTCATCCCTTTGCCTACCTATGTCATTTGTGCCAACGGGCACAATGACTTCCAGCTGCTTACCCTCCCCTTTGAGACTGTTCTGTTCTATTACTCTATAATGGTGCTGTCTGGATGCAGTTCAATTTAGTTTAGAGATACAACGAGGAAACAGGCCCTTTGGCCTATGGGGTCCGCGCCGACCAGCAATCCCCGCATATTAACACTATTCTACACACACTAAGGACAATTTTTACATTTACCAAGCCAATTTACCTACATACCTGTACTTCTTTGGAGTGTGAGAGGAAACTGAAGATCTCGGAGACAACCCACGCGGTCACGGGGAGAACGTACAAACTCAAATTCCTCCCACATTCCAAAGATGTACAGGTTTGAAGGTTAATTGATTTCTGTAAAGTACCTATGGTGTGATGCATGTAGGATGCGAAAGAGGTCTAATATAGAACTAGTGTACGGGTGATTGATGGTTGGCGTGGACTTGATGGACCAAAAGGCCTGTTTCCACGCTGTATCACTATACTAAACTAAAATAATTTACAGCTGTGAAATACCATTGAAGTGTAGTGACAACACTGAGGCAGCAACATATTCTTGTGAAGAGCGGCAGTTACCAACATATCAAATGGTCAAGTTCATAATATTAAAGCTTAAGCAGTGAAATTTAAAAAAAGAATATCTAGGTTTGGGATGAAGCATAATGATTCTGACACACAAATGTCAAGTTAACAGTGCAGGTTTGTTATTGGTATGGTCTTGATTGCCAATGTCTGATCTAATTCATTCCAATGACTTAGCTTACAGATAAACCTGTGGCTTGGGTTGGACCTAGGTTACTTTACAACTGCTCCAAATTGTGTATGATATGCAAGGACCAAAAGACTCATTCATCTTAATGCTTCATGTGTGCAAGCATATACTTGAGACAGCTGGTATGCTCTTCAGTTAACTCCTATTAAACATTTTCGCTGAACGGCCCAGTGAAACATAACCAAGTAGAGCTGCTTGAATGTTTCAAATTACTTCAGAAGAATTCAATCATATCAGATAAATTAAATCCAAGACAAAATTTCTAAACAAAAATCTGTTACTCTCTCAGACAGAATAGAGATCAACCCAACAATATCACAACAAAATTCTAACAGCACTGAGCATAAAGCCTAAATAACAAGAGATATGGCAATCTGAAATGTAAGACAAACATACTTAATATATTATTATTAAAAACAATTGCTATCAGGCAAAAAAAAAAATCGCATTTATTTCTATCCAATTATTTTACTGAATCACAGAACACAGAACAGTACAGCACAAGAACAGGCCCTTCAGCCCTCAAAGTTTGTGCTGAACATGATGCAAAGATGATCACTTATCTACCTGCACATAACCCATATCTCTCCATTCTCTGCATATTCATATGCCTATCCAAAAGTCTTTTAAATGTCACTGTACTAAACTAAACTACTGCAGGCAGCACGTTCCGGGCACTTACCACCCTCTGTATAAAAACTTGTCCTGCACATACTTTATCCCTCTCACCTTAAAAATGTGGCATCAAGTGTTGATAATCTAGGCCCTTTGTGCACAGGAACAGCATCAATTCCAAGTGTTGCCTGAGAATTAAGAACTTACATGACAATCTCTTGGCATGATGGAAGCTCACCAAGCAATTTTCATTGGGAGTTGTAGCTTCAATAATGGACTTGAAGTGTACTGTTTGAACAGTGGAGGGATGGTCGCAGGGAAGAACATCTGCCATGTCCCAGAGATGGTTGGGTATTGGAGCAATCAGAGACGGCAACTGGTTAAATCATTGCTGTGGTCGGGCCCTCCTCTTACTCTCTGTATTCCCATATCCCCATGCCTCACCACCATCACAAAGAAAGAAACAAGGCAACAAACATAGACTGCAGAGGAGAAACAAGGAACAGTAGTGCAAGGATGGTACTGCGGCACAGCTGGTAGAGCTGCACCTCACAGCTCCAGAGACCTGGGTGTGATCCTGACCTCAGATGCTGTATGTGTGGAGTTTGCATGTTCTTCCTATGGTCGTTTGGGATTCCTCTGGATGCTACGAATTTCCTCCCACTTCCAAAAGACGCGTGAGTTTGTAGGTTAATTGGCCTCTGTAAATTGCCTTTCGTGTGTAAGGAGTGGATGAGAAAGTGGGATAACATAGAATTAGTGTGAAGGGGTAATCAATGATTAGCATGCATTCAGTGGGCCAAACGGCCTGTTCCTATGCTATATCTCTAAACTAAACTAATAGATGAACGAAGCACAAACTCATGGAGGAATTCAATGGGTCAGGCAGCATCTATGGAGGGAATGGATTTTGTTTCAGTTCAGGACCCTTCCTCAGACTGAATATACTTCTTCAGTATAGAATGCAGAGGCATTGTTGATGCAGTGACTGGCATCATAGTAGAGACTCCAATATTGTCTCAGGGAAAGATGACCCTTTAACCTGTGGCCACCTTATCTTCATTTTTCCCACAATGGACCTGGTTACCCAGACAAGACAAACATTTTTCCAATGCATATGGTTTTGCAATCCATGACGGCAATGTCATATTGGTTTTGCAGGTCAAATCACATCACTGTTGGAAACCAGGTAGTTTCAAAGAACAAATTTGTCACTTGCACAGAGAGCAACACTTTTTTTTAATAAGAATTTGTTTCTGAAGGCTTCTTTTGTCTCCAAGCAATAGGCATTTCATTTCACCATGAAGCAAATATGACTTTGGTAACCTGCAAGAGCTGGAAAATTGTCTCATTGAGCAACCATTCAAGTAGCTTCAATTCTTCACTCTGGTAACTTTTTCACTTGGCCATTAAATGAGGAATCATTTCTTTCTCAAGTCAGGCTTCTCCCTGTTTTTTTTGTTATAATTCCTTTTTGTAAATTATTTTTTTTTAAAGGAACAAATTTGTTTAAATTCCTTGTCCCGCTGATTCTATTCAAGAATGCAGATATATATTTCAAATGTACACAAAAGCTTTTATGCTTAAAGCCAATTTCTCTGGAGCCACAAATGTTCAAATACAGTTTACTTGATGGAATGTTGTATGACAAACACAGCATGTTTTTTAAGTACACGTTGGATATATTGGAGAGTTTAGAGTAAATCATCTGTGTTCAACCATAACTGCCACTGAGCAACCTGAGTAAACTGCAAGAAAATATGTGACTGGAACATCAATGACAATGAATGTTAGCTGTGATAGTTGGAGACATGCAATAAACAAAGACATCAGAGTCAATTCACCATTGCATAGAATGGTTTCGGTAAATAAGCTTATTTTGGGAAGAACCAAAAGCAGAAAAGTCATGGAGTCTTGCCTGCAAAATAACCGGGTATAGGTACCCAAAATTATTTACATGAATAGGCAAAAATGGTTGCATGAAAAGTGTCAGATTTTTGAGGGGATTGAAGATCTGGGAGAGATTGGACATGCTGGGATTGTTTTCTTTGGAGCATAGGAAGCTGAGGCCTGAACCTATTGATGTGTACAAGATAATGAGATGCAGGGATAAGGTGAGTCACTCTTTTTCCCTAGATGTGGGATTTTTTTTAAAAGGGCTTAATGTGACAGAAGGGCAACTTTTTCACTCAGAGGGTAGTTCATATCTGGAATGAGCTACCAGAAGAAGCTACAGAAGCAGATACAATTCGGACTTTTGAACAGATACGGGGATAGGAAACATTTAGAGAGCTATAGGCCAAATGCAGGCAAATAGTAGCCCAAAATGTCACCTTGATCAGCATGGACAAGGTAGGCTGAAGGACCCATTTCCCTCCTGTACAAATCTATGATTCTATATTCAATGACCAGTTTGATTATGACACCCAGTGTGGAGTTTACACATTCTCCCTTTGCTGTGTGGGTTTCCATCGGGTGCTGTGGCTTCCTCCCACATCCCAAAGGTCTACTGATTTACAAAAGATGACACAAAGTGTTAGTGTAACTCAGTAGACCATTGCCTACATACAGGACAGACAGGTGGATGCCTGCCTGGTCAGCTTGGACCAGGAGAAGGCCTTCAACAGGATATCACACACGTACATGAGGGACGTACTCTACAAAATGGGCTTTGGGGAGGGAATCAGGAATTGGATCCAACTGCTCTACACCGATATCTGTAGTGCAATCCAAATCAAAGGGTGGGAATCAGACAGCTTCCCCGTCAGGTCTGGAGCCAGGCAGGGTTGCCCTCTCTCCCCTGTCTTGTTCGTCTGTTATATTGAACCCTTTGCCGAGTCCATCAGGAAGGACGTGAGCATAAGAGGAGTTACATTGCCAGGCAGTGGGGGCACTCAGGTCAAAACCTCCCTGTACATGGACAATGTCGCCGTCTTCTGCTCGGATCTAGGGTCATTCCGCAGATTAATTAGTGTCTGCGACCAATGTGAGTCGGTCACGGGGACCAGGGTAAACCGCAGGAAGAGCGAGGCCATGCTCTTTGGCAACTGGCCCGACCGATCTTCCATTCCATTCACCATCAAGCCTGACTTCTTGAAGGTGCTGGGGATCTGGTTCAGGGGGGGGCTGAGGCGTGTGACAAGAATTGGCTGGAGCGGATAACCAGGGTGGGGAAGAAACTGGAGTTGTGGAAGCAGCACTCTCTCTCTATCACGGGGAAAAATCTGGTCATCAGGTGTAAGGTGCTCTCGGGGTTGCTGTACTTGGCACAACTGTGGCCTGTCCTCCCTCCTCCGCCTCAGGGATCACCCGGGCCGTCTTCCGCTTCATCTGGGGGTCGAGGATGGACCGGGTACGGCGGGCCACAATGCACAAGTCGACAGACAACGGGGGTAAAAGCGTGCCCAACGTCGCCCTCATCCTGATGGCCACCTTCGTGTGTGGCTGCATCAGGCGGAGGGTAGAGCCAAGGCACGTGGGCACCAAGTGCCACTACCTGCTGAGGTTCTACCTGTCCCTGGTGATGCGAAGGATGGGCCTGGCGCAGATGCTATGCAATGTGCCAGTCAGCTGGACATTGCCGCAACATCTGTCATTCGTGGAAAGGTTCTTCCGGACCAACACCTTTGACCACAAGTCCATCGGGCAGTGGTCAGCACGGAACGTCCTGCAGGCACTGCAGGGAAATGACTCCATGGGCCCTGTGGCGTGGTTCCCAGAGCAGACTGCCCAGCTTGTCTGGCAAAATACCTCATCGCCAGAACTCACCAACAAGCACCAAGACCTGGCTTGGCTGGCGGTGTGGGGAGCCCTCCTAGTCAGATCCTTCCTGCACCGCCGGAACCTCACTACCAGCACACGCTGCCCTCGGGACGGCTGCTATGGAGAGGAGACAGTTGCCCACTCTTTGCAGAGTGTGGATTTGCAAAGAGTGTCTGGAGAGGTCTGCAAACGTCCCTGGCACGATTTATTCCGAACAGCTCCGTCACAGAGGACTCTGTGATTTACGGACTGTTCCCAGGGGCCATTCAGAGACTGACACCGAGTGCTGCTGGAAGGTCATCAACTTGGTGAAAGACGTTCTTTGGTCTGCCCGACCTTTGTTGACCTCCCAGCGGAGCGAGATGTCCTTCGGGGAATGTTACCGACTGGCCCGCTGCAGACTGCAGGAGGGACGCACTGAAGCTCGGTGCAGCCAATGCCAAGGCTCTGTGGGGGAGGGCCACAATCTAGGGTCCTTCCGCTGCCGGACATGGGGGGCGGGGTGTGGTGGAGACGCCCCTCAAAATAAGGGAAGGGATTCCACGCCAGTGGGCCACATGAGTGGCAAGGGTGGGGGGTAATTTTGTGTAATTGGTGTATTGAATGTATGTATTGAATGTATGTATAGCCTCCGAGAATGTCGGATGGAGTTTTGGAAGGAACATGTTTTGTATATATTTATTTCTTGAATAAAGTTTTTTTGATTAATAAGTAAATAAATAAATAAAAGATTAGGTGCCCACTGTAAGTTAACCCAGTGAAGGTGGCTGGTGGGAGAATTAAGTAGGTTAATGGACATGCGTGATGTTAGAAAGAAGTGAAGGGAAAGGATGGGGCAATTGAATTGACAGGATTGCTCTAAGAATCAACATTAACCTGAGAAGCCAAATGGTATCAGTCCATATCGTTACAAAAATATAAGATTTTGTATTCAGTTTTGGAATCTGATGAAGAACCAGAGTAGGCACATCTGCTGTGGTAAATATATATATTTTTTAAATTCCTTTGCATTAAATACAATTCGGGGAAATCCCAAGGTTGTGACAGATTCAGTAAAAGCAAGTGTTTTGATGAACTCTAGTTTTCTTATGCAACACAATCAAAACAAATGGCTTCAAAAGAAGTATTGATTCAATCCACAATTTGAAGCAAGAAAGGACCTGCAAATTATTATGGAATGTGGTTGTGCAGTATAAGCACCAACCTTTAGTATAATGCGAGAGACGAGGATTTATAGTCATTTCCATTAAATCCAGTTTCTCTAAAAATGGTCTTTTCTGAGAACATCACATTTTATGTTTCATTGTATCCTGTTCATTGTACCCTCAGGTGCTGCAGTTGCTAATTTGATGTTAGTTCATGAATCTGACATGATTTAAAGACGTTTTGAAGTCATTATTTTGTTGCCTTAAAGTTGGCCTTTACTTGCTGTAATGAACTCAAAGGCCTACATTTATCAAAGTTTTTATCACTCCAGTGTTGCATTAACACTTGGCTTCACTTCATAGCATGATAATCACAAGCAAAGCTCACAAAAGAGAAATGTCTTTGATTTCCTGCAGTCTATTTTATCGTCTTCCACCATTACCATGCCCACTAGAGGGTCAGGCCAAAATCCAAACCTTCAATTTTGTACATTACAGAAATGATTTTCCGCCAGTTGCAAGTTGTATACTTAAAATCAATAAATGGAGATATTTGATTTTGATTCTGCCAAGGATGTCACTTATTCAAAAAATTCTGGAAAGAACTAACATTCTTAAGCATGAAAATATAATTTACTGTAAACTTATAACATTAAGCAGGGCTTGCTAAATTGGAAAGCTTCCAAATATAGGCACAGAGAATGATAGGCAATTAACCAGCTCCCCTTGATGTAAGGTAGGTAGGTAGTACACCAGTTGTGGGTTGTCAGTTTATTATAATGATTTATCCTTGCAGCCAGCACCTACTGCATGTTTGATTGGCTGCACACATTAGCAGGGGGCCAATGTCATAATTTGCTCGTGCCAATTAAAGCCAGCCTGTTTTACTTAAAGCTATGCTCGGTCACAGAAAAGGCAGGTGCAAAGTGTAAAATGTTCAGACTGTCATGCAGAAATTTAATCTGAACCAGGAATCATTGCTGCCCATCAAACACAGGAGAGTGCAGACTTCAAGTGAAGAACTGTACCACAAGAGTTGACGATGTAGCTGAACCATGGAAACTCCTTGGCTTCAACCAGCCACACTGCACCTACAGAAGTTGCAATTTCTTGGAGTAATTAAAAAGGCAAAAGACAAGTATTTCTTTTTTTTTGCAATGTGGTCTGATTTCACTTAAATTTGGTTTGGAGTTTTTACATTGAAGTAGTGATCCCTTATTCAAACCGGCAAACAACAGACAGTAATCATTTCTTTAGCACAATGTCTTCTATTGGAAAAATATCAAAAGGAACACTTGGAAATTCATAATCCAATCAAGTGGAGTCAACCTGACCTCACAAAGGGGAAATTATGTCAGGCAAGTTGTTTAGGGTTCAGTGACGGAGTATGGATTAGCATGAATGGAGGGGAACCAGTGGATTTGTTATTTATATTAAAGACATTAAACAAAGCACCACACAGAGGGCTACTTCACAAGGTCACACCTCATGTAATTGGAAGTAATATATTCGAGGACTGGCTATCCAGCAGGAAACAGTGAGGAAACATAAGAGGATAATTTTCAGGCTGGCAAACTGTAAGCAGTGGGATGTTTAGTTTTGTTTCGAAATACAGTGTGGAACAGGCCCTTCGGCCCACCGATTCCATGACGACCATTGATCATCCCTACACTAGGTGTATGTTATCCGATTTTCACATCCTACGCATTCGGGGCAATTTGCAAAGTAACTGACAAATCCGCATGTCTTTGGGATGTGGGGGGAAACTGGATGACCCAGAGATAAATGAGGTCACAGGGTGAACTTACAAACTCCACACAGGCAGCACCAGTAGTCAGGATCGAACCCGAGTCTCTGGCGCTGTAAGGCAGCAGCTTTATCGTTGCACCACTGTGACACAGAACATGCAGCTGTTTACAATATGTTATAATAACTTAGAAACAAATTTAATGTAGCCATTTGTAAATGCTAAGAAAGGAGGGGGATAGGTAAGCTGTGAGGAGGATAACGACAGTACATAGAAAAAGATCAATAGGTCACATGAGTAGTTAAAAAGATGGCAAATGAAGTTTAATGCAAGAAAGAATAAGAAACAGAAGGACATGCAGCACAAAGGAATTGTGGGATCTTGTACATGAAACACATTAAGCTGGTACATTGGTGCAGCTGGTAGTCAAGAAAGTTAATGGAATGTTAGCTTTCATATTAAAAGGGGTTGTAATATTCAATTGTGAAATTCCTACTACAACCGTGCAATGTACTCGGGAAACCAGTTTCAGGGACAGTTTCTTCCCAGTTGTTATCAGGCAACTGAACCATCCCACAGACAAATGGAGAGTGGTCCTGAGATACTACCGACCTCAATGGAGACCCTCGGACTATTTTCAATCAGACTTTGCTAGACTTTTTATTGCACTGAATGTTAGTCTCCTTATCATGTATCTATACACTGTGGATGGCTCGATGGTAATCATGTAAAGTCTTTCCACTGACTGTTTAGAACGCAACAAAAGCCTTTCGCAGTACTTCAGTTTCTGTGACAATAAACTGAATTAAACTGATTTTCATTGAAGGCAGTTCAGAGAATGTTCACTAAAATGATCCTGATTTGAAGGAATTATTTAATAAGGAAAGTTGATAAAAAAGATTGGTTCTGCACCCAGCAGAGTTCAGAAGAATGAGTGATGATCCTATCCAAAGATAAGATTCATTGGGCCCTGAAAGAATAAATGCTGGAAGGATGTTTTCTCTCATGGGATAGTCTGAGAAGAGCATCCATTTACAACTGTAATGTGAAAGCGTTTCTTAACCCAAAGGGTTGTGAGAAACTGCCAACTAAAGTTTGAGTTAGTTAAGGTGGCACAGTTACTGCTTTACAGTGTCAGAGGCCTGGGTTTGATCCTGACTACAGGTCCTGCCTGTATAGAGTTTGTATGTTCTCCCTGTGACCTGCATGGGTTTTCTCCTGGAAGCTTGGTTTCCTCCCACACTCGCAAGACGAACAGGTTTATAGGCTAATTGGCGGTATAAATATAAATTGACCCTAGTGTGTGTAGGATAGTGTTAGTGTGCGAAAATCGCTGGTCGGCGCGGACTCGGTTAGCCAAAGGGCCTGTTTCCATGCTGTATCTCTAAACTGAACTACACTAAAATAAACTAACTTTCGAGTTCATGTGTGTTCAGTTGAACAAATTAACAGGATGGTTAGAACATAGATCAGTACAGGACAAAAACGGCCCTTTGGCCCACAATGTCTGTGCCGAACATGATGCCAATATAAACTAATTTCATCTGCATATGATCCATATCCCCCCATTCCCTTGTTCAAGTACCCATCTAAAAGTGTCTTAAAGACCTCTATTGTATTTGCCTCCACCACCACCCTCAGCAATCCATTCCAGCCACCCAGCAACCTCTGTGTAAAAAATAACGCCCAATATATCTCATTTAAATCTTTCCACCTTACAGCTATACCTTCTAGCTTTTGGCATTTCCATCCCAAGAAAAAGAATCTAACTGTCTACCCTATCTATGCCTCACACAAGCCTGAATATCGTGGATATGGAGAGGATGTTTCCACCAGTGGGAGAGTCCAGGACCAGAGGTCATAGCCTCAGAATTAAAGGACGCCCCTTTACGAAGTAGATGAGGAGGAATTTCTTTAGTCAGAGGGTGGTGAATCTGTGGAATTCATTGCTACAGAAGGTTGTGGAGACCACCAATGGATATTTTTGAGGCAAAGATAGATTTTTGATTAGTATGAGCATCAGGGGTTATGGGGAGAAGGCAGAATAGGTTAAGATAGATCAACCATGATTGAATGGTGGAGTAGACTTGATGGGCCGAATGGCCTATTTCTGCTCCTATCACTTATGAAACTTTGTCTTTCTATGCTGATTTCTGTAGCTGATCTATATCCCGCTGTGCACTGTGCAGCCTTACTTACAGTCTGCAACTCCAGCAAACTTGGCATTATCTGCAAACTTATTAACCAACCCTATATCACAAACAACAGAGGTCCCAGCACAGATTCCTGCGGAACTCCATTGGTCACAGTCCTCCAGCTAGAATAACATTCTTCCAGCATCACCCTCTGTCTTCTATGAGTAAAATAGTTTTAAATCCATATTACCAAACCACTGTTAATCCTGTGCATTATAATCTTCTGGATCAGCCCATCAAAGGAGTTAACTGATGACTGTGAATTGTGCCATGTGTAAGTGGATGGCAGGAGAACTGGTAAAGTGGCGGTAGTAAGAATTGATGAAGGTATGAGAGGAAAATTCTATTAATTCTTTTAAAGATGCTTGATGTTTGATTTGTGGTCGAAATGGCCTGTTTCCATGCTGCAAGATGTTATAGCTCTATGAGAGTGTTCTTGGAGTGTTGAACTCCAAAATGTGGAGTCAAATCAACATGATCAGACAATTCTCCATAACTCTCATGATTGTTAACTGAGGTGTGTGTGCATATGTATCTGTATGAAATGCCACTTTGGCCCATAAATGGCACGTATTACGGATCCAATTTCCCATCCTCCAAAAATTGTTCACAGAAATAAATAGCAGTGATGCCCTATCATTCTGTTAATTTTCCACAACTAACCAGATAATGGAGACAACTTTTGATTAATTTTGTAAATTATGATTTGTGATAGTTAAAGATTTTTTTAAATAAAATTAACTACTCACATTTAAACAATAGATTGTAGGGGTTGTTTAAAGACACAATTATATCTTCGGTTATGAAAACATTAAGAAGTATCAATAAATTTTGCATGGGTTCCTCTATTGCCATTAAATTATAATCATTAGTATGTCAGCTGAATGTTTGTTTGGAAGATGGATTTGTTTCACAAAATCTTTGGCAGATTTAAGGGTAATAGCGAAAACATTGTTACATTTCCCTTATCAGAGCAAAACGTGACAGAATAGAGGAAGAAGCTAAATCATGATGAAGTGGTGAGTGATTACAGCAATTAATGTAATCTATGGTTTAGGGAGAAAGGGAAAGACAACCATTTAGAAGAATGCTTCACCTTCCCTTCCAAGTGGCCCTGTAAATACTGTTATTAATTCTATAGACAAACTAATTCTGAATTTGGAAATTATATTGGACCAAATTATGCTCTATTTGGCACACTCCCTGCACCTGACGGCCATGTTCTTCCCTTGCCACTAATCTGGTACAGATAAGAGAGACTAATTGCCCTAGAGTGGTTTGTGGAGGCAGACTGAGGCCTGGGACATAGCCAGCATACCACTAAAGCTTCAGTTCTGGATTACCCCAATAGTCTTTGACAGGATACAATGTTTGGGACAGGACCTTGTCTCTTGTCACATATGTTAAAAACAAGAGGGTGACCAGAAGGTAGGACCGCTCAAGGATAAAGGAGGGAAACTATGCTTGAGTCAGAGGATGTAGGTGAGGTTCTAATGAGCATTTTGCGCCTGTATTCACTGAGGATAAGGACTTGGAGGACAGCAAGATCAGTGTGGAGAATACAAATATGCTATGACAGTGAGAGATCAGGAAGGAGGTTGTGCTGAAGCTCTTCAAGAGCATTGTGGATAAGTCCCCAGGGTCTGATGGGATCTATCCTGTGTTATTGACAGGGACAAGAGAGGAGATTGTGGGGGCATTAACGAGAATCTTTGTCTCTTCTCTAGACACTGACAAGTTCCTGGAGGTCTGGAATGTGGTCAATGTTGTTCCTTTGTTTAAGAAGGGAAGTAGAGAGAATCCAGGGACCTGTAGGCCAGTTAGCCTCATGTATGAGAGGCATATATTGGGAGGATGGTCAGAACCTTTTTTGCAGGGTGGAAATGTCCAACACTGGAGAGCATAGTTATAAGGGCCCGTTTCTGTGCTGAATGTTCTGTGTTCCATGTTCTATGTCAACATCTGTGAGTCTAAGAGTTTTGAAATACCTCTGATACACAGGATATTAAAAAAACATAAAAACTCTTGGAAATAAATTTTAAAATGGTAAATTCAAAATAAATTAATTAATAGATTAAAATACTAATAAGAAACTCAAACATTAAAATTACAGTAAAAAGTTAACGGAGTGAATTTTTCTTCCCAATCTCCATGTTAGGAATCCCCATTCTGGTATCCCAACATATGTAATTTAGCCCAGCCTGGACCAATGTCAGAACCATATAATACTGGGATGATCCTACCTCTGAAGTAGCTGAATGCAGGCAGTTTTTTCTAAAACAAAAATCAACCCATTGGGTAACATCAGTTCAAAAATATTTATTGCTTTAATTTGAAATTGTTATTTCAGCTATTTTTAAAGTCTACTAACTCAGATATTGTGAATAGGTTTGCATTGCTCCCACTGTGCAACAAGAATCTTGACCAGACATCCCATGCCACACTTCCATGACATCATTTCAACGCCAAAGATGTTGCATAGATTTCAGAGCAGGGGCCCTCTAGCATCTGTATTTTCTTCTGCATAGCTGTTGAATGAAGGAAGTACAAGGCTAAAATCTGGAATCATCATCTTCATTCAAGGCAAACAACGCTCAGCTAACAGCAGTGGCCAATGCAACAATGAATCAGAAGTTGTTCCTCCAAAGAATTATAGATTCCATCGCATCATAAAGTATCTATATCCCTACCATATTTCTAAAATAATTTAATCTTAAACTCAAAGATCATTGTGCTTCACGACATCAACAAGGCATCATGTTCAGCAGAAACATTGCGGGCCGAAGGGCCAGTTCCTGTGCTGTACTTTTCTATGTTCTATAATGTTATATATTTCTGGTACTTCACAACTCTTGCAGTCAATTTACCGTTTTGGCTCTGGGTGAATTATTTTCTGTTAAACTTTTCTTTTTTAAACGGCCTTTCCAATATAAACCTTTCAACAATGTCTAATTTTCAAGCCACAAATTTGTATTTGTTATAATAGAGAGCCAACAAATAATTGGGAGATATATTTCCATAGAGGGCAATTAAAATAACTGAGTAGCGGTGTCTGAATATCCTGGCACGTTAATATTTGATCCCTGTTTAGAGTTAACAAAGAAGGCTGAGCAGATAGATGAAAGGAAGGAAATCACTCGCAGCCTCTGTAAAATCTATCTCATTAAATGGAACTTAACTTCTAATTCAAACAGATAGAAGAGCAGAGAAGAGAGAACGTGTAATGAAGAACATACAACAAAAGTTCACTAGATAGACACAAGATGCTGGGGTAACTCAGTGGGACAGGCAGAGACGAGTTACTCTAGCATTTTGTGTCTATCTTCGGTTTAAACCAGCATCTGCAGTTCCTTCCTACACAAAGGGTCACTAGACTAATTTCTGGCAAGAGCGGAATGTCCTAAGGGGAAACTCGACTAATACTTCCCAGAGGGTTAAAGAAAAAAAACAATTGTGCGGAAATACATAGAATTTAATGTGAATGTATCACAAAGTGCTGGAGTAATTCAGCGGGTCAGGGACTCGTTGAGTTACTCCAGCACATTGTGATTCACTCAAGATTTCAGGTCTGCATTTCCTTGTGTTTTGAGTTTCATGAGGTTTGTCCAGGTAGACGCCGGAAGACTGTTTCCAGGAATTAGAAAATCTGGAACTGAAAGTCAAAATAAGAGGTGTGTGATTCCCAATTGGGACGAGGAATCATTTTTTCATAGAGAGGGCTGTGAATCAAGAGGAACTGACCTGACAAGATCGGTATCATAGTCAACAAAGTGACTGGTAACATTTTGGTTAGAAGCGTGAAGAACAAGTGGATCATCAACAATGATAAATGAAGTGCAGATTAATAGCAACAAATATGACAGAAATAGAAATATTAACATCTTTAATAAAAGCTTTGAGCAATTATATAACCAAGATAATAGGGCTTATTGTCAGAACAGTCTGTTGCAATTATAATTTCATTTTCTCAACATGAGAAGTGATCACAAAACTAGTGGAATGCTTCAGAACACAATATAAAACTGAAATTAGTAAAGCCTTATTGCTTAATATTTTAATATTTAATGGTTTTGCTGACTTCAGCCATCACTGCTAAAAAAAGACAAGAAGAGAAATAGTTACTGCTTTTTAAAAATTGACCTTCCATACCTTCAGATACATAATTTTAGAGGGCATAGCTTTAAGATGAGAGTGGTAAAATTTAAAGGAGGCTTGCAGGACAAGTTTCCGCAATGTATCTCTAAATTAAACTTCAACTTTAAATGACTGCCCCCTAATCTTGTACCTTTGTCCTCCCATTCACCATTCTCTTGACATCTACTTTATATTCCATTAGGATCTTACATGTTTCAATAGGACCACTCCTCATTCTTCTTGATTCCAATGAACATAGATCTAGCCACATTCTTCAGCCACTCATGGCGGTGTTCATCATTCTCACCTGACCATGATTTAACCTCTATTGGACTGTATTCAAAGCCAGTACATCCTTTCTTGAATAAGGGAACCAAAACTGTGCACAGTATTCCATGTTTGATTTCACCAGTACCCTGTGTATTGTAAGATTTCGCCATTTCTAAACTCCAACCTTCGAATAAAGACCAAAATGCCATTTGCATTCTTAACCACTTCCCTGCTAACCTTTTGCTATTTATGCACATAAACAAAAACAACTAAAGGCATAAAGACTTTTTTTAAAATTCTTATTTTAAACTCATGTCAACTTATTTTCCTAGCAGTCAGAGATAAAGGAAAATAAATCCAATAAAGTGCAAAGTACAAAATCATAAAATAAAGCACCCGAAAGATTATGGAGAAATAATGACTAATTAACTAAGTCTGAAATTGTTCAATTTTGATCTATTACCTTGTGCCAGCAAAGCCTTTGAACAGCATCCTTCAATTTTTTCACATCCAATTCTTATGTTGTGTGGAATAGCTATTGTTAATGATTATGCTTGTCTTTTTCCATGTAAATTGTGTAGCAACTTTGCTTCTATTTCTGAAATGTTCCAACCTTTTGGTCTTGCAAGACAGCTATAAAGTAACAAGCTGCTATACAGTTGAAGTCTTTCAGATTTTTTTAAATATGTAATTGACAAATTGAACTGACTTACCTTGGGATTCCCTGTACCTTCTAAACCATGTGCAGTTACATCAGTTGCCAATATTTCTGCTTTGATTGTGTCCAGGGCTCGGAAAATCCAACGGTGCTGGCGTTTGATTTGCCTCTGTAGTTCCTGCCACTGACTTGCAATAATCTGTAGCATGTCTTTCAATCCTTCAAAGCAAAGCAACCAGATATCAGAACACATCAGTTGCAGCACAAAAGCTAATAATATTCAACTAACTAATGTCACAGCCGTGACAGTATTTTGTAATTTGTATTCGCACATGAATATTTAATCGAGCTCTATGAAAAATCTGCAGAAAAACACTATTTCTGAACTTGCTGCCATCAAAAAGTAAGCAGGCTATTTTTCACAAAAAACATCATCTCATTTTTGTAAATTAAGTACAAATTTATAGAATTACAGAAAGTGTGGCATCAATGCTACTGACTACAAACACTTCCTTATTTCTACAATGATGTTTCCTGTTGAAAACTAACATAATTTTGTTCACTGTTCTGCTTCAGTGATGTGCTTCAATGCAAACTTCTGAATGGCATCCTGCTATACTAATCAATACAGCATCAAGAGCATTTCAGTCTCTTGAAGACAGGTCTTTGGGGTCTTACACTATCAAGTCCGCTACAATGTTTTAGATTGATAGAAGCTGTGCTGGCTTAATAGGTTGTGACTATCGAAAATAAATTAATTTAAAGCCATCACAAACATTTGGGTGCTGGAAGAAAACATTCCCATCTTCTGTTCTGGGCTAAACACAAATTGGTTCTCAGCAGGGACCAAGTGCAATAGACTGTAGCTCCAATCGTGTTTCATACAGAATATATTGTAAAATACAGTTTTGAACTGTCTGATTTTTGCAATTAGATTTTTTGTAACCTTTAGCACAACCTTGAAGCGAAGTAGTTCAGTTTCTGCAATCCTGAAGCAATAATTTATTCAAGAGTCTAGAATGTTCAAATGACACCTGTCCCAAAACGGATTAATGAAATTCTTACTTGCTGCAACACAACTGGTCTGTAAACAGTCCAGAGTAGATATCATAATAAACAACAAAAAGTACTTCAATACATTAAAAAAAATAAAGTCATATGACAGCGCCCCCTGTCTGGGATGCCACTCTGATGCCGATAACTGGCTGATAGGCCAGGAAAGGCCAATCCCCAGCATTGTTGGTAACAGCTGGGTCCAATGAGCTGATGTTGGTTTAGCCACCTGAACCTCGTCAGCCTGCTCCCTATAAAATCCAGGAGAGTGAGTGGCTGACTGACTGATGCAAGTCTGAGATGACCAAATATATCACGTGTTTGCGCGGCTGCCACTGCTGAACGTGGTGCCATTCCCAATGCCACAGTGCAAAAACTAAAACAAAGCCCAAAGCCCCCAGTGCAATCAAGGCTGCATGTAGTTTGTTGAAGTTTAAAGTGTTCAAAAGCCTAATGGTTGTTGAGAAGAAGTTGTTCCTGAGCCTGGACGTTGCAGTTTTCAGGCTCCTCCACCTTCTTCCCAATGGCAGGAGTGAAATGAGAGTGTGGCCAGTGTGGTGTGGATACTTGATGATGTTGGGTGCCTTTTTGTGGAAGCTCCTCCTATAGATCGCTTTGGAGGTGGGGAGGACAATACCCCTTCTCTCCAGAGATGCTGCCTGTCCCGCTGAGTTACTCCAGGATTTTGTGTCTATCTTTGGTTTTTGTAATTTCCTTGGTTTCGGGGAATTTGAGTTGCAAAACTAGGCTATGGTACAACCAGACAATATGCTCTGTACTGTACACCTGTATTGGTTCAAGTGAGTATTCATTGACATACTGAATCTCCTCAATCTTCGAAAGAAGTAGAGGCATCGATGGGCTTTCTTAATGACTGCATCAATGTGCTGGGTCCTGGAGAAACTATGGGGTAGCTGCAATGCTGGGAATTATATCTTGTCAAATATTACTCTCCTTTGATTTCACTGACATTAAATCAGGTTGCATGTAAAGCCAATATTATACCAAGTCCTGACAGCTGCACAACAGGCAGGTTAAAGTAACAGTAACTAATTAAATGTGAGCAAAGTTATTACTGTGCTTCATTTAATTGTGTGCTTCTCCAACCATAAGTATGAGCATGATGTACATGTGTGTTTCTTTAAGTTGCAAGAAATTTATTCTAACTTCCAATTAACCACAGAATTCGGGAAAGTATTGTTGTCGCCTTCTGATCCTGTCTTACAATTAGAGAGTTCAGAATTACAGTTCAGAGATACAGCCTCGAAGCAGGCCCCTTGGCCCAATGAGTCCATGCTGGCTATTGATCATTCATTCACACAAGTTCTATGTTATGCCACTTTCTCATGTACTCCCTACACACTTGGGGCAATTTATCAAAGCCCATTAGCCTACAAATCTGCACGTCTTTGGGATGTGGGCAGAAACCAAAGCACCCAGAGGAAACCCTCACGGTCACAGGGAGAACATGCAAACGTGGTACAGACAGCACCAGAGGTCAGGATCGAACCCGGGTCTCTGGAGCTGTGAGGCAGCAATTCTACCAGCTGTCCCATGGTACCGCCCATATCAAGATGAATTTGAATACTGCTTTATTTGTGTTGTGTGCGAGAAGACACCGTTATAGAACATGGAATAGTACAGCACAAGAACATATCTTTCAGCCCACAAAGTCTCTGCTGAACATGATGCTAAGACCATCACTTGTCTACCTGCACATAACCCATTTCCCTCCTCTGCCTGCATATCCATACGCCTATCCAAAATCTTTTAAATGCCACTACCCTATCTGCTTCTACCACCACCCCCAGCGGTGCATTCCTGCTACTCACCACCCTCTGTATAAAAATAAGTTGCCCTGCACATCTTTGAAGTTTGCCCTTCTCACCTTAAAGCTCTGCCTGGTAGTAGTTGATTTTTCTATTTGAGAAAAATATTCTGTCTACCTCTATCGTTGTTCAGCAATACCATTTATTATTTTTATTGACTAACTAAAGGGTACATGAAAAAGATTAAATCTTACAGAGCTAAATAAACTATCATTGCAATTAAAAACTCAGTAATTGCTCTTTCTCTTAACCTCCATAATTATTTTAAATAATTCTTATCATAGAGATATTCCATCTAATTTCACAGTGTGGCAATTTTTCTTTGAATTTTAATCTTAAAATCCCTTTGCATTTTGTGCAAAACATTTTCTTCAATTATCTAATTCTGCAGCACATTACTACTGAGGCAATTCATTGCCCTGCCCAATTTAATCTCCTTTTTCTCACTATAGCTCAGCACCGTCTCCTCCCTGTCTGCACTCAGCTGTGAAAATAATCACAACCTCCTTTTTCTGTTTCCAACCTCTTCAAATTCCATACTGTCAAGTTTTGTTTCATATGCTCTTTCATGGAAGGATCACTTAAATATCTATGTCTTAGAAATAATTGTCATAAATAAAATTAATTTTTAAAAATCAGTTGGCAATACATCAAACTCATAATGTAGGACATTATATTACTTTTCATTGTTTCATTCAGCCAATAACTTGCCCTTTCAAAGCTTATGAGGTATATCTGGTTCAACCACTCCTGCGATGGTTGTGTGTAGCATATAACAAGTTCATTTTATATGTCTAATATTTTAGAGCCCATCCAATCTCATTCCTTGCCCAATTAATGAGTGCATGGCTGCATCAATGCTTTATATTTAAGTGTACACTACTATCTTCATTAATGGTAATTTAAGTATTTGATATCTTTTAACAAGAGTCCATACTTAAATAACCCAAGGCATTTGGCATCGTCTGTGATCACAACCAGGGTGCATCCATTTTCTTAAACAATCTCTCTACAGCCTTTCACAAAGTTCATCATTCTGCAATGAAACCTTTCTGCAGTCGAGTTCACTGCTTCATTCTTTGTTTCCTTCAACTCGCAGTTTTGGAATCATATTCTTCCATTTCTTTTTCAAAACTATTGCCCTGAGATTTTTCCAAAGCTCTATTTGTGCCTCCTTTTTATCCTCACCAAAATATGCTGTTTGTTGGTGCCATCATCAAAAGATATTGGATGAGATTTCATGTGCATACTGTAGATCAGACACTGAATTCAGTTAGTCCATACCAAGACTGAATTCACTTCTTTCCTATGCTGTGACTTTGTTTGTGTCTTACTGTGTGTACATTTATTTGACTATAGTGTTTACTATTTAGTATGTAGAACCTCATACCTTGTACGCCTATTTTAGCAGTAACTGCATTTTGTATACGGCTTGATATATTTACCACTTCACCTGATATTTAGTTTGATAGACTTCTTCGGATCGTTCACCTTGTTGTGGTGAAGAGGCTTGCTTGCCCCCATGATTCCGAGAGCGATGCCGTTGGAAGCAATAGCTTCTGATAAGGCCACCCATGGCGATAAGGTCGAGGATGAGGGTCCAGACTAAGAGCGATCGAACCCACAAGATCTCAACAGTGGACCAGGCAGACAAAGTTATCTTGAACTCAAAGGTTGTGAAGGCGGATGAAGGCTGCAACAGATCTATCAGCTCCAATCGTCTTGGTTCCCTTGCCATTGGAATTAGTCGATTGATTTGTGAAGGACCGCGTGCTTCTTGGAATGCAACATCAAGTACACGTTAAACAAACCCATGCACAAGCGTCTTTGTTCTGTGCACGGAACGTAGACCATCATCCTCGACCTCGAGGGATAGCCACGACGACGACAAGTTTGATAGGGAGCATGAGTTAAGGAAAGGGGATGCAGATTAATCACTGAATTCACAGTTAGTCCATGTCAGGTTTTAGCATATGCCGTTCCTGCAAGAAGTTATCTTGCACATGTGCGGTATCTGCAGGAGTCATCTTGTTCGCGAGCTGCGGCTTGGACGGTAACCTTGCATCCTTGTGCTCAATAAAATTAGCTTGAAGTTAAAACCTTGTTGTTATTCTTGCAACTTCATACACATACTAACTTCAATTGCCACCTTTTTATATTTCCTCACTTAAACCTTCTCGCTCTGCAATGTTGGGTTATTTGTTCAACATCTAAGTTTGAATGAGCTGCACATTCCCCTGTTAATTGATATTAGCTTATTATTGTCATGTGTACCAAGATACAGTGAAAATAATAACGAAAACACTGGGAAAACCAAAAGCTTGGAAACAATAATGTACACGGGTGCACCCAAAACTTTGTTCAAGGTCCTTACGCAGTGATATTCCATAACACAAAAGCCCCCAAAACACTTATTACATTCTCTTCCCTTGATAAGCTCCCATCATCGTGAAAATTGGAGCTTACAAAAGAAATACGGAAATAATTGAACTCAGTGAGGGAAGAGAATCACAAGAGCCGAAGACAATTGTTGCTGGAGATGATTGGCAGGATGATTATGATCTTGGGAGGGGTATAAGGGAGAAACTTAGATTGGCAATCAGATGGGAAGGTGATTTAAGGCAATGATTGGAGGATTGTGGAAAGGAGAGTGGTGATGGTTATTCAGGGAGTTAATTTAAGGGTGTCTTTTTCTGTAGTGGTTGTGAATTAAATAACCTCTGGTCCCAAGGACATTACCAGCAAGGAAGGATAATAGATGTGGGGGTAATCACTAGGGAAAAATGCAGAGAAGATACTACTTAGAAGATGGACGCTTCGCAATCCTGACATTAGAAGTTTAACGACGTGCCACAATCTCTTAACTTGTTCAATCCTACTCCAATGTACAAAGCATACTCCATTCTCCATGTCTGCATAGTACAGGTGATTAAGTGATGTGAATACAAGCATTATGTACTACATGCCATCACCGTGCATGCCCAGCAGCCTCTATCCACTTGTCTGTCAAATAGATCAAGTACCTAAATGTAATTTAAATAAGTGTTACCAGAAAAACATTGTACCACTAGATCCGGTTTCTTTGTGAATCTTTGTTGTTTAATATAAACCAAACCATTTTCCTTTCCTGGTCATTGGGTTAGGTTACAATTGATTGGCAGCCCTGCTGGTGTCTTGAGCTATGTGCCCTGTCCAAGTTTTATTCTTCTTGATTGAGAAAAAGTATATAAGCCTGTACTTTCCAGGGAAATGCTGTCTGCAATTCATTCTGCAACAGATGGAGCCATTCTGCAGCAGCTGTGAAATCAATACAGGTCTTCTCTGATGTATCCAGATAAATTTGAAAGATTATGAAAATGTAGGCTTCTGAATAGTGATGGAGAGGTGTCATACAGCTCTTTCATTCTGCATCATATGAACTCTTCATGAATATCCAAATTATGTGTCATCCACACAAGTTTATTCAGTATATGTTATACCAGCAGTGAAGTTACAAAGGTAAAATAAATAACTGACTGGAAAAACAAATGCCATGAAAAGTTGGGTGAAACCTGATTTTCTAATCTGCCACAGAGGTTCAAAAACATAGAATTGGTCTTGGTAAACTATCAAAGTACATACATATTATCACCAAATTAAATGGGAATGTAAATTCTCACTTCTTTACTTGCTTCAGCAACTCACCTGATTTGTGAGATTCAATGAGTTCCAGAAGCTGCTGTCCCTCTTCCACCACAGCATCTTTAAGTGCACAGTGACTGTCAATGTTTAGTTTAAAACTCTGCAAAAATGAGAATATTTGTGATTAATAACATTTTCCCCATGTTGTTTTATCCTGCTACAAAAGAAGATACAGTATTCGTGTCAGTTTTGGATACAAGATTCTTCCTGCATCTTGACTAACAAACTGTTTTTCACTTTTAGGCCAAGACGAAAGGTAAGAAAAATCTAATCCTAATCCAACACCACACAAAACAAAGTGGGACAGGAAACGTCATCTGCCCATTTCCCTCCACGGATATTTATCTGACCCACTGAGTTCCTCCAGCACTTTATATTTCCCATTCCAGTATCTGCAGTCTCTTGTATCTCAGCACACATGTACATTCCCAGTTCAAGGGCTGAAAGGCAGGGCACAGAGCAGGAGACAGGAACAGGAATTTTGCAATTTGTGAGCTCACGAATACCAGCCATCCCATTGTTGCCCGAGTGACATCCGAGGTGTCCTCTTTCTTTACTAAATGCTTCACCCCCCCTTGCTGTCATAGATGGCTACCTCACCCATGAATCCTTAGCGTCTAATAATTCTGCTTTCACTCCCCCTACCCTCAGTCAGAAAAAGAATAGAGTTCTCCTGGTGCTTACATTTCACCCCACCAGCCTGCGCATTCAACAGCCCATTCTCTGACATTTCTGCCACTTTTGATGTGATCCCACCACCAGTCACATCTTCCCATCCCACTCCATTCCACTTTCTGCAGAGGCTCATCCCTTTTCCAGGTATTTCCCCCTGCAACCACAGGAGATGGAACACCTGTCCCTATGCCTCCTCCTTCACATTCCATCCATGGACCCGAGCAGTCCTTCCAGGTGAGACAGAGGTTCATGTGCACCACTTCTAACCTCACCTACTGTTTGCTGCTCCTGATGTAGCCTCCTTTATATCGGAAAGACCAAGCCATGACTAGGCAACCGTTTCACTGAACATTTTCTCTCGGCGCACCAAGGCCTGCTGGATCTCCTGGTTGTTAACCATTCCCATACTGCCTTTATATCCTGGGCCTTCTCCATTGACAGATTAAGGCCACACACAAACTGGAAGAACAGCACCTCACATTCCGCCTGGGTAACATTCTACTTGTTCAACCCAATGGAATGAACATTGATTTCTCCATTTTTAGGTAACTAACCCACAACCCCCACTTTTTCCCTGCCCTCCTTTCCCACCCCCCTCCCCTCCTTTCCCCCTCCCCTCTCCTTTTCCCCTTCTATCCCCTTCCCCTATTCTCCCTCCCCCTTTATCCCCATCCCCCTTCTCCTCCTTCCCTTCTCTTCTCCTCCTCTTCTATGTTCTAATTCCATTTCCATTCAATGTTCCTTTTCCCCTCTTCTTCCCCCTTTCAGATGTGCAGGTTAGTATGTTAATTGGCCTCTGTAAAATGCCCCTCGTGTGTAGGTAGTGGCTGGGAAACTGGGATAACGGACTGTGAATGGCTGATCAATGGTCGGTGCAGACATGGTGGGCCGAAGGGCTCGTTTCCATTCTGTAGCTTCCAAACAACATTAACAGGCATGTGCTCATGTATCCACTCTCTCAATCAGGAACTGGTCGGGCATCAGGAATCTACTGCAACATTTACAGTATATATCCATTTTAGTTAATGTGTTTATCATTCTATCAATTGTCATAAAATGATGCAACTGTAGGTCTGAATCTTATCCCTTAAATGCATGAGGGAAAAAAAGTCTTTAGTTAATCATTATAGTTAGATATATAAATGTGATGCTTACATCGATGATTGATTATAGCTTGATGTGTGATCTAGTCAGAAAATACTGGGAAGGGCAGCAAGAAATAATAAATAAATGACTTGCACGCTTGGTTCATTATAAAGTGGTCATACAGTGGCAAATGGTGCTGAATGTTAACTTCAGCAATTTTGTCATTTCTAAAGCTTCCATTCATCGTAACTTTGTGCGATATTTTGTATGACTTTGTATGATAGGATATGAAATTTTGATTGAGCTGCCAGAGTAAATAGTTGAGGCAGGTACAATAACAACATTTAAAAGACACCTGACAAGTAGGAGAGTGGAAGTTTTGTTGCCTCCATCACAGTGAGGGGGTGTTTGGAGTCACTGTGATGGATGTTTGTGTTGGGGTCATGTGTCTTGTGTTCTTTTTTTTTTGTGTGACTGCTGGAAATGTAATTTCATTCGGTACCTCGGTACCGAATGACAAATAAAGCTCTGTATTCTGTATTCTGTATTCTGTATTTAGAGGGATCTGGGACACACGGGCAAGTGGGACTAGCTTCGATGTGATACCTTGGTCGGCTTGGACAAGTTGGGTTGACAAGGCCTGTTTCCTTGCTGTACAACTCTGACTAAGCCTAGTCCTGAATAGTAATTGAAATCCAGTAATTAAAATAGATGAGGAATCCCTGCAAATTTTGGTTTTCTTATTTCAGAATCTTGCCTTTAATCTGTCCTGTGTTTATATCAATTCTTAATTTTTTTTCTAATCTTTTACTCATATTCTTCTTTTCTAAATTGCACTGAATACCACCACCATTCTATAATCAAACAGATGGTGAAGCAAACTGCTCCAACACCCCTGTCATTCTTATTCAAGTTGTCTAATCTTTCCACACGGACAGAATGATAATCAAAATGAATACTTCTGAGGCAATCTAAAGCTGATCCCAAATGATGGCAGCATAGACCTGGAAGTGATTATGGAATAGAAACAGAAAATGTCTGAAACATTCAACGCATCAAGCAGCATCTGCAGAAACAGAGTTATCTGGTATTTCATTGGAATTGAAAAATTGAGAAAACAAGGGGAGACCAAAGGGAGACTAAATGACAGAAGTGACAATGGTGCCATCTGCACAAGTTATCTGTGTAAATAGAAGTTGAATAATTAAAAGAAGGGAAAAAGGAAAAAATATGGAACAATGTAATCAAAAAATTGCAGGTGATGGAAATGTGAAATAAAAACAGGGAATACTGTAAATATTCACTCAGTCATGCACCATTTGTGGACCGAGAAAACGGAAAACAGAGTCGGTGCTCCAGGTTCCATGGCTTTTTATCAGAACTAGCAAGTTGGAAAGGCTGGTTAGCTGAAATTGCTGAACTCAATTTCCTTAAGGTTATAATATGCTAAGTGATATTATGAAATCCTCTTCCTTCAGGTATTGCTTGAACAGTGTAAGAAGCCAAAGATAAAGATTAGGACTGGAAAAGAGATTTTACATAACAGGAAACTTAAGTCTCCCTTGGGGAATGAGTGAGATAAATGTACTTTTGGTCATATGTATCATGTAAGTACTCACGGAATGAATTCTAGAAGGACCCATCTTACAATAAACATATTGCACAATAAGGTACATTCATTAAATTATATCTGTGTATTTACTGAAATTTTGGGAGCTATTTATAATAACACTAGCATTTGCAAGGATGTCATTACTTTATTTTTTTAATTTCTGGGTGGAATATGGACATCCTTGTTAAAACGAGCAAATATTGGTCATCGATAAATGGTAATTATCAAAGAATGTTAGAACCATTACTACACTGAAATGGGCCACTTCACCCATCAGGTGCCCAATCAATGAAAGCTATGTTTGTCTCTGGCAGGCAGTGAATTTTTAAACATAACCACGAAATGCTCATATTCTCTATATCTTTCGCCTATAAATTTGAATATATGCCCTCTTAGTTCTCATCCCATCTCTCTCTCTCTCTATCTGCCCTATCTAAACACTTCATGATCTTGTATATATGGCTATCAAATCTTTTCAGGTCTCGACCCGAAACGTCACCCATTCCTTCTCTCCAGCGATGTTGCCTGTCCCGCTGAGTTACTCCAGCTTTTTGTGTCTATCTTTTCCCAATTTCCTTTGTTCCAAGGATATCAACTCCATCTTCTGTATTCAAACCAAAAAGCTGAAATCCTTCATTACTGGAACCATTTTAGAACATAGAACTGTACGGCACAAAATCAGGGCCTTCAGCCCACAATGTGTGGCAGAGGTGACCTGTACACGAGGGATGGGTTGCACCTGAATTGGAGAGGCACTAACATCCTTGCAGGGAGGTTTGCTAGTGCTACTCAGGAGAGTGTAAACTAGAATGGCAGGGGGTGGGAATCAGAGCAAAGTCAGCAAATGGAAGGACTGATGAGAAAATGGAGATTATAAGTAAGTCTCAAAGGATGGACAGACAGGAACATGTTCCCAGGATTTTGGTGGAGGCAGATGAATTTAAGAGGCTTTTAGGTAGGTACATGGAAGTGCAGGAAATGGAGGGATACGCAGAAGAGAATGATTTAACCAGGCATCATGTTTGGCACAAACATTATGGGGCAAAGGGCTTGTTCCTATGCTATACTGTTCTATGTTCTTTGTTAATGTCGGCGCCAAACATACTTACGTATGTAAGACCATCACTTACCTATTACCTATTACCCTCCATTCCATGTATATCATATGGCTGTCTAAAAGACTTTCAAATGCCACCAACGTATCTGCTTCAACCACACCTCTGACAGTGAGTCTCACACATCTCCTCGACACTTTGTTCCTCTCACCTTAACATTGTGCCCTCTAGTACTTTATTTTTCCATCTTGGGAACAATATTCTGATTGGGTACCGGATCTATGCCTCTCATAATTGTATTTACTTCAATCATACTTCCTACAATCTCTGGAATTCCAGAGATAATCGACTCTATCCCCGACTCCCAATTACTCTGTCTCTGTCGCATCTGCACAGAAGATGAGGTGTTTCAATACCAGGACATCCGAGATATCCTCATTCTTTAGGGAACGGGGGTTCCCCTTGTCTATCATAAATGAGGCCCTCACATGTGTCTCAGTATCCTGTAGCTCTGTCTTGCTCCCACTCCCTCCTGTCATCCTATTCCTCACCTTTCATCCCATCAGCCGTTGCAATCTGCACATAATCCTCCGACATTTTTGCCTCCTCCAACAGGATCCCACCACTAGTTAAATCTTTCTATCTCCACCCTTTTCTGCTTTCTACAGAGACCGTTCCCTCCACAACTCCCTGTTTCACTCATCCCTTCCCACCCAAACTACCCCCTCCCCGAGGTACTTTCCCCTGCAACCGCAGAAGATGCACCTGTCCCTATACCTCCTCCCTCGACTTCATCCAGTGAGCCCGACGGTCCCATCAGGTGAGGCAGTGGTTCACTTGCACCTCCTCCAACCTCATGTACTGTATCCGTTGTTCTCCGTGTGGACTTCTACATATCGGCGTGTCCAAACACAAACTAAACGATCGTAGTGCTAAATACCTATACTCAGTCCGCCTTGGCCTACGCCATCTTCCGGTTGCCAAAACATTTTATCTTCCCTTGCCATTCCCATACTGATGTTTCTGTCCTGGGCCTCCTCTGCTGTCGGAGGGAAGCCATGTGCAAATTGAAGGAACAGCACCTCATATTTTGTTTGGGCAGTTTACAACCCAGCGGTTTGATTTCTCTAATTTCAATTAATCTTTCCATTCTCTCTCTCTCTGTCCCTTCCCCACCCTAGTTGTCTTGCTAGTTTTACTGTTCATGTCCCCTCATTATCACCTCCCCCGCAGTCAACAATGGACTGTTGTGGGATCCTTGGTCATCGGTGCCGGCTCTGATTTGTTCATTACCATTTCATACCTCTGGTTTCCCTCTTCCCTGACACTCAGTCTGAAGAAGGGTCTCGACCCGAAACATCACCTATTCCTTTTATCCAGAGATGCTGTCTAACCCGCTGAGTTACTCCAGCATTTTATGTCTTTCCCTCTGTCCATCAATGCTGTGAAAGGTCATGCATTAATTGATTGTATATTTGCCCCTTCCTTTTGACTTCACTTGCTCCATCTGCAATTTCTCCACCCATTTCCGGAACTGATCTATATCCTGCTGTATACTTTGACAGCCTTCCTCATGGTACACGACCCCAACAATCTTAATGTCATCTGCAAACTTCTAACCTACGTTTCTGTCCAAGTCATTTATATATATCATAAACAGCAGCAGTCCCAACACAGTAAGTCTTCCCTGCACTTTCTCTCTTGAAACTTCACATCTTAATGTGTGTTGACTGGAACAGGACATGAAATTCCAGTCACAGCCAATCTAATGTTTAATAAAGGCATTTGGGAACTCCCAGATCCAATGAGGTTCAGAGAACCATTAGGGTCATTCACATTTGTAGGCCTGTGGTCACATACTGACTGGGTAAAGACAAATGAAATCCCTCCCCGATGCAGATTAGTGAACAAGATGTTATTTTATGACGGTACTCTCATCATCACTATTCCTTTGCTAACTTTTTTATTCCAATTTTTAAAAATAAACTGAATAGAAATTCTCCATCTAATATGGAGAAAATAGTTGTTAAATAAATTAACAATTAGTTAAATAAGTTAATAAATAAACATTCATTTATGTAAAGCAGATACAAGTTTGAGCCAAAATTAGGTTATAAAGATTGTTTACATAAACGAGTATTAAAGTACAACAAATTGTGAAGCCATAGAATTAAATTTCAAACATGCTTTATAGTTTTCTTTACTACATTCTATCAAAATGTTTCCACTAGTGGGAGAGCATAGGACCAAAGGTCATGGCCTCAGAATGAAAGGACATTCCTTTAGGAAGGAGATGAGTAGGAATTTCTTTAGTCAGAAGGTGGTGAATCTGTGGAATCCATCGCCACAGATGACTGTGGAGGCCAACTCAATGTATATATTTAAGGCAGAGATCGATAGATTCTTGATTAGGACAGGTGTCAGGGGTTATGGGAAGGCAGGAGAATGGGAAAGATGGATCAGCCATGATTGAATGTCAGAGTAGAATTGAAGGGCTGAATGGCCTAATTGTGCTCCTATCACTTATGAATATGAACTTTATGAAAATAACCACTTGGAAATTTATGCCATACCAGATGTGTTTCCAGGTAAAGTTTTAGACTGCTTATGTCAGATTTTGGAGGTGTCCAGTTTTCTGTTGTTTCCATTGCTTCAAACAACCAACAAATCAATTCATCAAGTTTATTTACAAAGGCCTAGAAGAAAAAGTAAACATAGTTATTAAACTGAATTGAACTTTATAGTCTTCACGGGCAGCAATGATTGCAAGCACATTCACTGAACAGGAATTTACTTATTTCTAATGTCAGCCCTTGAACTATCCACCTTTTGCTTAGCTTTCACTGATCAAATTTCTCCACATAAGTGTCGATATATATGATCAAAGTTGAAGCTATTTGTAAAGTTATGACATTATGCAGAAAACAGGACACAGTTCAAGCTAAAATGATGACTGAAATAAGTTATAAAAGTAATTTAACATGTAGCACACTATTACCACTGTAACTTTGCAAATGATAGCAAGTTTAGAGTTTAGAGACAGCGCGGAAACAGGCCCTTTGGCATACCGAGTCCACGCCGACCAGCGAACCCCATATGCTAGCACTATCCTACAGACTGGAGTCAATTTACAATTTTTACCACTGCCAATTAACCTACCATCCTGTACGTCTTTGGAATGTGGAATGTGGAAGGAAGCCGGAGCACACAGAGAAAACCACACAATCACAGGGATGAACGTACAAACTCCAGGATCAAACCCGGGTCTCCAACCTTTGTAAGTCCCCTGCAAAATCTAGTTGATTGAGTTTATTTAATCTTAAAGCAGAGTTCTCTATAAATCAGGACCTCTCCATGACCACAATCACATAATCTATGCTGATATTCCAATGAAAAAATGACCTTATTTAAACAACTGAAAAATAGTTAATAAAGATTTACACATACTTAGCACTACCTGACAGAGTGCCAATTCCTTTCTCGCACGCTTTGTCCTGGAGTCTTGAACTTGTACCTTGAAAAACCCACTGCTTGGACTATGCGTGCTGTAGCAGGAACCTAGTGTGATTACTCGCTCTACTTTGACACCACCCTCAGTGTAATAAAACTTGCCCCATGCATCTCCTTTCAACTTTGCCCCTCTCATCTCAAAGCTATGCCCTATAGTAATTAATTTTTCCAGCCTGGGAAAATGATTCTGTCTCCCCTATGTACGTCTCTCATAATTTTACATACTTTTATCAGGTCTCCCTGTAACCTCCGCCATTCCAGAGTAAACAATCTAAGTCTGTCCAACCTGTCCCTGCAGCCAATACCCCCTAATTCAGGCATCATTCTGGCAAACCTGTTTCGAATCCAAGTCATTATCAATCCCATGCATCTTAATCTTCTGGATCAGCCTACCATGGGGGACTTCATCAAATGTCTTGCTAAAATCCATGTCGGTAAAATCCACCATCCTACTCTCATCGATCACCTTCATCACCTCCTCAAAAAACTCAATCGCATTAATAAGATGCCACCTGCCATGTACAAAGCTATGCTGACTGTCCCTAGTTAACTCATTTCAAATGGGAGTAATCTACTCCAATAGTTTCCCTACCACTGACATGGGACTCACCAGCCTATAATTCCCTTAATTCTCTCTACTTCCCTTGTTAAGTAAAGGAATAATATTAGCTACTCTCCACTCCTGCAGGACCTCATCCGTGACTACAGAAGATGCAAAGATCTTTGGGAAGGCTCCTGCAATCTCCTCTTGCCTCTGTCAATAACCCAGGATGAATCCAGTCAGGTCCTGGGGATTTACCCACTTTGATGCTATTTAAGACCGCCAACATTTCCGCCTTATTAATCTCAAACTGCCCTTCATATTATTATGCAATGAAATGAAATGGTGATCTCCACACCATTTGGATCAGTGCAGGGCAATGTGAAGAGATCGCCAGTGATCATTGTTGAGCTTGTTACCATAGCAGAATTGTCTGGCCCAGGGAGAATTGTATAGCCATTCAAACAGGGGGAGACGACAGTTTTGAAAACATCCAACAGGTGGCGACAGAGAACATCTGGGTAGGCTGTCAACACATGGAGCAGCTGCTGCCGCCATTCCCACTCAATGGCCCACACTCCCCATGCCAGTCAGAAGCAGTTCAACGGCTGCATCTCAGCACTGAATGGCCATTACACTTGCCCCAAATTACCTGACACCTGCTCTCATGGATGTCATCAATGACTCCCTCAATTTATTAGGAATTGAGATAATTTTAGCTGTTTCATTGCTGCAGGAAAACTCGCAGAGGACTGAGCCCTCGATTATGCTCTTGTCACACAGCAGCACTGTCAGCAACACATTAGAAATAAAACTAGAATAAGCCCTTTGAGGACTGATTCCTTTACCAAAGAATGCATATGAATTTCTGTGAATGCATCTTAAGTGAACTACCTATATACAGGGATTAATTGATTGCTTTGTTGTGCAGTATTCAATGAATTCAAAAAATATATGCAGAAACTTTCACAATGAGCTTATTAAATTTCTTACATGTATTTTAAGCATCTCTTGAAGGGCCTGAGAATGATTACACGGTAGAAATGTATCCACTCAGAAGCAGGAGCAACAGTGCACAGTCATTTTACATTGGACCACGACATCCATCTTGGGGAAGAGTGATTCATCTTAAACTAAGCTGAATACAGACCTTGAGGGTAAATAACGAACTACTAAATTGTTGAGTCATCCAGTGCCAGGAAGAGCTCCTTTCAATGCTGGATTGATGGTTTTCTCTTAAATAATGTATACTTCTTTTTTGACCTTCAAATGTTTTTGGTGGCAACTCCATCAGTTTCCCTGAATGTCTTTTCATACTAAATGCACCGATAGAAAATCTGGCTTTCTGTTTAGCTCTGTTTAACTTTTCTGGGATATCACGTCGACCTGTGCTACAATTGCCTGTCATACTTCCACCTTAAGAATTGATTTTGCTGCTGGTTTCCACCACCATTCTACATAGACTTTTGAAAAGTTGGGCAGAGGGGGTGGGTTAGCTCTGCTGATAAGGAATAAAATTCTGTCCTTAGCAATGATTGATTATAGGATCAGACAATGCAGAATCCTTGTGATTCGAGCTAAAATGTTTGGCAACTGGGAGATCGCCTGAGTGTAGGTGTTCAACAAAACGGTTGCCCACTCTGCGCTTAGTCTCGTCGATGCAATGTCCTCCTTCTGTGTATTAGCCATACCATGATTGTATGTGATTAACCGATCTTCTATCCAATTCACCATCTTTCACTGGTTTGAGATCTGCTTCCCAAAGTACAGTTGGAAGCTCATTTTCAATTAATATGCCATTGCTTTTCCATTGTTCCCTTCCCAAGCTAATTATTCAAGATGCTGCTTTCACAATCTTCAACAACCTGTTAAAAATATATTGCTTTAATTGGGTCTTCCTTTTCTCCGATTCACAACATTTTCCTACTTGGTATGCTTTGATAAGCATTCTGCAATTCTATTATATAGGTAATGATTTACAGTAAGTATATTAATTACGGCTGTTGGATTTAACAAACCCGAGGATTAAATTGCAGATGTGCATGACATCACATGCAACTAACTAATGCAATTCAAATTGTAGATCTCAGACATTTGGAAGAGAAACTTCCAATAAAAGAAAGCTGGAGTATCAACGTGTCTTTGAAAAGTTAAACAGAACAATTTTATTCTATACATTTTCATTGCATTTAAAGATATTAAATAGTGATATCATTGGGACAAGGAGGTAACAGCTGAGCTGAGCAATGCAAAAGCAAAATTATGGTGAGACTCCCTCTCTTTAATCATGAGCTGTACCTCCATAATATTTCACTTTGTGCCATGTTGCATAATCAAAGCATATGTTAAAACTAACTTTCTGGCTCAGTAAATCTTAATTTGTAAAGCAAATTTTTTAAAAATGAAATGTTCAGAAAGCCATGACTTTGTTAAATTTAATTAAAATAACAAACACGGCATATGTGTTGCTCATGCAGTAGGTAAAACCCTTTCACATTGATTGTAGCTAACTTGTACTGTGCTTAGAATGAAGATGGAGCTTAAGCTGCTGTCTTTAGGCTTCGTGGCAACTTATTTTTGTCCATGGGTCATGGTTGTCGTTTAAAATGTATGCCCTTGCTTTATACTGTAATGCAATGACTTGAAAGTTCATTGATAGCTCGAGCATTGCAAATAAGAAAACTGACAGTACAGTTTTGATTTGTTTATATTGACATTACCACCAAGAATTCTCATTTCCTCTGGAAATACTTTACTGTAGTTCTGTTCCATTAGCAGCACAAGAGAACTGAAATAATAACTCTGTTTTTCTTTCTACAGATGCAGATTGTCCTGCAGAGTATTTCCAATTTTTTTTAATGTCAGATTTCCAGCATTTACAGTTGTTTTGGAATTTCTACGCTAATGTAATTTAACAAGTATTCATGCCCTTCTGAAGTTATTTTTCCCCCACATCTGAGTGTCAGGAGTATAATTTTCTCAACAGTCTAACAATTCATTCCATTTTGAAGATGGATTACAGATGAACTACTACTAACCTAGTATAATTCAGGTTCCTCTAGACACAGAGTCATTCAGTGTGGAAACAGACCCATTGGTCCCAACTTGCCCACCACGATCAACATGGATCATATCCTTCTAAACCTATCCTATCCATGTACCTGTCCAAATATCTTTTAAATGTTGTGATAGTACCTGCCTCAACTACCTCTCTGGCAGTTCGTTCCATATACCCACCACCCTTCGTGTCCATCAGGTTCCCACTAAATCTTTCCTAACTCAATTTAAACTTATGTCCTCTGATTCTTGATTCCCCTACTCTGAGTAAAAGACTGTATGTTTACCGTATCTATTCTTGTCATGATCTTGTACCCCTCCATATGCTTATCCCTCAACCTCCTGCACTCTAAGGAATAACGTACGAGTCTTCTCAACCTCTCCCTACAGCTCAGGCCCTCGAGTCCTGGAAACACCCTTGTAAATCTCTGCAACCTTTCCAGCTTAACAACATATTTCCTGTAACAGAGAGACCAAAACTCAACACAACACTCTAAATGTGGCCTTGTAAAACTGTAACATAACCTCCCAAATTCTATATCCAATACTCTAACTGATGACGGCCAATGTGCTGAAAGCCTTCTTCATAATTTAATATGTGATAGGAGCAGAATTAAGCCATTTGGCCCATCAAGCCCACCTTGCCATTCAATCATGGTTGATTTATCTTTCGCTCCCCACCCCATTCTCCTGCCTTCTCCCCAGAACGCCTGGCACCCATACTAATCAAGAATCTATCAATTTCTGCTTTCAAAATATCTATTGACGGCCTTCACAGCCTTCTGTGGCAATGAATTCCACAAATTCACCACCATCTGACTAAAGAAATTCCTCCTCCTCTCCTTTCTAAAGGTGCATCCTTTTATTCCTGGGCTATGCCTCTGGTCCTAGATTCTCCCACGAGTAGAAACATCCTCTCCGCATTCACTCTACCAGGCCTTTCACTATTCAGTAAATTTCAATGAGATCCCCCGCCATCCTTTTAAACTTCAGAGAGTACATGCCCAGTGCTGTCAAACCTCATCATATGTTAACTCAATTGTTCCTGTGATCATTCTTGCAAACCTTCTCTGGAACCTCTCCAACACCAGCACATCCTTCCTCAGACACGGGACCCAATGTAAAGAGTAGCAGCCCCAGCACCGACCCCTGTACAACACAGCTAGTCACTGGCACCCAACCAGAAAATAACCTTTATTGCCACTCTGGCTTCTGCCACCCAGCCAACATGCTATCCATACTAGTATCTTCTCTCTGATACCATGGGCTCTCATCTTCTTTAGCAACCTCACAATGCCTTCTGAAAATCTAGGTAAACAACATCCACCGACTCTCTTTTGTCTCTTGCTATTTACTTCCTCAAAAAATTGCAACAGGTTTGTCAGACAAGTTCTCCCTTTCACAAAACCATGCTGACCAGTCTATTTTATCATATGCTTGTAAGTACTTAGAAACCTCATCCTTTATAATGTACTCTAAAATCTTACCAACCACTGAAGTCAGGCTAATTGGCCTATAGTTTCCACTCTTCTGCTTTGCTCCCTCCTTAAATAGCAGAGTAATTTTTAAACCTTAAACCTATGTCATCTGGTTCTTGATTCTCCTTACTCTGGGCAAGGGACTCTGTCCATCTACTGATCTATTCCTCTCATGATTTTGTATACCTCGATAAGATCACCCATCATCCTCCTGTGCTCCAAGTAATAGTGTCCCAGCCTGCCACCCCAGGCAATGCATTCCAGAACCCACCACTCTGTGTGAAACACGTGCCCCACAAATCTCCATTAAACTTTCCCCCTCTCACCTTATGGCTATGCCCTCTAGTGTTGTACATTTCCACCCTGAGAAAAAGATTCTGACTGTCCACCTCTCATAATTTTACATACTTCCCTCATCCTCCGATGTTCCAGAGAAAACAATCCGTCTATCATAATGTCTTCCGATAGCTCAGCCCCTTGAGTCCTGGCAGCGTCCTCATAAATCTTCTCTGCACCATTTCCAGCTTGACAACGTCTTTCCTATAACATGGTGCCCAGAACTGAACACAATACTCTACATGCGGCCTCACCAATGTCTTGTATGACTGCAACATCACCTCCCAACTTCTATACTCAATACTCTGACCAAGGACAAAACTAAACTAAAACAAACTAGACCTACTACAATTCTAGAATTCTATTTTTTTACCATAATTAAGTTAGGAAGTAATGCCCATATTGTACAAGGTGCAAAAGAAATGTAATGCTCAGCAGTTAGATGCTTCAAGCTTTGTATTTCAACTGATACATATAATTTATGGTGCTCCTCATAAGCCTTGAATAAAATAGCCAGTGCTTCTCATTGCATTATTATTGAAGGAATCAATCTGCAATCTGGAGATGAAAAGATGCAAAAGAATACAGTTTTGTAGACGGTGATAGGACTGATGCGTGCTTTTAATACAAGATAAAAAATTATACTTTCATTGTCCTTGAAAGGATAAATATTCTCCACCGCTGACACTCATTTCCTTCCAAAATTAAATAATAGAAGAAGCAACAACAAGACAAACTGCAACAAAAAAATATTGACCAATAAACTGTCAACATAATTGGCAAAGGTATCTTGTAAATATAAAGACAACTTGTGGAAATGAAAGTGGTTTACAAATCGTTTTGGCCATCAACACTGAACAATGAACAATGAATTCTGACACCAGCAGAGCAATTTTTCAAGCAATTTCTGTATCTTTTCGATGAAGAAAATAATAACTATGTGGATTCCAGTTACATAAAACATAGGATAGCACAGCACAGGCATGGGCCTTTCAGCCCACAATGTTTGTGCCGAACATGATGTCTAGCTAAACCAATCTCATCTGCCTGTACGTAATCCACATCCCTCCATTCCCTGCACTTCCATGTGCCTAACTAAAAGCCTCGGAAATACCACTGCCACCCCAGGCAATGCGTTCCAGGACCCACTACTGTGTGAGAAACGTGCCCCACACATCTACATTAAACTTTCCCCCTCTCACATGATGGCTATGCCCTCTACTGTTGGACATTTCCACCCTGAGAAAAAGATTCTGACTGTCAACCCAATCTATACTTCTCATAATTTTACATACTTCTGTCAAGTCTCCCCTCATCCTCTGATGTTCCAGAGAAAGCTTTAAGCTACATATACAATAGATTGGGCCAACCAAATTGGTGCCAATGCTGAGGAGGAGGAGGATTTCCTGGAATCGGTTTTTAAACCAATATGTATAGGAACTGACGAGAGGACAGGCCATCCTAGACTGGGCATTGTGCAATGAGGAAGGATTAGATAGCGATCTTGTTGTGCAAAACCCCTTGGGCAACAGTGACCATAGTATGGTGGAATTCTACATTAGGATGGAGAGTGACACAGTCAATTCAGACACTAGGGTCCTGAACTTAAAGAAAGGAGACTTTGAAGGAATGAGACAAGAATTGGCTAGGATAGACTGGCAAACTATATTTAAAGGGTTGACGGTGGAGATGCAATGGGAAAGAATTAAAGACCGCATGGATGAACTCCAAAATTGTTCATCCCTCTCTGGCGAAAAAATAAAACAGGGAAGGCAGCTCAACCGTAGCCAATGAGGGAATTCAAGGATACTGTTTAAACCAAGGAAAAGGCATATAAATTGGCCAGAGGAAGCAGCCAACTGGAGGACTGGGAGAAATTTAGAACTCAACAGAGGAAGCCAAAGGAGTTAATTAAGAGGCGGGAAAAGAGAGCATGAAAGAAAGCTTGCAGGGAATTAAAAAACGGATTCTAAAAGTACTTCAGATATGTAAAAGGAAAAGATTAGTGAAGACAAATGGAGGTCCCTTACAATCACAGACATTTGAATTTATATTGGGAAACAAGGAAATGGCAGAGCAGTTAAACGAGTACTTTGGTTCTGTCTTCACTAAGGAAGACACAAACAATCTCCCAGAAATACTGGGGGACCGAGGATCTAGTGGGAGGGAGGAACTGAAGGGAATCCACATTAGCCAGGAAATGTTGTTTTGTAAACTGTTAGGACTGAAGGCAGATAAATTCCCAGGGCCTGATGGTCTGCATCCTAGAGTACTCAAGGAAGTGGCCCTAGGAATCGTGGATGCATTGGTAATCATTTTCGAATGTTCTCTCGACTCTGGATCAGTTCCTGTGGATTGGAGGGTAGCCAATATAACTCCACTTTTTAAGAAAGGAGAGAGAAAACAGGGAATTATAGACCAGTTAGCCCTCCATCGGTAGTGGGGAAGATGCTTGAGTCGATTGTTAAATATGTTGTAGCAGCGCATTTGGAAAGCAGTGACAGGATCGGTCAAAGTCAGCATGGATTTATGAAGGGGGAATCATGTTTGACCAATCTTCTGGAATTTTTTGAGGATGTAACAAGTAGAATGGGTAAGGGAGAGCCAATGGATGTGGTGTATGTGGACTTTCAAAAAGCCTTTGACAAGGTCCCACCCAAGAGATTAGTGTGCAAAATTAGAGCACACGGTATTGGGGGTAGGGTATTGACATGGATAGAGAACTGGTTGGCAGACAGGAAGCAAAGAGTAGGAATTAACGGGTCCTTTTCAGGATGGCAGGCAGTGACTCGTGGGGTGTCACAAGGCTCAGTGCTGGGTCCCCACTTATTTACAATCTATATTAATGATTTAGACGAGGGAATTAAATGTGACATCTCCAAGTTTGCGGATGACACAAAGCTGGATGGCAGTGTGGGCTGCGATGAGGATGCTATGAAACTGCAGGATGACCTGGATAGGTTGGGTGAGTGGGCAGATGCATGGCAGATGCATGGCAGATGCAGTATAATGTGGATAAATGTGAGGTTATCCACTTTGGTGACAAGAACAGGAAGGCAAATTATTATCTGAATGGTGTCAGATTTGGAAAAGGGGAGGTGCAACCAGACATGGGTGTGCTTGTACATCAATCACTGAAAGTAAGCATGCAGGTACAGCAGGCAGTGAAGAAAGGTAATGGCATGTTGGCCTTCATTGAAGAGGATTTGAGTTTCGAAGCAAGGAGGTCCTACTGCAGTTGTACAGGGCCCTGGTCAGACCGTTCCTGGAGTATTGTGTGCAATTTTGATCTCCTAATTTGAGGAAGGACATTATTACTATTGAGGGAGTGCAGTGTAGATTCACCAGGTTAATTCCCGGGATGGCGGGACTGACATATGATGAAAGAATGAATCGACTCTGCTTGTATTCACTGGAATTTAGAAGGATGAGAAGGGATCTTATAAAAACGTTAAAATTCTTAAGGGATTGGACAGGCTAGATGCAGGAAAAATGTTCCCAATTTTAGGGGAGTCCAGAACCAGGGGTCACAGTTTAAGAATAAGGGGTAGGCCATTTAGGATTGAGATGAGGGAAAACATTTTCACCAAGAGAGCTGTGAATCTGTGGTATTCTCTGCCACAGAAGACAGTGGAGGCCAATTCACTGGATGTTTTCAAGAGAGAGTTAGATTTAGTTCTTCACAAAATAACAATATTGGCCTTGCCTGTGGCAAGAGAAGACACAGAGGTCCTTGTCAAGGCACCCGTAATCTCCTCTCTTGCCCTCAATAACCTGGGATAGATCCCCTCAGGCCTTGGGGACATCCGCCTTAATGTTCTTTAAAAGCAGCACCACCTCTTTCTCGATCTCAAACTGCCCTGGCATATTTGTATTCTCCACACTGTTGTTTGATAAAAAAAAATCAAAGAAAAAGATGTTTAAATCATGTATCATCTGTATCTCACTGAAAATACGGATCTGCGAATTTTCCTTTGAACTCAAGTATGTTTTAGATTGGAAATTCGACAAAATCAGTAGCTATTCAGTTCACTAATGAAACAACAAGAAGGTTTTTTGTATATTTTTACAGAATCATAGAAATGTACAGCAAGGAAGAAGCCCATCTGTTTCATCATGTTCATGTTAGATCTTTGAAAGACCCATCTATTTAGTTCTACTGACTTAAAGGTAAAGATGCCTTTTGATACATCGGCCTTCATCATTCAGGGTATTGAGTAGAGAAGCTGGAATGTTATTTTCCAGTTGCACAAGATGGTAGTGAGGCCATATTTGGAATACTGTGTTTTGGTCACCCTGCCAAACAAGGATATCATTAATTTGGAAAGAGTACAGAGAAGATTACAAGCATTTTGCCAACACTCAAGGGGTTGAGCTCTGGGGAGAGGTGGGCAGGCTAGGACTTCATTCCTTGGAGTGCTGGAGACTGAGAGGAGATCTTATAGAGTTGCATAACATCATGAGGAAAATAGACAGGGTGACTGCATGCACAGTGATTTTACCCAAGGTAAGGACATAGGTTTAAGGTGAGTGGGACATGATTTAATAGGAACCTGAGGGGCAACATTTTCACTCGGAGGGTGGTGGGCATATGGAACGAGCTGCTACAGAAGGTAGTAGAGGCAGGTACTATAACAACATTTAAAAGACACTTGGACAGATAACATAACATAACATAACAACATAACAACACTTTATTGTCACTCGGCACAACACCGAGCGAAATTTCAGCAGTCACACAAAATACAGCAAAAAAGAAAAGAACACAGGACACCCGACCCCAACACAAACATCCATCACAGTGACTCCAAACACCCCCTCACTGTGATGGAGGCAACAAAACTTCCCCTCTCTTCCCCCCGCACCCACGGACAGGCAGCTCGACCCCTACCGAGGCAAACGACATGCACAGCCCCCGCAAGGGGATGGAAGGCCCCCCGGCCGAGCCGCCCCGGGCACCGAAACGTCCCGCGGCCACACCGGGCGATGTTAAGTCCAACGGCCGAGCCGCACCGGGCACTGAAACGTCCCGCGGCCGAACAGCGCTGACGATGTTAAGTCCAGCGGCCAAGCCGCACCGGGCACTGAAACGTCCCGCGGCCACACCGGGTGATGTTAAGTCCAGCGGCCAAGCCGCACCGGGCATTGAAACGTCCCGCGGCCGAGCCGCACCGGGCACTGAAACGTCCCGCGGCCACACCGGGCGATGTTAAGTCCAGCGGCCAAGCCGCACCGGGCACTGAAACGTCCCGCGGCCGAGCCGCACCGGGCACTGAAACGTCCCGCGGCCACACCGGGCGATGTTAAGTCCAGCGGCCGAGCCGCACCGGGCACTGAAACGTCCCGCGGCCGAGCTGCGCCGGCAATGTTAAGGCCCGCAGCCGAGCCGCACCGGGCACTGAAACGTCCCGCAGCCGAGCTGCGCCGGCAATGTTAAGGCCCGCAGCCGAGCCGCACCGGGCACTGAAACGTCCCGCAGCCGAGCTGCGCCGGCAATGTTAAGGCCCGCAGCCGAGCCGCACCGGGCACTGAAGCGTCCCGCAGCCGAGCTGCGCCGGCAATGTTAAGGCCCGCAGCCGAGCCGCGCCCCGGGGAAGAGACCTAATAAAATAAAGGTTTCCCCCCGCCCCACCCCCCCACCCCACCCCACACCCCCACCACACACCCCCACCACACATACACAGCCAAAAACAGAAACAAAAACCATCCCAACACCGACACAAACAAAAAAAAAGAAAAAAAGACAACAGACTGCCAGAGAGCCGCAGCCGTTAGGCGCAGCCAACTCCTCCTTGGATAGGAAATGTTTATGGGCCAAACACAAGCAAATGAGACTAGCTTAGACGGGGCATCTGGTCAACAAGGACATGTTGGAAATTTCAATTGTGATGGAAAAGTATGGAAGAAAGGTTATGGGAAATAGATAATGTTAGAAAAGGAACAAAAGGAAAATTAGATTGATACTTTAGACTCCTTCACAGTGGCCCAGATGGAGTCATGCCCACCTGTTTGTGTAAAAAATGTTCCCAAATGCCCAACAACCACTGGATAACACTTGGCCAGGCCCTTGTCCCTATTTCACTGCAGTACTGCAGGGAAATGAATGTTGTCAAAACTGAACTCTACTCAGATGTTGGCACCCAAAATGTTTTTCAGTGCTCTGTTGTGACTATTCCGTGCACATAATTCCCAAATCATTGGCAAAGCTACCAAGAAAGTCTTTGCACAAAATAGTATTGATTTCCATCATCAAATGGGGCAGGAGGTGGGGGACAGCAAAGTATCCTGTCCTTTAATAGTTTGGACACATACAGTATGCAGTTCCAATGGAATATTCCATGGGACTATTGAGACCAACAGCAACTCTCATTGTTACAGTAACTGAGGTGAGCTAATTCAGCACAAACCGAAGGCTTAACATGGGACTTCCTAGCCTTCATGCTAAATAGGACAAAGAATTTATTCACTGACCCCAGTTGGTGTTGTTATCTATATACTAAAACTCTTGTTTGTTCGCTTGTTCCTGAACTACAGCCAAAACAGTACACGATAGCATGACAGTTTTAGGCCAATCTTACTCACCGTCTTCCCCATGTCCTATGGAAGACGTTTCATTGAAATCGGTGTTATATTTTTAAAGTTATTCACATTTTAAAGTTTAAAAAACCACGCATGCGCAGTTGGGGCTCCATTGATTTGGTACTTACGTAAGATGGTCGCCACATCCGCGCGTGCGCAGAACAAACGCGCCTGCGCCTGCACAGTTGGGGCCCGTTGAGCAGGGCTCGGCCACCTGTCTCTTGCGGGCGGGAGAGCCAGGCCTGGTGCCGGGGGAAGCAGCCTGGGCCTGGGCCTGGACGTGACCTGGTAACCGCGAGCCTGAGGTGGGCCAATGGCGGCCGCCCGGGCCGGGAGGCAGGTTGCTACGGCAACCGCGGGTTGCTCCCGGGAGGGGGGGGGTGGAGGGAGTGGGGGGAGGGAGAGGAGGAGAGGAGGGAGAGGGTGGGGGGAGGATGGGAGGGAGGGAGGAGGAGGGGAGGAAGTGGGGAGAAGGGGAGGGAGGGGGAGCAGGGGGGGGAGGAGGTGAGGGGGCAGGGGAGGAGGGGAGGGGGCAGGGGAGGAGGGAGTGGGAGGGAGGGGGGAGGGAGGGGGGAGGAGGTGGGTGGAGGGAGGGGGAGGAGAGGGGAAGGGGAATGGGGGGAAAGGGGAGGGGGGAAAGGGGAGGGGGGAGTGGGGAGTGGGGAGTTGGGGGGGAGTGGGGGGAGAGTGGGGGAGGAGAGGGTGCTGCACCAATGCAGGAGAGGCAACCCTTGGGGAGGGGGGCGGGGGGGAAGTGGGAGGGGGAGGGGGGAGGGAGGGGCAGAGAGGGTGAAGGAGGGTGGGAGGGGAGGGGGCGAGGAGGGAGATAGGGGGAGCAGGCGAGGGGGAGGGAGAGGGGGGAGGAGGGGAGGCAGGGAGGGGGGGAAGTGGGGTAGGAGAGGGTGCTGCACCAATGCAGGAGTGGTTTGGGCCCAACAGATCCAATTGGTCTAGTCAAAACTAAAAATATTGTTTTGGAAGCAAGCATGACTTGTTACACTTTCCACTGTAACTCTCAATAAAAACATAACTATTTTAGCCAAATTTAGAGCAATATTAGGTGATTGTTAAGAAATCCATTGCAAAGATTCCCAGAAACCAGCAGTGATAATGTGAAGGGTGGTGATGATTATTAAAAGCGAATGCTAATCAGCAGAGATTTTGATCTGATCTGTGTGTTGATATAAATCAATAAAAGTATGTATATATGCTAACAGTAACAACACTTCAAATTTAATCCACTGGTTGTGCAGTGTTTTAGGATGATGTGTATAGTTTCATGATAAAAATGGTTTTCTTTCTTCTTAAAATTTAATTAAATTCTTAATACGGTCACTTTTTTATTAGCTGAATGCCGATCAATCAATTTGAAGATGTCTAATTGAAGTTGACAACTATGTAATTCATCCCACCCACTCATCTTACGGATTTTATTTTTCCGTTATAATTAAAAACCTGGAACATACATTGCAATTTAAGTGGACAGCTTTTGGATTTTGCCCACTGCACCTGGTTAACATCTTTTGGTGTAAGATTAACAAATGACCATTTGTGTAGGAAACTAAAAAAAAACAACGTAACTCACCTTCACAATGTCCAACTAACATCGCTTCCTGAACTGTTATGCAAAGGTGGGACCACCATTCCATGCGATGCTTTAGTAACATAGTTTAAACTATTTGCATTCAAGTAATGGCACAGTCACATCTTTCACAGCAACATTTGTTTGCTTTAATTAGGATCATCATCTCTGTGAAATATGTAACCTGACATTTTAATTACCCTTCTAACGACACTAACGCATGAACTGAGCAATGTTTCAAAAACATTCAGCTGCCAGTAAAAGAATAAAGGCAACAAACTTTTTCTTTGTTCATTCATTCTTCAGCTGCTTCCCTATTGTATAAGCAGACAGAACATGCAGCTCCAGAAAATATAATGGCTTTATTTGCGTAATAAAAGTTTTAATTAATCCCTCACACAAACAGATGATGGCTATGAGAACTCCTCAGAGAGTGACAAACCGTATCAGAGGGACAATTTATTCAACATAGACACAGAAAAGCAATATGGCACATAATTCAAAATCAAGTACTTGCAGCAATTGCGTTTCAGAAATATATTTCATTCTCCTATGAGGCAATTTAGCATCAATATAGTCTATAAATAGTGCCTAAATGTTATTTATAGATATTGCAAAATATTATTTTATTATTTACAGTAATTTTTATATCAGCACTTTATAGTAAATACTCTTGTTGAACAAACTTTCCAACCAATGCCCATTACACTTTCTCAGTCTCATGTTAACCTGTTTCCAATTATTTGCTCGATCTTTAGAATCTGTGTTATTGATTATTATTATTTCCCCTAAAACTAATGTGGAGGAAAAGCCTACTTATGAAACATTTCAAATATCCTGAATGCAGTATCACAAGCACAAGTATTTGGCAAAGAGAAAAATGGCTGGGATTAGTAGTTTTGGTCTTCTGAAATAACTTTTACAAATATAATAGTATTTTGATACAATTTAGCAAAGGAAAGCATAATTAAGGAAAGTTTGACCTTCAAGGGCCGATGGCTGCCAAATAATGTCAAAATGAGATCTATAGTGTGTACTCTGTTCACTTTTGGAAGAGCCCAGATTCTTAACTAGTCCGAAGGCATTTTTGTTACACTAGAATCAAAAACAGATGACAAATATATAAACTGCTTCACCAGTTCATCAGGTAACAAATCTCCGAGTACAGCAGCAAAATCAGACTGTGCTGCATTTCTAAATATCAATGGGTATTTTCTAAAATGACCTTCACAGTTATGCTCAACCACTGGCCTGCTAATACTAAACAGTTTGCAACAATGTCATGTAAACTGAGTCAACAAGGAAACATCTGTCATTTTTTCTATTTGTTTTCTGGCCCAGGAGTTGAAAGGGGCAGAGATTGCAGCACATCGGATTTTTATGCTGCAAGTGTGATTAGAATTCAAAATGTAATTAATTGGGTGGAAAGTGTTCTGGCATGTTCCAAAATGGAGCAAAATAATTAGCAAAATGCAAAGAGCTGGAGGAACTCAGCAGGTCAGGCAGCATTGGGGGAATGAATGGACAGGCGATGTTTCAGATCAGGGCCCCTTTGCTGATGTTCTGAAGAAGACTCCTCACTCAAACCATCCTCTGTCCAATCCCTCCCTAAATGCTGCCTGACCTGCAGTGTCTTCTAGCACCTTGTGTTTTGCTCAAGATTCCAGTGTCTGTAGGTTCTTGTGCCTCTAAATAATCAGAACCTTTTATTTATTTGTATCCGGTGCACCACTGTGTCACCCACTACTCCCACATTCCAAAGACATGCAGGTTTGTAGGTTAATTAGCTTCTATAAATTGCCCCTAGTGTATAAGATGTGAAAGTGGGATAACATGGAAGGAGAGTATTAGCAATCAATGGTTGACTTGTATTCGATAGGCCAAAGGGCCCGTTTCCACACCGTATCTCTTAAACTAAAAACAAAAATACAATCTATCAGAGATTCATACTTTGATGCATGTTGGTTTTGGAGTCTAGTATCTTCTTTATAATGGACAGTCTGATAAAATACAGATATAGCCTTTTCCTGATTGCTTTTGCCCATTTGATGTGTCCACGCATCAAACCATGTACCCTGATTCCATCAATAGCCCGCCTCCCTAACTGTTCAAGATCCTGCTGCAATTTTGCTAACTATCTTCATTATCTACAATGCCGCACACTTTAATATCATCTGCAAACTTGCTAATCATGCCTTGTACATTCTCATTTAAATCATTCACATAGACGACAAACAGCGAAGGGGTCCAACATCAAACCCTCAGTTACACAACTCGTCACAGGCCCCCAGACTGAAAAGCAACCTCCATTATTACCCTCTGCTTCCTTCCATGAAGCCAATTTTCTATCCAGTCAGCTATTTGTCCTTGTCTAGGACCAGAGGCCATAGCTGCAGAATAAAAAGGCGAATCTTTAGAAAGGAGATGAGGAGAAATTTCTTTAGTCATAAGGTGGTGAATCTGTGGAATTTGTTGCCACAGACGACTGTGGAGGTCGTCAATGGATATTTTTAAGGCGGAGATTGACAGATTAGTAAGGGTGTCAGTGGTTACAGGGGGAACGCAGGAGAATGGGGTTGAGAGGGAAAGATAGATTCAACCATGATTGAATAGCGGAGCAGACGATGGCCCAAATGGCCTAATTCTGCTCCTAGAACTCATGAACTGACGAGTGTTGTAGAGCAGAGAGATCTAGGAGTGCTGATACATAGTTCATTGAAAGTGGCATCATAGGTCTACAGGGTGGTCAGGAAGGCTTTTGGCACAGAGCATTGAGTTTCGACTTTGGGAGGTCATGTTGCAGTTGTATAAAACATTGGTGAGACCACATTTAGAGCACTGTGTTCAGTTTTGGTCACCATGTTATAAAAACGATGTTGTCAAGTTGTCAAGGAGACAGGGCCCATGAGTTCTAAATTGGGTCAAGGCTAACTTTGAAAGTATTAGACAGGAACTCACTCAAATTGATTGGAGCAGGTCGTTTGAAGAAAAAGGAATGTCAGGAAAGTGAAATGTTTTGAGAACATAGAACAGTATTGGACAGGAACAAGCCCTTCAACCTTCAATATCCATGCTGACATCATGGCAAGTTAAACTAATCTCCCCTGCCTGCACATGATATATATATCTCCATTCTCTGCATATTCATGTGCCTAACTAAAAACCTCTTAAATGCCACTATCACATCTGCCTTCACCACCATCCCTGGCAGCGCGTTCCAGGTGACCATCATTCCCTTTATTAAAAAAACTTGCCCAGCACACAGGAAATAAGAAGTCTATTTTGTTTAACAAAGCAGTTAAAAACCAGTGGATATAAATTTTAACGTAATTGATAGAAAATATTTGGGCAGATGAGAAACTATTTTTACATCCAGAAGATGGTAGGGATCTGGAGATCACTGTTATCATTGCCTGAAAGAGTTGTAGAGACCGAACCCCTCTTTGCATTTGAACCATACTTTGATATGTGTACAAAGAACATAGAACACAAGGGCAGCACAGTGGCACAGCTGGTAAAGCCACTGCCTCACAGCGCCATAGACCCAGGTTCGATCCTGACCTTGGGTGATGTTTGTGTGGAGTTTGCATGTTCTCTCTGTCACCTCGAGGGTTTATCCGGTTTCCACTCACATACCAAAAGGGTTTGTAGGTTAATTGGCCTCTGTAAATTGTCCCTAATGTATTGGGAATGGATGCAAATGTGGGATAACATAGAACTATTGTGAACGGATATGGTTAGTATGGACAGCAGGGCCTGTTTCCCTGCTGTATCTCCAAAAACAAAAGAAGATAGAAAAAGAGGTAAGCAAAGGAAGAAAGAACCTGGAAAGACTGGTGGCATTGGGAAAGGAACGCAGAGGATGGGGGTTACTTGAAAAGTGGAAAATTCACATTTGGTATAATTGGGTTGTCGGCGACCCAAGTTCAACACAAAGGTTTGTTCATCTACTTTTCATTTGGCCTCGCTGTGACAGTGAGAGATGGTGAAGGCTTGGTGTGGAAAGTGAAGAAAGAAGTTGAAATGAGATGCAACTGGAAGTTCAAGATGGCCGTTGCAGACAAAAAGTATAGATATTCTGCAAAATGCTAGCCTGTTGAGGAGATCAAATGGTCTCATTCTACATGGTACATTTTCTGTAATTCTATGATATGTGCGAGTTACACAAAACCTGTGCTTATAATGTGCAGGAAACATCTGTAGGGACTTTACAGTGATGTCAAACCCTGTGACTCCCAAGCCAAGTGGAGTCATTAGGAAGGTGGGTCCAAATGCAACTGAAGAAAGTTCATAGGTGGAAACATCAGTGAAATGAAGACATAGTTGGTGATGAAGGATCAGGGGGTAATTGCCTCAATCTCAAGTCAAAATTAGATGGTACACAAAATGGAGGCAGAGTCCAAATATTGGGGCTGAAGAGGTAGAGCCTGGCATCATCAGAAATGTTCGCACACTGGGCTCCTGGGTAGGGGTACTGTTGCGAAAGGGCAAATAAGAAAGATAAGAAAGAGGAGTCTAAGAATTAATTATGACATAATCCCACCAGTGACAATGCAGGAGCAAACAGCAAAGGAATTATCAAAGGAATTTCTATATAATAAAACTCGTGTTTGTTTGTTTGTTCCTGAACTACAGACAAAACGGTACACGATAGCGCAACAATTGTAGGCCCACCTTACTCACAGTCGTCCCTTTGGTGCTAATGGAAGAAGTTTCATTGAAATCGGTGTTATATTTTTTAAGTTATTCACATTTTTAAGTTTAAAGCTACCTCCTAGGGAGGGAGGGAGGAGGGTGGAGGAAGAGGGGGAGGATAAGGGGGGTTGAGAGGGATGGAGTGGGGGGAGGGGAAGGGGAAATGGGGGGAGGGGGGGAGGGGGGGAGGGGGGGAGGGAGGGAGGGAGGGAGGGAGGGAGGGAGGGAGGGAGGGAGGGAGGGAGGGAGGGAGGGAGGGAGGGAGGGAGGGAGGGAGGGAGGGAGGGAGGGAGGGAGGGAGGGAGGGAGGGAGGGAGGGAGGGAGGGAGGGAGGGAGGGAGGGAGGGAGGGAGGGAGGGAGGGAGGGAGGGAGGGAGGGAGGGAGGGAGGGAGGGAGGGAGGGAGGGAGGGAGGGAGGGAGGGAGGGAGGGAGGGAGGGAGGGAGGGAGGGAGGGAGGGAGGGTGCTGCACCAATGCAGGAGGTTTGGACCCAATGGGTCCATTTGGTCTAGTTTAAACTAATCAGGAATGCAAGAATGGGGAATCTCAAAGGGCTGGTAAATGAAGAATTACTGCAGGGGGACTGAATAGTTGCTCATGACAAAGGGATCTTCACAGAGATTTCAGGGAGACCAAGATGGACGGACACAAGACCACTTTTGTACCGTTTAAAAGGAAGAAATATAACTGCAGCATACAAGCAGGGAGTTGTCTAATGAATGTTATAAAATGAAATATGACAAGTTCCTGTTGATTGCAAGATTTAAATCATGATTAAGAATCAGATTTGTAATAATTTCTAAAGCTGATCAATCCTTTCCTTTCTGCTTCTGCTGTGTCTGACACTTCCGTGTGGGATTTTTATGAATTCCTTAGCAGGCGACATAAATCAATATACTGTGGATACTATGGCTAACAATGAGAGAAAGAAATTTATCTTTGTAAACAGGAGGGAAATCAATTATTGATTATGCCTGAGTCTGAAACACAAAATCTATTAATGACCCTTTCAGCTCACACAGAACTTCCCAATTCCAGAGAGGAAAATGCATAGCCTCTGCAGTGTACATTTATTCCTCTCTCCTCAAAATAAATGAGCACTATACAAGAATGAACACATGAAGCCCGTCTCCTTATTTTCCCATGTCACACACAAATCAAGGAATTAGCTATTAAAAGCATGCAGATTACTGCATGCAATTCAAGAACAAGCACTTTCTTCCTTCTATGTATTCTATACAAAGCAAAGGTACTCTGTCCGATTTGTCTCCTATATACAGCCAAATGAAAAATTGATATAGCACTCTCTCTCTTACACATTTTGATATTAGATGCCCAAATGTCCTACCCTTGCCAACAAGAAAACACCACAAGGGAAAGGTATGTCCACATTCCCCACACAGTTTCTTCTCAACCTGTACATAGCCTCAAACAGTTGACGATATCATCCCCCTCCGAAACCTCCCTAATATCATCCAGTTAGTTGGGATGCTATTTACCTGGTAAAGACAAAAAATCCTCATGACCAGTGAGAATAAACCTAGCTTCTCCAATCGTATTTTATAAATACAATCTTTTATTCCAGGCAACATCTGAGTGAATGTCTTCTGCACTCTTCTGAGAGGTGCACCTTCCTGTAGTGTGGCGATCAGAATTGTACACAATACTCTATGTGCGGTTTAACTAATGTTTTGAAAACTGCAACATAACATACCAATTGTACTTAACGCCATGCCTATAAAGGCATGCATACCAAATGCCTTTTTACAAGAACATTGCCAGGGCTTGAGGGGCTGAGCTGTAGGGAGAGGTTGGGAAGGCTAGGACTTTATTAGTTGGGAGGAAAGGAGGCTGAGGTGAGAAGTGTATAGAATCATGAGGGGAGTAGACGGGGTGAGTGCACAGTCTTTTATCCAGGGTACGTGTACCAAAAACATGAGGACATATGTTTAAAATGGGAAGGACAAGATTCAATACAAACCTGAGGGACATGTTTTTTTCACTCAATGGGTGGTGGGTACAGTAAATGGAACAAGCTGCCAGAGGAAGTAGTTGAAGCAGATACTATGCCAGCATTTAAACGACACTTGGACAGGTACATGGAAAGGTTTAGGAGGATATTGGACTAATTTAAATGTGGCATCTTGTTCGGCATGGACAGGTTGGGCCGAAGGGCCTGGGTCCGTGCTGTAGGACTAGATGATTCATAGTTATACAACAGAAATAGATTTAGAGAGGGCTCTTAAGTCTATTTGATGTCCTCTGGCCATAATTTAATCATACTTATTTCTACAACAAATTCCAGCTGCTTTTTACATAGTTTCTACTTTAAATTCATTTTCTGACCACCTATTACAGATGTTTGTCAATTTCTGTATAAAGAAACACTTCTTAATATCGGCCCTGATTTGCCATTATGTTTTTTTGATAACCTTAGAATGCTGTCAAATTCTATTTCTCAGTCAGCTGCATGACACTGGGATTCAAAACACAGACTGAATAAATGTTATCCGTAAAAAAATCAGAGCTTCTGGATCAGTGCATTTACGATCTGAGGCCACATGATGGAGCTGAGAAGTCTGTAACCTTGCATGGGTTTTCCCTGCAGATTTGCAAGGGAATTTGCATATTTCAGCTAATTATAATTATATTTTATAATTCTGCAGGAATTAAAAGGCCAGAGTTTTCACAAAGATTGCAAATTCAGGAGTCTCAGTCATTGAGTCATAGAGCGTGGAAACAGGCTCTTCAGCCCAACTTATCCATGCTGACCAACATGCCCTATCTACACCACCTACCACATCCACCTGCCTGTGTTTTGCCCATATCACTTTATACCTATCCTATCCATGCACCTGTCTCAATGTTTCTTAAATGTTGTTATACTGTAGTACCTGCCTCAGCAACCTCCAGCAGCTCATTCCATGCACCCACTTCCCTTTGTGTAAAACAGGTACCCCTCGGGTAACTTAAACCTTTCCCCATATCATTTAAAATCTGTCCTCTGGTTCCGATTTCCCTACTCTGAGCAAAAGACTGCATTTATTCCTCTTACGATTTTGTACACCTCTATAAGCTCACCCCTCATCCTCCCACTCTCCAAGGAATAAACTCATAGCCTGTACAACCTCTTCTGATTGTTCAGGCCCTCGAATCCTGGCAATGTCCTCATCAATTTTCTTTGCACCCTTTACAGCTTGACAACATCTTTCCTATAACATGGCAACCAAAGCTAAACATAATACTCTAAATGTAGCCTCACCTACGTCTTATATAACTGCAAAATGTCCTCCCAACTTCTACACTCAATACTCCGATTGATGAAAGCTTTTCTGACTTCCCTATCCACCTGATGCCACTTTCTAGGAACTATGTAAACATAGAAACATAAAAAATAGGTGCAGGAGAAGGCCATTTGGCCTTTTGAGCCAGCACCGCCAATTATTGTGATCATGGCTGATCATCCACAATCAGTCACCCATGCCTGCCTTCTCCCCATATCCCTTGATTTCGCTAGCCCGTAGAGCTCTATCTAATTCTCTTTTAAATTCATCCAGTGAATTGGCCTCTACTGTCTTTTGTGGCAGAGAATTCCACAAATTCACAATTCCCCGGGTGAAAAAGCTTTTTCTCATTTCAGTTTTAAATGGCCTCCCCTTTATTCTTAGACTCTGGCCCCTGGTTCTGGACTCCCCCAACATTGAGAACATTTTTCCTGCATCTAGCTTATCCAGTCCTTTTATAATTTTATATGTCTCTATAAGATTCTCTCTCACCCTTCTAAATTCCAGTGAATACAAGCCCAGTCTTTCCAATCTTTACTCATATGACAGTCCCGCCATCCCGGGGATTAACCTCGTGAACCTATGCTGCACTGCCTCAATAGCAAGGATGTCCTTCCTCAAATTAGGAGACCAAAACTGCACACAATACTCTAGATTTATTCACAAAATGCTGGAGTAACTCAGCAGGTCAGGCAGCATCTCGGGAGAGAAGGAATGGGTGACGTTTCGGGTCGAGACCCTTCTTCAGACTGATGTCGGGGGTGGGACAAAGGAAGGATATAGGTGGAGACAGGAAGATAGAGGGAGATCTGGGAAGGAGGAGGGGAAGGGAGGGACAGAGGAGCTATCTGAAGTTGGAGAAGTCGACGTTCATACCACCGGGCCGCAAACTGCCCAGGCAAAATATGAGGTGCTGCTCCTCCAATTTCCGGTGGGCCTCACTATGGCACTGGAGGAGGCCCATGACAGAGAGGTCAGACTGGGAATGGGAGGGGGAGTTAAAGTGCTGGGCCACCGGGAGATCAGTTGCGTTAATGCGGACCGAGCGCAGGTGTTCAGCGAAGTGATCGCCGAGCCTGCGCTTGGTTTCGCCGATATAGATAAGTTGACATCTAGAGCAGCGGATGCAATAGATGAGGTTGGAGGAGGTGCAGGTGAACCTCTGTCTCACCTGGAAAGAATGTTTGGGTCCTTTGATGGAGTTGAGGGGGGAGGTAAAGGGACAGGTGTTGCATTCTCTTACTCTTACTCTCTCACAATACTCTAGATGTGGTTTCACCAGGGCCCTGTACAACTGCAGAATGATCTCTTTACTCCTATACTCAAATCCTCTCATTATGAATGCCAACATGCCATTAGCTTTCTTCACTGCCTGCTGTACATGCATGTTTACTTTCAGTGACCGGTGTACAAGGACACCCAAGTCTCGTTGCACTTCCCTTTTTCCTAATCTGACGCCATTGAGATAATAATCTGCCTCCTTGTTTTTCCTGCCAAAGTGGATAACCTCACATTTATCTACATTATATTGCATCTGCCCACTCACTCAACCTGTCCAAGTCACCCTGCAACCTCTTTACATCCTCTTTGCAGTTCACACTGCCACCCAGCTTTGTGTCATCTGCAAATTTGCTAGTGTTACTTATAATCCCATCATCTAAATCATTAATATATATTGTAAATAGTTGCGGCCCCAGCACAGAGCCTTGCGGCACTCCACTCTCCACTGCCTGCCATTCCGGCAGGGACCCCTTTATTCCTACTCTTTGTTCCCTGTCTGCCAACCAATTCTCTATCCCTGTCAATACCCTACCCCTAATACCATGTGCTCTAATTTTGCCCACTTATCTCCTGTGTGGGACCTTATCAAAGGCTTTCTGAAAGTCCAAATGCACTACATCTACTAGCTCTCCTTCATCCATTTTACTTGTCACATCCTCAAAAAATTCCAGAAGATTAATCAAGCAGGATTTCCCCTTCATAAATCCATGCTGACTTGGACCAATCCTTTTACTGCTATCCAAATGTTATTGCTTCTTTAATAATTGACTCCAGCATCCTTTCCACCACCAATGTTAGGCTAACTGGTCTATAATTCCCCGTTTTCTCTCTCTCGCTCCTTTCTTGAAAAGTGGGATATCATTAGTTACCCTACAATCCACAGGAACTGATCCTGAATCTATTGAACATTGGAAAATGATCACCAATGCGCCCACGATTTCTAGAGCCACCTCCTTGAGTATCCTGGGATGCAGACCATCAGGCCCTGGGGATTTATCAGCCTTCAGTCCCATCAGTCTACCCGATGCTATTTCTCACCTAATACAAATTTCTTTCAGTTCCTCTGTCCTCTGGTACATCTGGGAGATTGGTTCTGTCTTCACTAAGGAAGACACCAACAAAGTACTTGTTCAACTCTTCTGCCGCTTCCTTGTTCCCCATAATAATTTCACCTGTTTCTGCCTTCAAGGGACCCACGTTTGTCTTTACTAATCTTTTTCTGTTAACATACCTAAAGAAGCTTTTACTATCCTTCTTTATATTCTTGGTCAGCTTACTCTTGTACTTCATCTTTTCACCCCTTATTGCCCTTTTTGTTACCTTCTGTTCTCCTTTGAACGTTACCCAATCCTCTGGCTTCCCACTGCTCTTTGCTATGTTATACACCTTTTCTTTTAGTTTTATTCCATTCGTAACTTCCCTTGTCAGTCACGGTTGCTTCTTACTCCCCCGAGGATCTTTCTTCCCCTTTGGAATGAAATGATCCTGCAACTTCTGGATTATGCCCAGAAATTCCAGCCATTGCTGTTCCACTGTCATTCTTGCTGGGATCCTTTTCCAGTCTACCTTGGCCAGCTCCTCTCTCATGCCTTCATAGTCCCCTTTGTTCAACTGCAACCCTGACACTTCTGATTTAACCGTCTCCCTTTCAAATTGCAGATTAAAACTTATCATATTATGGTGACTACCTCCTAGCGGTTCCTTTACCTTGAGTTCCTTTATTAAATCTGGTTCATTAGACACCACTAAATCCAGAATTGTCTTCTCTCTAGTCGGCTCCAGAACAAGCTGCTCCAAGAATCCATCTCAGAGGCACTCTACAAACTTTCTTTCTTGGGGTCCAGAACCAACCTGATTTTCCCAGACTACCCGCATATTGAAATCTTCCATAACCACAGTGGCATTATCTTTGTTACATGTCAATTTAAACTCCTGCTGCAACTTGCACCCTACATCCAGGCTACTGTTTGGGGGCCTGTAGATAACTCCCATTAGTGTCTTCTTACCTTTACAATTCTTCAATTCTATCCACAGCGACTCTACATCGTCAGTCCCTTTGTCACCCTTGCATGGGACTAAATTTCATCCCTCACTCCGAGGTCCCTCTGCTCGACCATGCTCCCCAGAGCCCTGCCATTGACTGTGTAGGTCCTAACCTTGTTAGACTTCCCAAAATGCAACACCTCACATTTCTCTGTATTAAATTCCATCAACCATTCCTCAGCCCATCTGGCCATCCAATCAAGATCCTGTGGCATTTTTTGACTACCATCTTCACTATGTACAATACTACCCACTTTATTGTCATCTGTAATCTTGCTAATCGTGTCTTGTACGTTCTCATCCAAATTATTGGTATAGATGACAAACTATAAAAAGGGCCCAGCATCCAACCCTGAGGCACACTACTGCTCACAGCCCTCCAGTCCGAAAAACAAACTTCCACCAACACCCTCTGCTTCCTTCCATAAAACCAATGTTCTGTCCATTCAGCTATCTCTCTTTGGATACCATGCGATCTAACCAACCAGAGCAGACTACCATGCCGAACATTGTCGAATGCCTTGCTGAAATCCATATATATATACATCTACATCTTTGCTCTCATCAACCTTTTGGACACATCTTCATAAAACATAGATTTGTGAGACATGACCTCCCACATGCAAAATCAAGCCTAGTAACTTTTCAATCATAGATGTTAGGCTCTCTGGCCTGTAATTCCCAGGCTATTTCCTGCAGCCCTTCTTGAATCGAGGCACAACATTTGTGCACACTCCAGACTTCCGGCACCTCACCTGTATTTAATGACGACTCATAAATCTCAGCCAGGGCACCTGCAATTTCCTCTCCAGCTTCCCACAGTGTCCTCAAATATATCTGATCAGGCCCTGGAAATTATCCTTCATACACGTCAGGACCTTCAGCACCTCCTCAACCGTAATACTGACTGCTCTCAAGACACTTCCATTGACTGCCCCAAGTTCCTCGGTTCTCATGTCTTTGTCCACAGTAAAAACAGAAGACAAATCCTCATTGAGGACCTTGCCCATCTACTGTGGCTCCACTCAGAGTTGACCGCCTTGATTCCTGAGGGTTCCATTCCCATTCTGGTTATCCTTTTCCCTCTTAAGTACATAAAATGTTTTGGGATTATCCTTAATGTTATCTGCCAGTCATCCCCGTTCCCTTTTCGCCCTCCTGATTTTCTTTTTCAGCTTGCTCCTCAATCCCAAAACTCTTCTAGGGATACACTTGATTCGAGCTGGTTATACTTGCCCCATGCCTCCTTCTTACTCTTGAGCACAGTCTCAAATTCCCTTGTCATCCAAACTTCCTTATGCTCACCTACTTTGTCGTTCACTCTAACAGGGACATGCATGTCCTGGACTTTTGGCAGCACACTTTTAAAAACATCCTACTTTCCTGATGTTCCTTTTCCTTTAAAAAAACCTGCTGCTCCAATCAACTTGATTGAGTTCCTTACTGATACCTTCAATGATGGCCTTTAATAGTCAATAGTCAATGGTGTTTTATTTAACACATATGCAACTGCACAGTGAAATTCATTTTACTTATATTACACATGCAGCTGCCACCATTTTTGGCAAAGTCCAAAGTCCAGTTCGCCCCTGTCTGGTCATCTTTGTGTGTGCCTCCTGCAGCCGACTTTGAGTTTTGAAGGTGCTGGAGGCATTACCCTCCTACTAGCCCAGGTTCCTAACATCCAACGTCTCCAGCTCCCTTCCGGTTATGCTGTCTGACAAGCCTTCGGGCGGGTTCCTGGCCCTGCCGACAGACAAGCCTTTGGGTGGGTTACCGGTTGCGCCGTCCGATGAGCCTTTGGTGGGCCCATCGGTTGCACCATCCTACAAACCTTCACGTGGGTTCCCAATCCTTGCCGTCCGACGTGCCTTTGAGCGGGTTCCCAGTCCCGTCGACCACCAAGCCTTTGGGCGAGGTCCCGCCGACCGACAATCTTTCTGGGCAGGCACCGCGGGCGGCCCTGGCAATGGCAATTCATGAAGGCTTCTCCTGCAAGGCACCTCAGGAAAGCCTCAGCCGCGAGGCCTTGTCTCAATTTAGAATTTTAACTATCCATAACTATCTTAAAGCTAAAGGGCCTGTCCCACTTAGGCGATTTTAAGGCGACAGCCATCGACTAGGCTGTCGCTGACAGTTCGCCGGGGTGTCGTGGGCATGATCGTGAGGAGTCTTCAAAGAACCGTAGTGGATCTCAGCGCGTCGCTGAGAAATCAACCGGTATGAAATTTCCCGATGACAGTTGGCTTGTCGCCAGGTATCGTTGCTTATTGCGGGCGCTGTCGCCTGCTGTCCCCAGGTTTGCTAGGTTCTCTTAGATGCATTTAGAAGCACATAATATTAAATTAAGTAAAGTCGTTTGAAGAAACCATAAAATACTTGTGTTTAACCAATTTATTTACCGTCAGGACATTTGACAGGTAGACTGGAGGCGACAGTTTGACGGTCAGGTAAGCATGGGAATTTTCGTGATATTTATGGCCATCAGCAATTACATTTAAAGTGGGCTCCCAACCCAGATATGCAACCCAGAAACCAGATATGCATCTCCCGTACATTTTCAAAGAATACCCACACTCATCACAAAAATCCATTTAACCACTTTTAAAATTAAATTTCTTAATACTGCTATTAGTAAACTGGAAGTCAATCCAATTTATGTCTTGTTACCATGAAGCTTGGTTTTCAAATAACCCGGGCAAGATGTTATATTTCAAAACTCTCAAGTACTTACCGACTTGTCAGTGATTTGAGCGAAAATTAGGACGCCGGGGAAGCATTGACAGCGTGGGAATTTCGCAATGTTTCCGAAGACGGTGTAATCTCGACCTGACTTGGCATTGTCGTGGTCATTGTCGTCGGGTAAAAGAAAATTTCGGTGATCAGCTACGACTTTGACAGTCGCCAGCAGTCGCCTAAAAAATCGCCTCAGTGGGACAGTCCCTTAATAGAACAGTGGTCACTGGTCCCAAAAGGCTCATCCATAAACACTTCATCCACATGCCCCTCCCAATTTCCCACGACTAGATTCCTCTCCCCTGTGGGCCTTATATATATTGTCGGAGGAAACTTTCCTGAACATATTTAACAAATTCCACCCCGTCTAAACCTTCTTTACTTGGACATTCCCAGTCAATGTTTGGAGAGTTATAATCCTCTACTACGTCTTCCTATAATATAAACCTGCTATCTAAAGTCCTGTACATATTGGTGTTATAGGTATCTTAGAGATCCTTCAAAGTATAAATCAGAAATTAAGGCTGTAACATACTGCTTATATCTTATCATAAAAATCCTCATATCTATTGTCTTGTGACAATGACATCCTTGTGTGACAATGACATCCTTGTGTGACAATGACATCCTGAAAAGCAAAATTAGCATCTTGCCCCAAAACAGCTACAATTTACCTTTGAGCAAAAGAAGAGCTTTACCTTTGCATTTCCAGAAATGGTTTGATGCAGATGAAGAGGTTGAAATATACAAATAATTTGCCAGCAGCAAGAGTTATTCACCATATAATTTAACGAGAAAATAGTTTAAAAAAGTGCTGAATGTGAGAAGCCTATCTCTGGATCCAAAACTACAAAAGGAAGAAAAATTATTGCCTTACCTCGATCTTTCCCCAGACAAAGCTGGTATTCTGTTTCTGCTGAATATCTTCCTGTAGCTGTTGAACAAGACTTGTTTTGGAAGAAGCACCATTCAAGGCATTTTTTGGTGTCTGTGTTAACCAATGGTGTGAGAGTTGGCATATAGTGTGGTGTTTGCCATTTGTTTCTGCTACTGATAATTCATCATCTGACAGGATGTCACTGAGTGGACCTGATTCAATGCTGTCCTCCAGGGAGGATGCTATATCACTTGAAGACGTTGGAGAAATAGTTTCATTTTCTGTGTTCCATTTTCTGTTCTCCCTTCCATTGAGAAATGATGGATTTACCTCAGTTACTGAATTTGCTTCTGAAAGCTCCCAATCATCAATATTCTGAAGTGCTTCACCTTCAGGTGTGTATGACAACAGCTTTGTCAAATTCTCCAGCTTTAAAGCCAACACTTCAGTTTCCTTCAGATGGGATGGAAGAGCCAGATACTCATTTAATCCAAACCAAGTGTCAACTTTATCATTTTCAGCAGTTTGACTTTTGTTTAAGCTGTTCTCTGTCCATGTTTCCTGTTGTAGCAAAGATGCAGTGGAGCTACAAGATGCAGAATCTGCCCTGACCACATTATCTGAAGTTTGAATAGGAAGCTGTGAAGCTGCATACAAACCATGTCTGGTGGGTAACTTATTTTTATATTTATTACCAGACACCTGATTCTGACATCCAGAGGATACAGATTTATTACTTTCCTTGTACTTATCATTCAATGTATCTGCATTAAAGGGTTCGGAACTATTATTATTTTCTCCACCTGGAGTTCTTGTATGCGGAGAACAACATGGCTGGAAACTCTTTATTGCAAATGTGGCTTCCGGTTGCTTTTCATACGGGGAGGTTTGTTCGGATGCAACAGAAATATGATTCTGTGGTTTGTGCAATGGAGAATTGATGTTTTGAGATAAGGGTTTGCTGCAATGCTGTTTGGGGCTTCGCAAAGGTATATTGTTAGATTGCATGGAATCTTGAAGGTCACGTGATTTACAAACAGGAGAAATGTTTGTCTGACGTTGGACATGCGTTTTATCTGTGCCTGAAGTTGCCTTTCTTAAATTACATTGTGAATGTGAACTCAGGTATCCGTTGACAATGCTGACCTTTTTGTTTAATTCATCGTATGAGCGACTGGTAGCAGCAGTTGAAGTGCTTGGGTGGGATGAAGACAAATTCAGCCAAAGTTTGGATCTGTCTGGATGATCAAGAAGAGTGGGTGTACTTCTGCTCATTTCTGCTTTGTGCGAGAAGTCAGAAGGTAAATTTCTGCAGCAACTAACCTCCAAGTCATCCTTAGAAATTTCATCTAGATACAAAGCTCTTTTAGGTAAGGAAGGTTGTGTTGGGGACGCCTCATTATAATTGAAACAATCTGTAATAGTTCTTTTTGGTGTTGCGTTCTCGCAGTAGATGCTATCTGCACTAGAAGTATGCATTTGGGCACAATTTGTCATCTCTAAATCATCCATATTATTATCAGAGATTATCTTGGGATTCTTAATAATTTCATTTTGGATTGTGGCACACTCTGCAGGTGGAGTCTGAGACGAGGCTGGATGGTTTTTTGATGTAGGTGATATTTTGGAGATTATTGTGCCCTTCTCATCCTGCATTGAAGTCAGGTGATCTGTAATGGTCAGCTGTTGTTCATCTCTTGCCTTCATTTCCTCTTGATGGGAAGTGGAATGTTCATTTGGCATTCCCAACTCTGGAAAGGCTCCTTTCAGATCACAGTTCCAATGCCCAAAAGATTTTGACATCGACTTGGAGCTTGAACTCGATGTCATGTTGGCCTCTGAGTCACAGGGCAAGTCTTCACTTGGACTGTAGTCAGACAGTTCAAAGGCAGTAATACCACAATCCAAAGAAAAATAGTCTTTTGAACATTTAATCGTCAGCTGACCTGCATCATCAACTTCAGTCAGTGAGTCCAAGCAGGTCTGCAAAAACAAAAGCACTTTGTAAAACAAACACATGAATTATGGAGTATGATTGCTACCAAAAAAAGGGATCTGAAAGCTCTTTGCCTCAAAAACATTGTAGATGACAACAAAGCATTTGAATAGTGATTAAAAAATTGATGTTTAGCCACAACCACAAACCACAAAGATGTATTTAAACTTTGTTACAATTACATTTTCAGTTACACCACATCTACTTAGGAATATGAGGAAAAAAAGTGTGAAACATTCATCACAATATCCTTGTATACATTGCCAGTGGCTGAGAATATAAGAGACATTTGACCAAGTCCTCGCCACAATTCGATTAATGATGCTGACTACAATTGCCCCTTGATGGTATAATAGACCCAGTATCTCGCAGCTGTAATGTCCTGCTTAGGGGAGGTCAAATCCTCTACGCAAAATACAGGCACAGCCTCTTTGCCATACATGGGCAAATTAGATTAGCTGTGATGGGCCATCTTGAATGGTATGAACCAGTTTGGATGAAGGACCTGTTTCCGTTCTGCATAACAATGATTTTCTGATGAAACCTAAAAACAGCATCAATGAGCAAGACAAAATATATAGGAAGGAACTGCAGATGCTGGTTTGCACCGAAGATAGACACAAAAAGTTGGAGTAACTCAGCGGTCAGGCAGCATCTCTGGAGAAAAGGAAAAGGTGACGTTTTGGGTCGAGACCCTTCTTTAGACTGAGAGGCAAGGGAGAGGGAAATGAGAGATATAGAAGGTACATAGAACAAATAAATGAAAGATATGCAAAAAGCAACAATGATGAAGGAAAGGTAGAGTTCACAATGGTCCATTGTTGGCTGTGGGGAAGGTGATAACAAGTAATACAAACTGAAACTCAGCAGGACAGCAGTGAAACTAATACAACAACTAGGAAGGGGGAGGGATAGAGAGAGAGGAGATGCAAGGATTATTTGAAGTTAGAGAAATTAATACTCATACCACTGGGTTAGAAGATGTCCAAGTGAAATATGAGGTGTTGTTCCTCCAATTTGTGTTTGGCCTCACTCTGACAATAGAGGAGGCCCAGGACAGAAAGGTCAGTGTGGGAATGGGAAGGACAATGCCTCCTCCATTGTCAGAGTGAGGCCAAACATAAATTGGATTTTCAGTGTCTCCATGTCTCATTGGCCGTTTATGCCTAGATGTGACTGGACTGCAGAGACTCAAACTGATAAACAGCTCTGTCCACACTTATTGATTAGCACACCTGGTTGCAACTACACCTGGTTGGTACCTCACTTTTAGGTATGGTTATCCTACTCCACACTTACCTTTCTGTGCTCCCCTTTGAAACCAAAGTTGATTCCTTAGCTTGTTTTTATTGCCTCACCACTAACTTCTCAATTGCATTTAGAGATGGAAAATAAATGCTGGCCTTGCCACAGAAATACTGCAGACAAGAATTATTCAGAAAATAAATGTCATGCAGACTTCAGGTGCCTGGAAGCATTGTGAAGGAGCGAGGAAGAGGTTAATTGGGTCCCAGTGGTTCAAATCACCATGGCTCCACTTGGCTCGGGAGCATGGACATTTTTCACCAGAATGATTTGCACCAGAAGTATCTCTCTCCATCTTTTAAAATAACCACTGCTGTGGCAGCGGGATATTCTCTGCTGTGAAGTAAACGCAGAATTATTTTATTGAAAAACTCAGTTAGATACAAAGATAGGGCGGCCACGGTGTGCAGCGGTAGAGTTGCTGCCTTACAGCGCTTACAGAGACCCGGGTTCAATCCCAACTATGGGTGCTGCCTGTACGGAGTTTGTATGTTCTCCCCGTGACTGTGTGGGTTTTCTCCGAGATCTTTGGTTTCCTCCCACACTCCAAAGACGTACAAGTATGTAGGTTAATTGGCTTGGTGTATGTGTAAATTGTCCCTAGTGTGTGTTGGATAGTGTTGATGTGCGGGGATTGCTGATTGGTGTGGACCCGGTGGGCCGAAGGGCCTGTTTCCGCGCTGTATCTCTAAACTAAACTAAGCTTCTGCAATCTTAACCACACGCTCTTCAATCCCACTGCAAACAGTAATTATACAAAGATTAAGGAACTTGCAATAAACCAAGCATGTTTTGTGTTCTTTATTAACATATTTTTTCAAGCTTTTTTTAAATGTTTTGAGTAAATTGATTTCAATATATGTAAATATATATACAACACATTTAACACATTTCACATAACTAATTTGATGTCAATGTTTATAATGAACAGCAATGTCCTATTCTAGCGCCATGCGAGACATAAAGTACAATAATAAAAAGAAGCTCACATGTCTGTTTTAAAATTCAGAATGCCTTTTGCTTTTTATTAAGGTTGGTTAAAGACAATCATTACTGAAGTGGTGATAAATTATTATCTTCTGAGTTCTTTATTCTAATTTCTACAAATATCATCACAAAATATGTAAAAACTGTCATTCCATGGCAGAAACAGTAAAAATATCTATGAAAAGAATATGTTTCACGAAGTTGAGGCCCATTAGCGTGACATCTTTAATTGACAAAATGACTAAGAAAATCAATGGAGATTTTCTGTGTCACCACTTCTCGAGAATAGCACTTAACAAAACAGTTAATCTTACTTCAGAAAACTGAGTCTTCTTCAAATGTGATTAAATTTTTTGGAGAGTCAGGAAATAGTTGATGATCATTATTTCATGATCTCTTAAAAACAAAAATGTTCTACTTAAATCACCAACAGAAAGTAAATAGTTCGCACCTAAATCTCCAAAAAAAATCCAGTTTAGGCAACATCCTGAAACATTCCCTCCACACCATCTCTATTGCAATCACATCTGTCCTACTATGTGATGACAGACCGTACTCAGACTGAGGCCTAACCATAATAAAAACTACCGTACAAGATTTCCTCAAGGATTTGGCTGATCGTCTGAATTGAATTTAAAACTTTCTGAAACCCTGGGGGGAGAGAGTAGTACAGAAATATTGTGTTTAATTCAAGACAGGTCACAATGTGGTGTTTTGCTGGAATTGATTCCTTGCTAATTTATGCCTCTGAAAAAAACATCAATTTTTCAGTGCTGAGTATTGCAGATGGTTGCAAAGATTAATGATTTATACTTAAATGCAAGGGTCATGATGATGAGATGGTGAAAAAAATCGAGAAGGAAAGCTTCAGACCTCAGGAAGATATTGATGGGCTGGTCAGTTGGGCAGAAAAGTGGCAAATGGATTTCAATCTAGAGAAGGGAGGGCTTATTTAACAAAAAAGAGAAGTTATAATATATTGGAGTATACTGAAGGGTTAGAAGAGCTGAGGGAACTTGCGTATTCACAGATGCCATGCAAACAAAAACAGTTAAAAATAAAATCACTTGGAATCCTTTCTCTTATCAGCCACAATATAGAACATGAGAGTTGGATGTAGGAAGGAACTGCAGATGCTGGTTTAAAACTGAAGATAGACACAAAACGCTAGAGTAACTCAGCGGGTCAGACAGCATCACTGGAGAAAAGGCGTTTCGGGTCGAAATCCTTCTTCAGACTGAGAGTCAGGGGAAAGAGAAATGAGAGATATAGACGGTGATATAGAGAGATGTAGAACAAATGAATGAAAGATATGCAAAAGAGTAACGATGATAAAGGGAACAGCCCACTGTTCGCTGTGGCCTAGTTGAAAACAAGCTACAGTCAATGAGACTCAACAAGACGGCTTTGAAGCTAGTGCAATGGCTTGGGTTGGGGAGTGACCAAGAGGGAGGAGATGCTTCGGTTACTTGAAGTTAGAGAAATCATTTCATGCCACTGGATTGTAAGCTATCCAAGTGAAACATAAGGTGCTGTTCCTCCAATTTGTGTTTGGCCTCACCCTGACAATGGAGAAGGCCCAGAACAGAAAGGTGTGCAAATGGGAAGGGGAATTAAAGTGTTTGGCAACCAGGAGATCAGGACGGCCCAGGCGAACTGAGTGAAGGTGTTCACAAAAGGGATCGCTTAGTCTATGTTTGGTCTCGCCAACGTATAAGAGGCCACACCTTGAACAACGGATACAGTAGATGAGGTTGGAGAAGGTGCAAAGTGCATATTGTTGGGCAGAGGTTCACTTGCACCTCCTCCAATCTCATCTACTGTTATTGTTTGGCAGAGGTTCACTTGCACCTCCTCCAACCTCATCTACTGTATCCGTTGATCAAGGTGTTATCTGATCTGTTAATACACCAGAGTGAGGTCACATGCAAACTGTAGGAAGAGCGCCCCATATACTGCTTGAGCAGCTTACGTGCTACAGTTCAATGGCATGAACATCCAATCTGTTATCTTGTGTATCTGGTCAATATTATCTGATCTGCTAACATTTCCTGACAAACATTTCCAACATTCTCCAACAGAGAGGATCTGTCACTATCAAAACAAGTCAACAGAATCTTATGAAAAATCACCGCAAATCCCCCACCCTCAGCAGTTATCATTGCCAAGCCCCGCACTATTAATACCCTGCACCAGTCACATTAATATAGTGGCTACAAGAGTAGGCCATGGCCTCAATACCCAACTGTGAATGACTCAGTTCCTGACTCCCTAGCCACTCGGCATTAATCAAGAACACGACAGAATACTCTCCACTTGCCCGTATGAGTGCAGCACTAACATCTCTCAGGAATCTGAAGTAGTGTGACATTAAGTTGGAAAGAGTGCAGAGAGAATTTACAGGGATGTTGCAAGGACTTGTGGGCCTGAGCTATAGGAAAGGTTGGATAGGCTGGGTCTTTGTTGCTTGAGCACAAGAGGCTGAAGAGTGATGTTATAGAGGTGCGTAAAATCATGAGAGGAATAGATAGGATTAATGCGCAGAGTCTTTTACCTAGGGTAGAGGAATGAAGAACCAGAGGATGTTTAAGATAAGGGATTGGAACCTGGGTTGTGAGTTTTCTGACTCAGAGGTGATGGATATTTGGAACAATCTGGCAGAGAAGGGTATTAAGGCAGGTTCAATAACAGCATTTAAAATACACTTGTACAGGAGATTTAGAGGGATAAGGGCCAAACATAGGCAAATGGGACTAGCTTAGATGGGCCATCTTGGTTGGCATAGGTGAGTTGGGTGATAGAGCCTGTTTCCGTGCTGTATGAATCTAACTAGTCACTTGGAATAATTTACACCTTTATCCTCATTGGGACAGGTCACTCATGTCTTGTGCAACCTGTCTTATGTTTTGAGGATTAATTTGGGATGTGTTCATTATCCCAACATTTGAGTTTTCCATTTGAAACGTTAGATGTGTGCTGGGAAAAAAAGGATTCAAATCTTCCTTCAACGAGCATAGTCAATGTTTTCAATACAACAAATGATGTATCCAATATCATTTTCTTAATGCATAGAACATAGAACAGTACAGCACAGCCCTTTGACCCACAATGTCTGCACCCAATATGCTGCAAAGATCAACCCTTCAGTCTGCACATAATCCATACCCCTCCTTCCCCTGCATATCCACATGTTTATCCAAAGGTCTCTAAGATGCCACTATCGTACCTGCTTCCACAACCACAGCACATTCCAGGTACTCACAACACTCATTGCAAAAAAACATGCCTTGGACATCTCCTTTAAACCTTGCCACACTCATCTTAAAGCTATGCCCTCTAGTATTTGTTATTTCCATCCTGGAAAATAAGTTCTGACTGCCTACATTATCTATGCCGCTCATTATTCTATGTATTTCTATCAGGTCTCCCTGCAACCTCTGGAGTTCCAGTGAAAATAATTCAAGTTTGTCCAAACGTTTCCTGCAATTAATACCCCAATTCTAGACTTAATTCTAGTAAATCTCACCTGAACCCTTTCCAAATCCTCCACATCCTTGTTAATGGGGCAACCAGAACTGTACATACCAGTTCAAATACAGCCTAACTAAAATCCTACCGAGCTGACATGGTTTGATGTGGATTATTACTTACAGTTTATAACTGCTTGTTTCTTTATACTCTTCAATCTACCCCCACACCAAGTATCTGCATGGTGAACCTACTGCAAGGACGATTGAAAAACCTTGGTCCTTGCCTCTTCCACATAGATAAAGTATTCTTAATAAGGCTAAAGCCAGTGTAAAATAAATTAGAGCTCACAAAATACCTCTTTTCTGTCTTCGCTGAAAGCCTGGAGAATGTCGGTCTGTCTGGTATAGTTTCCGTTGGAATCCTGAAGACCCTGTAGGATTCTTTCACGGAGCACAAGAACTGAAACACGTAGCTGATGCCACAGAAGTTGAACAGTATGGATGTCCACCAGAATATTGACTGAATAAGAGAGAAGCTTCAGTGATATTTCTGTCTCTAGCAGGGCATGGATGAGCTCCACATGATCAGAAATATCTTCACAAATATCCTGCAGAGATGGAAAGAAAATATGTTATCATATCATTCATCGTAATAAAAATCCACTTACGTGATCACTGCTTCACAAATACTCTCATTGATTTTCAGGTAATTTGCAGCTAAATTTAATGCAAATATTCAAACTGCGACACAATTATTCCCTTGGATTCTGCACAGTTAATGAACATTGCAAATGTATACAATGTCTGCCATTCACACACAATCAAATCGAGGACCCACTTTTAGTGCATCTCCCAATCTGCTGTTGCAATTTCTTTGGTATTGAAAATAGTTTGATTCAATTCAGTGCATTAAATCATTTGATGTGCCACATACGCCTTGGGACAGCTTCGTTTCTTACATTGAAAATCAATTCATGGATTTAATATTTAAACGGCAGCATTTATATTATCCTTTGACTTTTGTACTTCAGAGGTACCAAAGATATAATTTCAAAAATGGAAAGATTATTTTCCACAAATATAGGGAACACTATTGGTTAGAAATGCACCCCAGTTTGGTAACATTATATTATGTTTTGGCGGTAGAGTACAATGAGTTCACACCCAATGTATGCAACATTTAGTACTGCCAAACAGGAATGAATTCTTAGATATAAATTTTCCATTTTCCAAATCAGTCCTCCATGAAGAAGAGTGAAGGCTATCTGCAATATAAACACAGGGGATTGATTACAGGGTTGACTTGCATCATTGCACGTTCTGGGTTACCTGTTGTATTGCAAACTACTGCAGTTTTAGAGTTTCAAATTAAATGTATTTTAAAGAAAACTTTGTTAACTGCAAGCTTTTGAACATGACATGCTGACCATTTTGATGGATATTATAGCACACAAGCTTCAATTTCAACACATATATAATACATTTTTTCATATTTATATTATCAGACATATGTCTGTGGCAACAAGGAGGGAGTGTTAGAGATATTGGCACCCACTGAGGTGGATAAATCCCCAGGACCTAACGGGATCTATCCCAGGATGCTATGGGAAGCAAGGAGAAGATTGCTGGGTTTCTAATTGAACTTTGTTTCTACGTTAGCCATGTGTGAGGTGTTAGAGAGCTGGAGGATCGTTCATGTTTTTTCCTTATTCAAAAAGGGCAGTTGTGATAAAGCAGCAAACTACAGGCCAGTGAGTCTTACATCAGCTGTGGGGAAATTATTGGAAAAAATTCTACGCAATAGGGTTTATGTTCACAAATCTGACTGAATTTTTTGAGATGATGGAGAAAATGTGGTATACTTGCAATGTAGTACAGCTTTGAACAAAACGTCCAACATGGTTGGCTGGTCCAGAAGGTAAAAGTACGTGCGATTTGAGGAGTGTTGGCAAACAGATTCCAAAGTTGGTTGGGTGATAGAAGATGTGGGATACTGGTCAAGGTGTATTTTACTGACTGGAGAGCTGTAACAAGTGGGGTATTGCAGGGGTCAATACTGGACCATTGGTGTTTGTCATATATTTATATGATATGGACGAGAATATTGGTGTACTTATTAGTAAGTATGCTCGCCACATACAAATTGGAGCAGTGGGAGATAGCATAGAAGGTTATGAAAGGATACAGAAGGGCATCAAGCAGTTGGAAAGTTGGATGGAGCAATAGCCGAAGGAATTTAATCCAATCAATTGTGAAGAAGTTCATTTTTAGTCCAATAAATACCAACAGGACATATAGTATTAATGGCAGGGCCTCAGGTGTGTTGATGTGCAGGGGAACCTTGGAACGGAAACAGGCCCTTCGGCCCACTGGGTCCATGCTGACCAATGATCACCCAGACGCTAGTTCCATTCAACTCACTAGGGGTAATTTACAAAAGCCAATGAACCTACAAACCTGCATGTCTTTGAAATATGGGAGGAAACCGAAACACACAGAGTAAACCCACACGTTTACAAGGAGTATGTACAAACTCCAAACAGACAGCACCTGTAGTCAGGATCGAACTTGGGTCTCTGGTGCGGTAAGGCAGTAACTACCATTGCATCACTTAACCACCCTGAAAATAGCGACACAGATGGGTAAGGTGGTGAAGAAGGCATTCGGCATGCTTGCCCTCAAATGCTGAAGCATTGAGTATAAGAGCTGGATTTCAGCTGTACAAAAATTAGACAGGCAATACTTAAAGTACAGTGTACTGTTCTGATCGTCTCACTACAGAGAGGATGTGGTGGCGTTGAAAAGGTGCAGAAGAGATTCACTAGAACGTTGCCTGAAATGCAAGGCTGTAATTATAAGGAGAGATTGGATAGTCTGAGTTTATTCTCACTGGAGCATAGGAGGCTGTGGACTCACCATATAGAGGATTCTAATATTATTAACAGCCGAGATAGAGTAGTAGTCAGAGTCCAGGGTGGAGGGGGTGGGGGGTCAGAAATGTATTTATTTGTGTCATCACACAACTGTTTGCAAATTTTAGTGCCACATCGTTGGCCTCTGCAAGAGCCTTTACAGAACATGTGTCATGCAGCATGTCACAACTCAGGGGATGTTCCATCATCTAGAGGCCCCATCCGCACTCGGAGTCTGCCACATCTTCATTAGATCCCCACTTCAGCACGTTTGATTTGCTCCTCCCATGCCTGTCCGCAGTCTGTAGAGACTGGCCCAGGTTATCCACGGTTGGTCAGAACCTGGTGGGAGTTTCTCAGAGGGATCGATTGCCATGTGAATGTCTTCCCGGAGATTTCTCTAGTCTCTCTTCCCAGAGTTTGAGCCTTCTGAACAATGCACTGCAGTCCAGGGGAAGGACAGAAGAGAGGAAACTTCTGCGTGATTTCAAACGCTAAGGTAGCAAAGGGTGGTCATGTAGGGGGTGTCTTTCATCCTGTGATTGTCTGAGGTGTTCTTTTTGACTGGCTATAGCTCTTCTGATTCCAGGAGGTGCAATGCCAGAGAATAGGTAGATAGACTGAGATAGACTGGACTGTCACAGTGCTGCAATCTGACTCCATTCCTTATGATCTTCAACCTTCGATTTGCATACTTGTTCTTCATGTGGAAGGTGCAGACTTGGGTTTGAGATGGATTGGCTCTCAGGTGATTCTCTTTGTAGCATGAGGACAGGTTGACTAAAGCCTCACACAGAGTAGCTTCTGCCTCAAGGAAGTCAGCACTTTGGGTTGTAATACACAGGTTATCTGCATAAATAAAACTCCTGGTGTTAGGATGGATAGGCAGGTCATTAACATAGATATTGAACAAGGTGGGTGCCAGGACACTTCCTTGAGGGAGGCCGTTTTTCTGCCTGGGCCAGCGACTTTCCTTTCCTGACAGCTCGACAAAGAAGCATCTGTTTTTGACCAGAGTTTTCACCAGGTTGGTTAGATGCACGTTGTGTGTCAAATTAAGTACTTTGTGTAACAGTCGGCAATGGTTTACTGTATCATAAGTGGCTGAAAGGTCTACAAGAACAGCGCCTGTGATAACACCTTCCTGAAAGCCATCCTCTATGTGTTGGGTGAGATTGAGAAGCTGACCTGTGCAGGACTTCCCAGGCCGGAACCCAGCCTGCTTCTTTGTTAGGGGTGGCTCTATCACCTGGCTGAGGCGGGTCAAGATGAGTCGCTCAAACAGCTTGGAGGTGTGGCAAAGAAGTGATATTGGCCTGTAGCTCTTTGTTGCTGAAGGCTCTTTGCCTGACTTCAGCAATGCTATGTCTTTTGGATGCCAGATCTTTGGGATGTGACATCTCTCCATGCAGGTGTTAAACATGGCCAGCAACCACTGTTTTGCAGTTGCTCCAAGGTGCTTGATCTGTTCAGTCATGATGTTATCCAGACCTGCAGCTTTACCTATTTTGGCTGTGCAGATAGCAGCATCTAGTTCTTTCATTGTGAAAGGCTGACACGGTTGTGTGTTATCAAAGTTACCTTCATAGCACTGCTGGGGTTTCTGCTTTGTCACTGGTGAGTCAATTTTGCCATTGGGAAATTAAAGAGCATAATGAGTTCGGCCAAAGGACTCATTTTGGTTCTGTATAAATCCCTGACTCTATGCCTTTAATAACTGAGTCCCTAACACTTCATGTTCACCTCTTAGTAAAACATGTTTTAAACAATCATTGCAAATTCAATGCTGATGCTTTATATAACCTCATTCTCAGCATCTATGAAAATTTTAAGGCGTCTTCTCAAGACAGCCATAATGCACCATCTGGTCTGGTTGACTGTTCTTAATTCTCAGAGCACTGATTTCACTCATTTTTAATGAAGCTGCATCATACCATGTGCAGCACAAATGAAAATGTATCCTTTTAAATCACATTACCTCTGGGCAAACTTGCCACGCACCCTGTAAATTCAGACTTTAATTTCACACAAGTGATAAAACAAAGAAATACACATTCTTTCAGATAATTTTGTTAATCTCATTTTCTTTCTTCACTTCTATTTTCCTGACAGAGCCCATTATTGATCGCAATTATAGGTCAGCAATACCTATTATTGAGCTATTCTCATACAAGTATGCTTCATCTGAAAAGTTAAAGACTTCAAATTTTTCCAACTAAGAATGTGTAAGTTAAACCAGTTTATGGATGACCAAAAGCAAAGTGCTGGAGGAACTCTGGGTTTGGTTGCATTTGTGGAAATAGACTCATTTCTGGGCAGCTCCATGCACCTCAGTAACAGGGCCTGGAAGCAATGTGACAAACCTGGCAAAAGAAAAAAAAACAATAAAACCACACAACTCTCCCATTATATTTTATCTTGCAGTGTATATATGCCACATACTACACAATAGAATCCTGAGGCTCTCATTCCTATGCCAATTTTCTATCTGTTTAGCAGATATAAGCATTTGGAAAACTACTCAAGCTCAGTGAATTCTACCCTACATCTTTTATTCTTTATCATGTTAAGGTTAATGTAACTTCCTCTTCAAGTTGAATGTACTGGAAATGGAAAAAAATAATTTGCAATTATTTAGTGCCTGACCTAAGGAAGTACTAACATGTTTTATAGCCACTGAAGTCACTTTAAATTGTTGTCCATTTTCCAAAGTCGGGAAACACAGCAGCCAATTGTATACATTAATTTTCCACAAGCAGTAATGAAATAAGACTTTTTTTAAACAGGATATTGATTAAAGGATCTGGCCAAAAATCAAAATTACTATTGGACCCGAAAAGGTAAATTAAGCCTTGGTTTAATATTCTACTGAAAGTCAGCATTTCTATCAATGCTCATACCCTCAATGGCATCCGATAAATCAGCTCTATTTGGGCCTCACATCTCTGGTGAGATGGCATAGTCCATACTTTGTCAGCAGAGTAAATACGAGGTAGTCTGGTCCCTGCATCAAACAAGTCTGAATGCACACCTGCCCTTCCACAAAGAGAAAGGACACGTTTCTTTTTTGGGAAAGCATTTTGTACTTACTTCACTAATTGTATCCTATGTTAATCTGCTGCCCAAAACTAAGCTTAGTTAATAAGAGTCAAGAGTGTTTAATTGTCAAATGCACCGGCAACAGATCAATAAAATTCTTACTTGAGACAACACAGCAATACAATAACCAAATAATAACAATCAACACAATAACTTATCAATAATACACGGTGACTAGACCATAAAAGTGCAAACCGAAGTACACTTCACAGAGGTAATAGCCACAGCTGCTACTTCCCAGCAATAGCGACAGTTCCATCAGCTGCTACTTCCCAGATTACCAAAGATCATAAATACTTGAATTCCTTAGTTTAGCAACAATGTTTTGCAACTCTACTGTGCAACATGTCCCTTGCAATTCTGTTGCCAACTCGATTCAAATTCTGGAGACTGAAAAGACTTTTGCAAACGGTATCAAAGGGCTGTCATTATGACAGCAGATCAAAGATGCCCACCTTATAACTCAGATCACCCCCTACATCGCCACACCTCTCAACACGCACCCTGATGGTGAGGGACAACACCCCCGTGTGGTCCTGGACTTTCTTACCACTGTAAATAAAATGTATTATGTGAGTTCACCTTACTGTGAGTGTCCATGCGATCACTGCCGAACCCAAGGACAGGTCTAATACCTCGCTCTCTAAATCTTTCCTATCCGTATACCTATCCAAATGTCTTTTAAATGTTGTTCGAGTACCTGCCTCAACTACCTCCTCTGGCCGCTCCTTCCATATATCAGTCACTCACTGAGTGAAAAGGTTGCCTCTCGCGTTCCTATTAAATCTTTCTCCTCTCAGCTAAAACTTATGTCCTCTGGTTCTTAATTTTCCAACTCTGGGAAAAGGACTGTGCATTCACCCTATCTATATGCACCTTTACAAGATCACCCCTCAGCCTCCTGTGCTCCACCGAATAAACTGCTAGCCTGCCCAGCCTCTCCCTGTAGCTCAGGCCCTCAAGGTCAGGTCATATCCTCGTAAATCTTCTCTGCACTCTTTCCAGCTTAACAACATTCTTCCTATAGCAGGGTGGCAAAACAGAACACAATACCTTAAATGTAGCCTCGCCAATGTATTGAACAACTGTAACATGACTTCCCAACTTCTATGCTCAATACTCTGACTGAAAGCCTTCTGGACCACCCTATCGACCTGTGATGCCACGTTCAAGATGACAAAAAGCAATGGGCCCAGCACTGAACTTGGAGGCACACCACTAGTCACAGGCCTCCAGTCTGAAAAACAACCTTTTACCACCACCCTCTGCTTCCTTCCATTAAGCCAATTTTCTATCCAGTCATCTAGCTCTCTTTGGACCCATGCGATCTAACTTTCCAGCTCCTGAAGGTACGTTAATGATTACCAATGATGTAAGAAAATAAAAAGCAGGTCAGGCAGTATCTAGGAGAGAGGGAATGGGTGACGTTACGGGTCGAGATCCTTCTTCAGTCTGCAGGGTCTCGACCCGAAACGTCACCCATTCCCTCTCTCCTAGATGCTGCCTGACCTGCTGAGTTACTCCAGCATTTTGTGATACCTTCGATTTGTACCAGCATCTGCAGTTATTTTCCCACACTAAGAAAATAAAAACATGGCTTACTTATGGAAACAATGAATGATAAAGTCAATCATCAGGAAGCTAGTGGGAATGTATCGTGTTCAGTTTTTATCACCTGGAAAGGGTGCAGAGAAGGTGTTGTCAGCACTTGAGTGTCTGGACTATAGGGAGTGGTTGAGCAGCCTTGGACATTATTCCTTGGAGCGCTGGATGAACTTACAGAGCTGTGAGAGGAATAGATTGGGTAAATGCACAGTCTTTTACCCAAAATAGGGGAATTAAGAACCAGAGGACAGGTTTAAGGTGAGGGGGCAAAAGATTTTTTAATAGGAATCCGAGGGGCAACTTTTTTTTTTACACAAAGGGTGGTAGGAGTATGTAAAAATCTGCCGGAGGAGATAGTTGAGGCAGGTACGATCTCAACATTTAACAAACATTTAGACAGGTGTATGGATAGGATAGGATTGGAGAGATACGGGCTAAACACAGGCAGGTGGGACTAATGTAGACAGCGTTCGTTGTTGACTTGGGCAATTTGGGCTGAAGGGTATATTTCCACATGGTATGACTCTATGAGCACCGAAGTGGAAACTTCAGCCCCGAACCTGGCAATAGTTTAAAGCTAGCAGTAACCCTGTTGCGGCAATTTTGGCTGCACAACATTGTTTGCTGCCAACTAGGCAGACACAAAAGATCGGGAAGAACGATATAGATCTTCTGAAGAAGGGTCTCGACCCGAAATGTCACCCATTCCTTCTCTCCTGAGATGCTGCCTGACCTGCTGAGTTACTCCAGCATTTTGTGAATAAATACCTTCGATTTGTACCAGCATCTGCAGTTATTTTCTTACACTAGATCTTCAAAGATGTACATGAATCTAGAGGAATACTCTACATTTTAAATTCAAGTAATAGCTCTGATTGCTCTTATATTTCCCAACTAAAGGAGTTAAATACCTTGTCAGCATAGTGAAGGCGAGACATGTTTTACTCCACAATTTGCAATGTTTTTTCTGTCATTCAATGGTTGAAAATTGTTCATCAAATTTGACATATATGGGTCTCTATTCAACAGCCACACAGTTGCTTCCTGTTTCACACAACTTTTCTCAGTGGAGTAATAATGACAGTTGCATGCACTAACACACAGCTGTTGCAGAGTATCAAATGGACGATATGCAGATAAGACGCAGCTAATCATACATTCCCAAAATAATTTGAGGAGATCACCATGGTTTACATAGGACACATCAAACTGTGGTAAATGCTCGCTCAGTCTTGCTGTGGTTGAGCTGCCATGAAATGTAAAGAAAAATATCTCATAAAAATAAATTACGAACTCAAGGCAAATAACTATGACAGAGTTTGTGTTATAATTAACTGCTCAGCAGCTCTAAGTTCTTTGACATTGGCAGTATACAGTCATTGGGTGGATTAAACCTGCGGCAACCAGCTATTCATATTTGCATGCCATTGCCACTAATATCACCATGTGTATCTTGCACGGAAACAGGCCCTTCGGTCTCAACTTGCCCGTGCCAACCAAGCCGCCCCATGTACATTTGTTCCACATGCCTGCGCATGGACCATATCCCTCTAAACCTTTCCAATCCATGTACCTGTCCAAATGTCTTAATTTTTTTTCATTATTTGTGCGAAAATACCTGCATCTTTTTATTAAAGATTTCAACAGTCAAATAATTGTGGAAGAATTGAGTTGATATATTTTATAGATTCGGTTTATAAATTAATTGTACATTTTCCATGTTAACAATTGCTGACAGGTCTAATTAAAAATTGGACGATTGTAACTTGGCAGGTATATTCTTTGAAATTGGATGACATACCACCATGTGAGTGAGATAAGGTATGACCAGTATTTTGTTGACTGCATATAATCTTGGTTGACACAAAATGCTGGAGTAACTCAGCGGGTCAGGCAGCATCTCGGGAGAAATGAAATGGGTGACGTTTCAGGTCGTGACCTGGTGTAAAGTATAAATGGAGATCACTGCTGCTATTCCATTGTTTTTGGTCTCTGCTGTAGATTTTAGCCCTGAGCCATCAATTCCACTGCTTGTTCTGGATCCGGTCTTTAGAAATCTGCAGATTACAGGGGAATATTATGGCCAACACAATGCCGGTCACAGTTTATGCTGGTAAGTTTGCCAATTTCAGACAGCATACCTATTCAGTTAATATAGTCCTGATTTCAATTTGGCAATTTTTTTCTTTCTCTTTCTGTCCACAAACTGGCTGAACTGCAGTGTCTTGGAATTCTATTTGACCCAAACCAAGTTGAGCTTATTGTCAAATGCACAAGTACAGCAAGATACAGGTACAATGGAAATCTTGTTTGCAGCACCATCACAAGCACATAGACTTGGATAAACCCACAAAAGCATAATTTATGCATACAAATAAACATTACATTCTGCCTAGTGGGTTTAGGATAGTGTTAATGTACGGGGATCGCTGGGCGGCACGGACTTGGAGGGCCGAAAAGGCCTGTTTCCGGCTGTATATATATGATATATGATATGATATGATATAAGATAGTACAAAAACAAGTGTATAGTAGTGTGAGAGATGGACCATAGTGTTCCATTGTTGAAGTTGGATTAGGGCTGTGCAGGTTGGTTTAAGAACCTGATAAGTATAGGAAAGTCGCTGTTCCTGAACCTGGTGGTCTGCAACTTCAGGCTTCTGCACCTCCTGCCTGATGGTGGCAGCGAGGAGGCATTTGACTGGATAGCGGGGATCCTTGATGAGAGATGCCACCTTTTTGAGGCAATACCTCATGTAGATCATTTTGACAGTGGGGAGGGCTGTGCCTGTTATGGGGTGAGCCCTCCATTCTCTGCAGCCTCTTGCTTTCCTGCGCGTTGGAATTGCATATCAGGCCATGATGCAGCCTGTCAGGATACTTACAACAGTACATCTACAGCAATTTGTTCTACCATTCAGTGGAATGCCTTATCTCTTTAAATTTCTAATAAGTAGAGACTCTGACACACCTTCTTCATGATTACGTCTGTGTGCTCTGCCTTTGAGGCTACCAACTCTCTCCTCCACCGACCTGCCATTGAAAACCTCCCCTTTCTAAAGTCAATGATTATTTCCTTGGCCTTGTTGACACGGAGGACAAATTTACTGTTGCAGCGCCACTCACCCAGGTGATCTATCTCTCTCCTACCATTAGCGATGTGGCAAACCACCATGGCATCATTGGCAAATGTCATTGTAGCTGTGCTGAGCCACACAGTCATGGGTGCAGAGAGAGTAGAGCACACAACCTTGAGGTACACGTGTTTGATGGTCAGTGAGATGGAGATGTTGTTACATCCTTGAGGGAGTCAAAGATCCAGTTGCAAAGAAAGTTGAACTAATGATGACATCCTTTCCACCACCAAAAATAATTACCGATACTTTACAATTTCAGTCATCTATTGCTGCATCTCATCTCTTAGTTTTATTTAGAGTGTATCAGCTGGAAGGAGAGGTAGGACATTCTTGGAGTGTTTCCTCTGGGGAGTCGGAGGCTAAAGGAGATCTGATAGAAGTATATGAAATTAGAAGAGCCATAGATAGGATTGACAGTCAGTCTTTTCCCCAGGGTGAAATTGTCAATAGGGCATAGATTAATGGCGAGGGGGACAATATTTAAAGGAGATGCGAGGCTCATGTTTTTCTAAACAGAGTGGTGGGTACCTAGAACGTGCTGCCAACGGTGGTGGGGGAAGCAGTCAGGAGGGTAGCATTTTGGAGGCTTTTAGATAGGCATATGGATGGATATGCAGCAAGGGAGCGATATGGATCATGTGCAGCTAGAGGAGATTAGTTTGCTTTGGCATCATGTTTGGCACAGACATTGTGGGCCAAAGGGCCTGTTCTGGTGCTGTACTGTTCTCTGTTCTTGGTATTCTGTGGAATTGGGCTTATTCACAGCATGGCCACCAACACTCTGACTCAGTCTTAGTCACACAAAATACTGGCGCCTGTTTATCGCATTGGCTCTGGGTCTATGCTATGCTGGGTCTATGCGATGCAGTATAACCCAAACACATTTGAGGTGCTGCGCTTTGGGTAATTGAATGTAAGGGGAAAGTATACAGTTAATGGCAAGACCCTTAACAGCATTGATGTAGGAGAGGGATCTTGAAATCCAAGTTCATAGCGCACAAAAGATGGCAGCATAAGTTGATAGGGTGGTAAAGAATGTGTATGGTTTCCTTTGTTGCCAGAGGCATGAATATAAGAGACAGGAAGTCATGATGCATCTCAATAGGACTTTGGTTTGGCCTTATTTAGATTATTGTCTGTAGTCCCCATTATAGGAAAGACGTGAAGGCTTTGGAGAGGGTATACACATGGTTTCCCAGAATGCTGTCTGGATTACAGGGTTTCAGCTGCAGGGAGAGGTTTGATAGACTTGAATTGTTCTCTCTGGAACGTCTGAGGTTGAAGGGAGACTTGATAAAATTATGAGAGGCATAGATAGGGTAGACAGTCAGAAACTTTTCCCCCAGGGTGGAAATGTTCAACACTAGAGGGTATAACAATTACGTGAGAAGGGGAAAGTTTAATGGAGATGTGTGAATTGTCTTTGAATTAAATTACAAGGAGAGATAATGTTGGCAGATAATATTACGGGAAATCCAAAGAGATTTTGGAAGAACATTTAAGGGAAAGAGGACAACTAGAGAGAGGAATAGGACATCAGAAAACGAAATAGTCATCTACGTGTGGAGCTGCAGGAAATGGATAAGATCGTCAATGAGTATTTCGCTGCCGTTTTTACTGCTGAGAAAAAGGTCAAAGGCTCGTCTTGAGTACAGTCTGCTTAACGGTCTAAGAGGTACTGGACGTTCTACGATGTATGAAGGTTATAAATCGCCTGGGCCAGATCAGATATATCTGAGGACACTGTAGGGAGCTGGAGAAGAAATTGTGGAGTCCTGGTTGAGAACTATGAATCATCATTAGACATGGGTGTGGTGCCAGAAGACAGGAGAGTCACCCTAAGATATTCTGCCATCATTTAAGCACCCAAGGACCACAAAAGAGACTTTGTCAGTATGTTAATCAATTCTCAACAGACATGAGTATATTACCCTCAATACTAACTGCATTCATTTTGTTTACAAATATCTTATCTGAAAATCCAAAAGTAATCACATCAACTATCCCCTCCTAATCTACACTCCTAAACTATCTCAATGATCCCATCATTGTATCACAACTATTAAACAAGGTGGCTGAGTGCTGAAGGACATCATGGCCAGACTCGGCAGTGGTGGGTAGTAAGAGAAACCAAACTGGGTAGTCAAAGAAATCTGATTCACACCACGTGGTTTCGAGAAATAGCTGGTCGCAATGACTGCAGCAAAGTGTTTGGGACGACACATCTCGTGTGGCAGCATGGGATCCAGGGAGAGCTAGCAAAATGGATACAGAACTGCCTTCATGGAAAGAAGCAGAGCTTGGTATTTGAAAGGTGGTTTTCAGACTGGAGGACTGGTATGCCTCAGGGATCAAAACTGGGCCCAGACCTACACAGTATTGCTCAGATCAGGAAAAGTTAAAGCAACAGAAATATAATCCATGTCAAGATTGGATGAGAATGTACAAGGCACGATTAGTAATTTTGCAATTGACACTAAAATGGATGGTATCATAGATAGTGAAGATGATTATGAAAAATTACAGCAGGATTTTGATCAGCTCGGCAAGTGGACTGAAGAATGGCTAATAGAGTTTAAACCAGATTAGTGAGAATTGTTGCATTTTGGGAAGTCAAACCAAGGGACGATCTTCACAGTGAATGTTATGGACCTGGTGAGTGTTGTAGAGCAGAGGGATCCAAGAGTACAGATATACAGTACCCCAAAAGTGGTATCATGGGTAGATAGGATGGTCAAGAAGGGTTTTGGTACATTGGCTTCATCAGTCAGGGCATTAAGTATAGAAATCGGGTTGTAATGTTGTAATATTGCAGTTGTGCAAAATTGTGGTGAGGTTACACTTGGAGTACAGTGTTCAATTTTGGTCACCCTTCTATAGGAAGGATGTCAATAAGCTGGAATGAATGCAGAGAATATTTACAAGGATGTTGCCAGGCCATGAGGGGCTGAGCCATAGGGAGTCGTTAGACAAGCTAGGACTTTATTCCTTGGAGCGCAGCAGGATGAGTGGTGATCTTATAGAGGTGTATAAAATCACGAGGGGAATAAATAGGGTGAATGAACAGGGTCTTTTACCCAGGGTAGGAGAATAAAAAAACAAGAGGACATACGTTTAAGAGGAGAGGGGTTAGATTTAATACAAACCTCAGGGGAAACTTTTTCACTCAGAAGGTAGTGGGTATATGGAATGAGCTGCCAGAAGAGGTAATTGAGGAAGATACTATAACAGCATTTAAATGGAAAGGTTTAGAGGGATATGGGCCAAATGCAGGCATATAGGACTAGCTTAGATTGGGCATCTTGGGCAGCGTGGCCAACTTAAGCAGAAGGGCCTGTTTCCGTGCTGTATGACGATGATTTTAGTACTCTATGAAAATTTATTGAAACTTTTAGAAACATCTACATGAAACGTTAAAACTGTTCTCTACAATGATAAAGGTCCTCAATATTTGCAAAATATTCTGTTCTTGTACAAAGTAAGGTTATAGTCCTTTGAATTTTGTGGATTTGATTAATGTTTTCAAAATACTAAAGGAGAAATGTTAGGATAGATTACTGGTATGTAGAAATTTGAAAAAAAATCCACAAAAGACAATTGATACAAAATCTATCGTTTAAGTTAAATCTCATAGATGGATTTATTTCATTCAAAATATTGTATCTGGGGGTTGCTCAATGTTACTGCACATACTATCAGCACTCCTTCCAAATGGAGGATCCAGAGATCGTTCTCAAATTAAACAGCAATAACTGACATAAAAATGTTTCAGACTACACAGTATATTCAGTTCGTGAAGATACACTCACAATCGAAAATACAAAAAAATATTAAGGCATATGGATAGAACATGGAAACAGGCCCTTCGGCCCAATTTGTCTATGCCGACCAAGATACCCCATCTAAGCTTGCCCCATTTAAAATTCTACAGCATGAAAACAGGCCCTTCGGCCCAACTTGTCCACGCCGACCAAGATGCTCCATCTACATTGGTCCCAACTGCCTGCATTTGGCCCACATCCTTCGAAACCTTTCCTCTCCATGTACCTGTCCAAATGTCTTTTCAATGCCTCAACAACCTCGTCTGGCAGGTCCCACATACCCACCATTCTTTGGGTGAAGAGGTTGCCCCTCGGGTTCCTATTACATTTTTCCCCTCCCATCTTAAACCCATATCCTCTGGTTCTTCATTTCCCTATTCTGGGTAAAGGCTCTGTGTATTTACCCTATCTACCCATATTTATTCTGAATTTATATCTCCTTGATCGTCTTCCAACATTTGACATTTAACTCTCTTGTAAACCTCCTTGACACAGACCTTCCATTGTTTTCTCAAGTCCCATTTCACTACAATTTAAAAAAATGTTTAACTCTAGCTTTTTCCAACTCATTTGAAAAGTTATCCACCTGGATTGTTAACTTCTTCTCACTTCAAAGTTGATGACTGACCGGCTGAGCAATTCCAAGAGTTTATATATTGATGTGAAACATAGGTTCTGATATCCTCTTCACATTTTTGTGTCCAATTCTTGTTGACTTGGTTGGTGAAGGTAACATTTTTTCTTCTTAAAACTTCATTCATACCCTTTCTACACGAGGTCACTTAGATGCTGGTCACTTGCAATTGTCTGTCTCCATGATGCACGATTGGAACCCTAATAAAAACTGCATCTGCTCAGGTCTATTTCTATACACTGAAATGGTCACTGAATGGCAAAAAGCAATGATAATGCAAAGCTCATTGCCTTGCGTCAAAAGTAGAGCAATTGGCCTTGAAACTGAGAGAAAATCCTCTGCCTTTTCAATGGTAAATGTATGAAAAATGATTTTCTTTTTTGGAAGACATAGTCTTTCAATTTCCTACAATTAAGATGGTCAAAATATGGCCCGAGGATGCCACCGTACAACTCCAGGACTGCTTTGATCGCACAGACTGGGACCTGTTTGCACAACAGGCGACCTGTGGTTCAGAGGTAGACTTGGAGGGGTACACATCCACTGTGCTCTCCTACATCAACTGCTGTGTGGAGAATGTCACAGTGGCCAAGGAAACAAAGATGTCCCCAAACCGGAAACCATGGATGAACAAGGAGGTACAGAATCTGTTGAGGGCACGCTACAATGCCTTTAAATCTGGTGACACTTCAACATACAGTGTTGTCAGGTCAAACCTGAACAAAGGTATAAAAAGGGCCAAAGACACCCACAGGCGACGGGTGGAAGACCACTTCAATACCACGGACACCAGAAGCACGTGGCAGGGTGTCAGATACATCACTGACTACAAGAGCAGCCCTGCCTGCCCCCACAGTGATGTCACACTAGCCAGCGAGCTTAACACCTTCTTTGCCTGCTTCGAAACTGGCAACACCACCATGAGTGGAAGAGCCCCAGCCAAGGCGAAGCGACAGGTCTTAACATTGAGCACACAGGAAGTACAGCGCGCTCTGCGAAGGGTCAACCCACGCAAGGCTGCAGGCCCCGATGGAGTTCAAGGAAGGGTATTTAGGGACTGTGCTGAACAGCTGGCTGAGGTATTCACCAGGATCTTTAACCTGTCACTATCTCTGGCTACGGTTCCCAAGTGCCTGAAGTCAGCTACCACCTGCTGTCAGCTTCTGCAGCTCAGCTCATTTTGAACTTCTGCTTGGCTAAACGTGGAGGACCTAACTGACCAGGAAATCAGTGACCGATGTCAGTGCTTCTGAGCACCTGATATACTAATGCATTTAAATGGGGCATCAACCCTGTGGAAAAAGACCAATGTGGGAACACATTTACTTTATTTAGATATTTTTAATTATGTATTACTTAACTATAGTAAATTTAATTCATTTTTTTAAAATTGCTAATTGATTAATATTCAAATCTGAATAATTATTTTGACCATGCAGTACAAATTGTTCAAAAGTCTTTGGTTAGGCGACGGGGATTGAGGTAGATGCTTTGAGTTGCACTGATTGAGACCCCCTCATCTCTCAGATTCCGCGGTGGGACCTCTGTCATACGAGAGGTGACAGGTTGTTCAGTCCTCCCCAAGTAGGGGAGGTAAATGTGACTGAGTGGTCTGGGCAGGTTGTAGATCTGGGCAGTGGGCTGGATCTGCACAATCTGTCCCAGTGCTTTCAGATAACTATGGCAAGTTAACATAAATAAAGATTTATATTTTTGAAAGACACTCGCTGGAAATGGAAATGAAATGACAATTTCTTGCATATTTCTGGATTGTTACGTGCTTTCTTCATATCTCACTCGGGAACTTGCACAAATCCATACCACAGATCTATACATTTTAACAAATATTTGGCCATCAAAACACATCCAGAACATAATACATAGCAATCCCATGAATCCAAACCTGTTTCTGGTTACCCGAAAATGTGAAGCAGAGAACATTAAAAAACTCTGCCTTCTCTTAGAAAGCTGCAGCAGGGACTTGCACTGTACTAACCAGAAACAAGCTTGCAACCCTTGGCAGAAAAGCCAAATGCAATGTAACCCGACCCCTTCTGAATGTTGCCGGCAATTAACTGGTCATTGTAATGCACTAGAAAGTTTGTGATTGGGAAAATAAAGTAGACTTACAGTACTGTTCATGTATCAATGCCAGTACCCATGGCAGTCTAGCAGAATTAATCCTGAATTTGTACAAAAGAGTAACGTCCCGAGTTTTACTCTGTAGGCTGAGTATTCTGTCCTCCCGACTGAAATTCCATTGGCAGCCCAGTGACTGATGTTAGCAGAGTTATTTTCAGCACTGACCTAGCTATCAGGAGAATGCAAGTTGAACTTTGAGACAGCAAATGTGAGTCTTAGCGACTGTCCTCGTCAGCAAAAATCTTAAATTCACATCAATGAATTTGTTGGTCCAAAGGAAAATCAAGAAATCATTTGTAATACATTAAAGTTAAAAATTTAATTTTCAGCATCAAAATCAATATAGCAGTTTCTCTTTTGCTATTTGTGTTCCTTACTCATACAAAGATGCTTTAACATCCATGCCTCTTAAAATAATATAAAATTATCTCTACTTTGTGGACTCGGTGGGGCGAAGAGCTTGTTTCCATGCTGTATCTCTAAACTTCCTTTGAAAATCATTGCAACCTTTACTTAGGATTCAATCAACAGCTGAAGCATCATCAATTTATTGTAATTTAGCAATCTCAGTTCATATTGTAACAGTGACAAAGTATTTTATTACTTTTTGCATAAATAATGAAAACAATTAATTCCACCAAATCACGACTCTATCACTATAATTTATTTTTGATAAGAGCAGTTGTTAGCTTATGTCTTAGGTTCCTGACCTTTTGAGAAATATCAGGAAGCACCTCATCTCTCACTATATTGGTTGCCAAATTAGCTGGATTAACATGTCAGGATTAAAGCAAATAAAACTAGATCAAATGGGCAGTTACTCCAGAATGAATAGATGAACAATATGAGAAAGAGAATAAATAGTTTATCTGATGCAATATCATGATTAACATTCAATTAAATGGACTTTCCTTTTAATGGCAGAATCGAAAATGGTAAACAGCATTCTTGGCCACTTTTGAGTTCTTCAATTTATTTTTCTATCAATAATCATTTGCGAATTATATAAATGTAGGTGGGAATGCAAACCACAGGGAGTTTTCAAGTGGCTGCAAAGAAATACAGAAAGGTTAAGTAAACTTAATAACAAGAGATAGAGAGAGGCAAATCATCCTCTTATGCCTGCTCATTATTCAATAAAATAATGGCTGCTTATTAAACCTCAATGCCACTATCATGTGCTAACCCCGTATCCTTTGATTCCTTATAATCCACCAATCCATTGGTTGACTGAGCATTCCCACAATACTCAATTGGGGAGTGAAATTCTAAGATTCACTACCTTCTGGGTGAAGTAGTTTTTCTCATCTCAGTCCTGAATGGATGAGCCCTTATTCTGAGACTTTGACCTTGTTCCTAGACACCCCGGCCAGTGGAAAATTCTTCCATGAGGAGCTCCACTCACCTGGATGTGCGGGAAAAATTGTGACAGTATAAAGTTTTGATACTAGCAGGGAAGACGGTAGAACAGCAATGGCAGGTATTCCTGGGAATAATGCAGAGGTTGCAGGATCAATTTATTCCAAAGAGGTGGAAAGACTCTAAGGGGAGTAAGAGACACCTGTGGCTGACGAGGGAAGTCAGGGACAGCATAAAAATTAAGGAGAGGAAGTATAACATAGCAAAGAAGAGTGGGAAGACAGAGGATTGGGACTCTTTTAAAGAGCAACAAAAGTTAACTAAAAAGGCAATACGGGGAGAAAAGATGAGGTACGAGGGTAAACTAGCCAATAATATAAAGGAGGATAGCAAAAGTTTTTTTAGGTACGTGAAGAGGAAAAAAATAGTCAAGGCAAATGTGGGTCCCTTGAAGACAGAAGCAGGGGAATTTATTATGGGGAACAAAGAAATGGCAGACGAGTTAAACCGTTACTTTGGATCTGTCTTCACTGAGGAAGATACACACAATCTCCCAAATGTTCTAGGGGCCGGAGAACCTAGGGTGATGGAGGAACTGAAGGAAATCCACATTAGGCAGGAAATGGTTTTGGGTAGACTGATGGGACTGAAGGCTGATAAATCCCCAGGGCCTGATGGTCTGCATCCCAGAGTACTTAAGGAGGTGGCTCTAGAAATAGTGGAAGCATTGGAGATCATTTTTCAATGTTCTATAGATTCAGGATCAGTTCCTGTGGATTGGAGGATAGCAAATGTTATCCCACTTTTTAAGAAAGGAGGGAGAGAGAAAACGGGTAATTATAGACCAGTTAGTCTGACATCAGTGGTGGGGAAGATGCTGGAGTCAATTATAAAAGACGAAATTGCTGAGCATTTGGATAGCAGTAACGGGATCATTCCGAGTCAGCATGGATTTACGAAGGGGAAATCATGCTTGACAAATCTACTGGAATTTTTTGAGGATGTAACTAGGAAAATTGACAAGGGAGAGTCAGTGGATGTGGTGTACCTCGACTTTCAGAAAGCCTTCGACAAGGTCCCACATAGGAGATTAGTGGGCAAAATTAGGGCACATGGTATTGGGGGTAGGGTACTGACATGGATAGAAAATTGGTTGACAGACAGAAAGCAAAGAGTGGGGATAAATGGGTCCCTTTCGGAATGGCAGGCAGTGACCAGTGGGGTACCGCAAGGTTCGGTGCTGGGACCCCAGCTATTTACGATATACATTAATGACTTAGACGAAGGGATTAAAAGTACCATTAGCAAATTTGCAGATGATACTAAGTTGGGGGGTAGTGTGAATTGTGAGGAAGATGCAATAAGGCTGCAGGGTGACTTGGACAGGTTGTGTGAGTGGGCGGATACATGGCAGATGCAGTTTAATGTAGGTAAGTGTGAGGTTATTCACTTTGGAAGTAAGAATAGAAAGGCAGATTATTATCTGAATGGTGTCAAGTTAGGAGGAGGGGGAGTTCAACGAGATCTGGGTGTCCTAGTGCATCAGTCAATGAAAGGAAGCGTGCAGGTTCAGCAGGCAGTGAAGAAAGCCAATGGAATGTTGGCCTTCGTAACAAGAGGAGTTGAGTATAGGAGCAAAGAGGTCCTTCTACAGTTGTACCGGGCCCTGGTGAGACCGCACCTGGAGTACTGTGTGCAGTTTTGGTCTCCAAATTTGAGGAAGGATATTCTTGCTATGGAGGGCGTGCAGCGTAGGTTCACTAGGTTAATTCCCGGAATGGCGGGACTGTCGTATGTTGAAAGGCTGGAGCGATTGGGCTTGTATACACTGGAATTTAGAAGGATGAGGGGGGATCTTATTGAAACATATAAGATAATTAGGGGATTGGACACATTAGAGGCAGATAACATGTTCCCAATGTTGGGGGAGTCCAGAACAAGGGGCCACAGTTTGAGAATAAGGGGTAGGCCATTTAGAACGGAGATGAGGAAGAACTTTTTCAGTCAGAGGGTGGTGAAGGTGTGGAATTCTCTGCCTCAGAAGGCAGTGGAGGCCAGTTCGTTGGATGCTTTCAAGAGAGAGCTGGATAGAGCTCTTAAGGATAGCGGAGTGAGGGGGTATGGGGAGAAGGCAGGAACGGGGTACTGATTGAGAGTGATCAGCCATGATCGCATTGAATGGCGGTGCTGGCTCGAAGGGCTGAATGGCCTACTCCTGCACCTATTGTCTAAGTGGGAAAAATTGAGATTGTCCACTTTATTATATTATTGAAATAGAGTGCAGAATATAGTTTTACAGCATTGTCATGCAACATTCTGAATCCAAATTATCAAGGCTGAACTGGAACTGATTAGGGAGCTTAAGTTAAAGGAACCCCTAGGAAATAGTGACCATAACATGATAAAATTCAACCTGCAGTTTGAGAGGGAGATGAAATCAAATGTGTCGGTATAACTTTGAGGAAAGGTAACTACAGAAGCATGAGGAATGAGTTGGCTAAAGTTGATTGGAAAGGGGCCCCAACAGAAAATCCCCTGTAGCATCAATAACAGGAGTTTCTGGCAGTAATTTGGAAGATGCAGGATTGATTCATCCCAAAAATTATCAATCGCCTTAATCCATGTACACAGCACCCACTCACTGCCCTACCGCCATCACACACCTTTTTTACCTCTTTCAAAAACTCATTCAAATTTGTAAATCATGACCTCCCATGGACAAAACCATGCTGACGGTCAATAATTATCTTATGTATATAGGCCCACCTTACTCACCGGAGGGGGGGGGGGGGGGAGGGGAGGGGAGGGGGCTGGAAGAGGGGAGGGGAGGGGGAGGGGGGGGAAAGGGTGCTGCACCAATGCAGGAGTGCTTTGGGCCCAACGGGTCCACTTGGTCTAGTTCTCTTTTAAATGCAAGTAATTCCTATCCTGAAATATCCTCACCAATGGTTTCCTTGTGTAAAACTTGGAGTTTAGTTTATTATTGTCATGCATACCATCTAGTTTCCACCAAGCTCAAGGAACTGGAACATGGTGAACAAGGGAGTTCAATAAAGTTGGGGATAAGTATTGCAGGTATTTAATAAACAGAGTTGGGTCCAAAGTCCTTTTGGGGAGGTTTACAAGTGCTACGGAAGGTGTATAACTTGACCAGGATGGAAATCAGGCTGTATATGCGAAAAGAAAAACAAAGGTGCACATTGGATTGGTAGTCAAAAGCAGCACAAAAAAAAGAAGTTTAGATAAGACTTTTAGTTTGGTCTAAGATCGATTAATAGTGCACATATATAAACATACAAACAATGTTGAACTAAATTGGAGAGCCGGTATGTACGTAATCATATGGGATAGACACAAACAGCTGGAGTAACAGGCAGCATCTCTGGAGAGAAGGAATGGGTGACGTTTCGGGTCGAGACCCTTCTTCAGACTGGTTAGGGATAAGGGAAACAAGAGATATAGACGATGATGTGGAGAGATAAAGAACAATGAATAAAAGATATGCAAAAAAGTAACGACGATAAAGGGAACAGGCCATTGTTAGCTGTTTGTAGGGTGCAAACGAGAAGCTAGTGCAACTTGGGTGAGGGAGGGATAGAGAGAGAGGGAATGCCGGGGCTACCTGAAGTGAGAGAAATCAATTTTCATACCACTGGGCTGTAAGCTGCCCAAGTGAAACATGAGATGCTGTTCCTCCAATTTGCATTTAACCTCACTCTGACAATGGAGGAGACCTAGAACAGAAAGGTCTGTGTAGGAATGAGAAGGAGAATTAAAGTGTCCGGCAACCGGGAGATCAGGTGGGTTCCGGCGGGCTGAGTGAAGGTGTTCCTTGAAATGATCGCCCAGTCTACGTTTGGTCTTGCCGATATATAAGAGTCCACATCTTGAGCAACAGATGCAGGACATGAGTTTGGAGAAGGTGCAAGTGACGTACAGGTACAAGGTCCAAAGACGTACAGGTATGTAGGTTAATTGGCTGGGTAAATGTGAAAAATTGTCCCTCGTGGGTGTAGGATAGTGTTAATGTTACGGGGATCGCTGGGCGGCACGGACTTGGAGGGCCGAAAAGGCCTGTTTCCGGCTGTATATATATGATATGATATGATATGATATGATAATTACAGAATCTTGTAAGCGTAAGCAGTGAAGATAGGTTGGAAGATCGGGACTACCCCCGAACTATGGGAAGACCATTCAGTGGTGTCGTACAGAAGGGAAAACCTCTGTTTTCTGAGCTACATGCTTTCAAGATTTTGTATCTGCCCGACAGGAGACGGGAGGAGAAGGGATGACAGGGGGATAACGGTCCTTGATTATGTTGGCTGCTTTCCCAAGGCTGCATGGTTTAGCTAGAGTCAATGGGTTGTAGTTTGGACTGTGTTATATATATTTTTTTTGCGCACCCATTTCTTGCGTTTTTATCTTTTTTTTTACAAATTGTATGGTGCAGCTCATGGACACCCAATTGAACTGTAACCCAATTATTGCCAATGCAGGAGGAAGGAGGTGAAAGCTCTGGAGAGGGTGGAGAAAGGGTTTGCGGGAAAATCATGAGGTAAGACAGGAGAAACAGGAGTTACTCTCCTTAGAGCAAAGAAAGCTGAAAGGAAGTTTGATTGAGGTGCAGGTGGTCATGAACGACTAAGAAAGGCAAAATACAGAGAGAATATTCCCATTAACAAATGGTTCAAGAACCAGGGGAATGTGCAGGTTCAAAATGTTGGGAAAAGATACAAGGAAAAAATGACCAAAAAAAAACAGAGCTGTAATTAAACAGAGCTGTAATTCAGTCGAAACAAAATAATGAATCAGGGATTCAAAGGGAGTTGGATAGGCAGTTGAAGAAAAATGATTTGCAAGTTATCAGGAAAGAGTGGGTAATTGGATCTGCTGTGGCTTATTTGTCAAGAGGTATCACAAACTGAAGAGGCCAAACTGTCCCCTTCTGTGCACTTAGGATCATATTGTTCTAAGCAGCAAAACAGTAAGGAACCACCCTGGTTTATTTTCCAGCTATTTATCGCTCTCTAATCAAATACTCACTGGTTATATCTCAGTGTTTAACATTACATGGCAGGGACAAAAAGACAGAAACGTCAATTAAATTAGAGGGAGAAAATGTGGTGGATAGATTTCTACACAGGTAAATTTTTCTTTGAGAAAGAAAGTTGAGAGGAGATTTGACAGAGGTGAAGGACTGAAATAGGCAAAATCCCATGTTATTGCGGTTTCAATCCTTGGTGAGACCGCTCTTGGGAGTATTGTGTGTAATTCTGAATGCCTTGAAAGGTGTGCAAAAGATTTACAATTTTGCTGAAGAATCTTGATGGCTTGAAGTAAAAGGAGAGACTGGAACTGTTTTGCAATGAGCGTAGAAGGCTAAGGGGAGACCATATACAGGTATACAAAATCTTGAGGGACATTCATCAAGTGAATGGTCAGAGACTTTTTCTCAGAGTTGGGCAGTCTAAAATTAGAGACCATAGGTTTAAGTTGAGTGTGCAAATATTTCCAATGGACCTGTGGGCCATTTTTCACACAAAGGGTGGTGGGATATTCAATGAAATGCCAGGTGCAGTGGTCGAGGCCAGTACCATTACATAATTTAAAAGACGTTTCGATGGGTACATGAATGGGAAGGTTTAGATAGATACAGGCCAATAGGACAAGTAGGGCCAAAGGACCTGTTTCAGTGCTGCTTAACCTTTGTGACTATGATTCCATGACTAATTGCTAAGTCATCAAATTTAGGTAAATAATAGATTTAGTCAAGAGGTTTTGTGCAGGCTCGTGCAGGAAGATATTTAGATTAGAGATACACATGCAAACACAGACCCATTGAGTCCACGCCGACCATTGATCACCTGTTCACACTAGTTCTAGTAATCCCCAGAAAAAGTAGGGGCAAATTAAACGACAAACCCACACGTCTTTGGGATGTGGGAGGAAACTGGAGGAAACCTCTGTGGTCACAGGGGGAATGTGCTAACTCCACACAGACAGAACCCGAGGTCAGGATTAATCTTGGATCTCTGACGCTGTGAGGCAGCAGCTCCACCAGCTGTACCACTGTGCCGCCCACAGGATATCGCAAGAGCTTGTATATAAAATGTAGGTAGTTTTACTTCAGCTGCACAATACTGCACTTAAGCCACAGACAGGCACAAAACAATCAGGCAGCATCTTTGCAGAAATGGAATAGTTGACATTTCCGGTCAGAACCTATCAGAAAGATGTAAATTGGGGTGGAAAACTGAAGGAGAGAAAAAGCCATAACAATTCAGGGCTGACAATGGATGACCTCAGGGAGGGTGGAATCCAAATGGCCCACTGTTGGCTGGGAAAGGTGTGCTAACGAGAAGGACACAAGGATGTGAACAGTGGAACTAGGACAACCAGGCTGGGGGATGGGGTGGAGGGGGTGGGGGAGGAGGGAATGCAGGAGTTACTTGAAATTAGAGTAATCAACATCATACCGCTGGGTTGTAAGCTACAAGCGAAATATGAGGTGCTATTCCTCCAATTTGCATGTGGCCTCACTCTAACAGTGGAGGAGGCCCAGGACAGAAAGGTCAGTGTCGGAATGGGAAGGGGAGTTAAAATGTTTGGCCAACCGGGTGATCACGTTGGCCACGGCAGACTGAGTGTGAGTGTTCAGTGAAACGATCACCAAGTCTATGCTTGATCTTGTTGATATATAGGAGCCCACACTTTGAGAATGTTGATTTCTCTCATTTCAAGTAACTCCTGCATTCCTCCCCCCCCCCCCCCCCGGTAGTCATACTAGTTCCACTGTTCATCTCCTTGTCTCCCTGTTGTTAGCACATCTTCCCCAGCCAACAATGGGTCATTATGGACTCCACCCTTCCTGAGGTCATCTGTTGCCGGCCCCGATTTGTTCTGGCCTTTTCTTACCTCCAGTTCCCCCATTTCCACCTTTCAGTCTGAAGATGGGCCTCGAACCAAAACATCACCTATTCCTTTTCTCCAGAGATGCTGTCTTACCCGCTGATTTACACCAGCATTACGTGTCTATCTTCGGTTATAAACTAGCATCTGTAGTTTGTTTCTACACATTTTGTACACTTCAGCCATATATGGTGCACTGTGTGGAATTCTGGACATTACACTTAAAAAGGATGCATTAACAGGAGGACTGCAATGCAGCACAACCATAGAGTTATCAAAGCCCCAAGGATTAGATTATAAACCAATGTGTAGGAAAGAAATGCAGATGCTGGTTTAAATCGAAGGTAGAAACAAAATGGTGGAGTAACTCAATGGGACAGGCAGCATCTCTGGAGAGAAGGAATGGGTGACGTTTCGGGCAGAGACCCTTCTTCAGACTATCAACCAAGATTGACCTCCTCTTAGGAAATTGGGATGGGCAAGTGACTGAAGTGTTGGTGGCCGAGGCTTTTGGCATGAGCGACCACAGTTCTATTAGCTTTAAAATAGCTATGGATAAGGGCAGCACAGGCCTACAAATATGTGAATTGCAGCAAGGCCCACTTTGACAGTATGCGACAGGAACTTGCTAAAATTGATTGGAGCAGAATGTTTGCGTGCAAACATAAAGTAGGATACTTTTAAAAGAGTGATGGGGAGAATTCAAAGCATGTATGTTTCTGTTGGAGTGAAGGGCAAGGCAGCAGGGAGTAAGGAACCCTGCATACACCTTTTGATTGTATTATGTAGTCTTGACCTCCAATGTAGGAAGGCTGTCATTGACACTCTGTCAATCAGGTAACACATTTGCCCTAGTCATTACTTCAAATGATTTATCTTTAGCTACAGACAGCATTACTTGCATTCATAACAATGCTCTAAATTTAGTAGCTTAGACTGCATGGCCATTTCATTACTGTATTTGCTAAAGCTATTAAAGACAGATATAAGTTCGTACCTTCCGGTAGAGAGAAATCTGTTTGGCCAGTGATCCTATCCTCAATTCAGTATTCGTCTCTCTGCAATGAAGCTGCTGAAGGAATTCCAGGCACTCCTTCGTATCACACGCTAGCCTCATTGAACATTTATCTATTTCTCTATCATTGCATCGTCAACACTTGATTCACCACTAAAATAGAAAGACACAACAAACTATATTTGTCACAACAGGATGTCCTAAGGCACTGAATATGAATAAAGTACTTTTGAAATGTACTTGCCTCTGTAATGCAAGAAACGTGGCCGACACTTTTGTGTACTCCAAGACCGACAAATAGCAAAAATATAAATGATCAGATTATTTGCTTTAAAAACAGTGGTTGAAGAATACCGGATGAGCCAGTACACCAGTGATTCCCTTTTCTTTCTTTGCAGTGTCATAACATAGAAACATAGAACATAGAAACATAGAAAATAGGTGCAGGAGTAGGCCATTCGGCCCTTCGAGCCTGCACCGCCATTCAATATGATCATGGCTGATCATCCAACTCAGTAGCCTGTACCTGCCCTCTCTCCATACCCCCTGATCCCTTTAGCAAAAAGGGCCACATCTAACTCCCTCTTAAATATAGCCAATGAACTGGCCTCAACTACCTTCTGTGGCAGAGAATTCCACAGACTCACCACTCTCTGTGTGAAGAAATGTTTTCTCATCTCGATCCGAAAAGACTTCCCCCTTATCCTTAAGCTGTGACCCCTGGTTCTGGACTCCCCCAACATCGGGAACAATCTTCCCGCATCTAGCCTCTCCAACCCCTTAAGAATTTTATATGTTTCTATAAGATCCCCCCTCAGTCTTCTAAATTCCAGCGAGTACAAGCCCAGTCTATCCAGTCTTTCCTCATATGAAAGTCCCGCCATCCCAGGGATCAATCTGGTGATTCTTCTCTGTACTCCCTCTAAGGCAAGAACGTCTTTCCTCAGGTTAGGAGACCAAAACTGCACACAATACTCCAGGTGTGGTCTCACCAAGGCCCTGTACAACTGCAGCAGAACCTCCCTGCTCCTAAACTCAAATCCTCTTGCTATGAATGCCAACATACCATTCGCTTTCTTCACTGCCTGCTGCACCTGCATGCTTGCTTTCAATGACTGGTGCACCATGACACCCAGGTCACGTTGCATCTCCCCTTCTCCCAATCGGTCACCATTCAGGTAATACTCTGCTTTCCTGTTCTTGCCGCCAAAGTGGATAACCTCACATTTATCCACATTATATTGCATCTGCCATGCATTTGCCCACTCGCCTAATCTATCCAAGTCACTCTGCAGCCTCCTAGCATCCTCCTCGCAGCTAACACTGCCCCCCAGCTTCGTGTCATCCTGCATGTCCTCTCAGACAGGCGTCCATTTAAACGACAGCACCTCCAACATGCCCTCAGCATTGACTTGAGGTGTCAGCCTACATTTAAGCCCTCAAATCTATTGAGTGCAACGTCAAATCCCAAACAATCACATGAACAAAAGAGATCAGAATTTTTTTTAAACTAAAATAAAATTGTAGTGGGCCAGGTAGGAGTTGACATGTGACATAACTAACCTCTCAAAGCACTTCATCACCACAGACGTTAGTGCCACTGATCGGTAGTCATTGAGGCACATCACCTTGCCCTTCTTGGACACTGGTATAATTCATGCCCTTTTAAAGCTGAAGGGAACCTCAAACCTCAGTAATGAGAGGTTGAAGATGTCCACAAACACTCCAGCCAGTTGGTCTGCACCGGTTTTAAGAATATGACTAGGTACACCATTAGGTCCAGACGCTTTCCGAGGGTTCACCCCCCTGAAGGATATTCTGATGTCAGCCTCCGTGACTGAGATTGTTATACCATCGGGGACTATGGGGGCTCGGAAGGTCACATCAGCATTCTCCCTGTCAGTCTGTGTAGGACGCGTTGCACTCGTCTGGGAGTGATGCTCCACTTTCACGAGCTGCCCCCTGATTTTGCCTTGTAGGAAATGATGGCGGGCAAGCGCTGCCACAGCTGCCGAACATCTGCCTCATCCTCCAGTTTAGAGCGAAAGTCCCTTTTAGCCTCTCGATGGCCCTATCAAGGTTGTTTCAGGGCTTCTTGTATACCTCTGCGTTACCAGACTTGAATGCCCGCGATCTGGTTCTAAAAAAGCAGGCCTCCCGATTCATCCAAGGCTTCTAGTTGGGGAACACTCGGATGTTTTTCATGGGAACCCACTCCTCCATACATTTCCTTAAGAAGTCGGTAACATCTGTGGCATATTCATTCAGGTCCATTGCCAAGTCCTTGAACATCGCCCAGTCTACCGACTCCCAAGCAGTCTCAGAGTTGTTCCTCTGAGAGTTGCCTCCCCTGACCAGCTATGTGCAGCCCTCACCACTGGGTGTGCTCTACAGTCACTGCTGATTTGCAGGAAGGAGCAATAGGCATCCTCGTTTGATCCTCTGCTGCTGCTAGACCTGTGCTGGTGATACTTTGAGAGCGATTTCTTCAGGCTGGCTTTGTTAAAGTCCCTGGCTTTGATTGGAAAGGCGTTAGGGTACGGAGACTGTTGTTTGTTGACCACGGCATGCAGCTCCTCCAATATTGGATGAAGGTTGCCTGGTGTGGGATGTACAATGCAGTCATGATGATGGAGGTGAATTCCCTCAGGAGGTGCTCCAAGGGCAGAGAGCAGGAGTTGGACAGGTTTGCTACATCTGAGCACCACAAAGAGTTTACCTTGAAGCCTCTCCCTTTTCCCGACGCCTCTGTTCTGCCAACGCAATGGATGGAGAAAACTGTGGGCTGTATGGTTGTCTGGGGGTGAGCCATGTCTCTGTGAAACAGAGCACACAGCATTCCCTCATCTCCCTTTTATAAAGCAGCCATGCACTTTATTTGCTCGTGACTAAACATCTGCCAGTGGAATGGTGGGGATGGGGTGGGGTGGGTTTGTGGTCCCCTGTGCTTCAGTCTTTCTTGCCAGCCTGCCCGTCAGCCACTTGCCAGCCTGCCCGTCAGCCACTTGCCAGCCTGCTGCCCGTTAGCCACTTGCTAGCCTGCCTGCCAGCCACAGTTTCAGACACAATGGTGCCCCCTCGCTGTTTCCTTGCACTTTACTTGCTATACCTGTCATCCCCCAATGCCCATACATTAAACAAATATTCCCTATCATTCATTACTGTAGAATAGACTATAAATTAAGAAGTTTGGAGAACCAAAGATCTGACGAAAATGAAATTATTCTATTTTACATTTATGAAAGGAAATTTTGACGAAATTAAGGGGATTCAAAGTTGATGAAAGGATAAGTGGCTGGGCACTTAGGAGTGAGAGAAGAACGTTTCATGTTAATTTGGTTGTTATTCACTGTAAGTTCCTTGTTCTGGAGTTGTGGATGGTCAGTTACTCAAGACTGAGTGAGAATGTTGATGGGAGGATTGAGGGGCTGGGTGTCAGTTGTGATCTTGAATTATAGAGAAGGGTCGAGATATGAACTCATGTTTTCTTTGTGTACTTATGATTTAAAATAATTAAAAGCATTATATCGAAAATATCATTAATATGAAAATGAAATCTTAGAACGCAACTATAATTTTGTGTTGTGCCCACTGCAGAAAGTAATTACCTTATCGAAGCACCTTATGTCTTTGAATATCAAATCTGCCCTGTGTTAATTTATTATCACTGAATGAATCGGTTTAATGTAGGTTCAAGTATCGCTACAAATGTCTTTCAGGAGTCTGTGTTACAAATTATTTTGGATTGGATTGCAATACAACTCTTTCTCACAGATAGTTTGGAAACTCCAGCCTTCCTGAATGAAAAAAATGATTTGGGAGAACGAGCAAAGGAAGATGGAAGATGTACAAAAGAAAATTACAACTCAAAAACACAAAACTATACTTTAGAAATTAATTTTCAGCAGATGCACTTCAGAGTATCCATAGGACCCATACAATTTATCAACTGAAATACATGTTAAAGTCATTTTCTGGGTCATAATATAATTTCAAATGACGTTGAATAATCTTAGTCAGGATCCTGCAAAAGACAAAGCATGCAATTATGTTTAAAGATTTATGAAAGGAAACATTGATGGTGCTGTGCCTCAATTTCACACTCCAGTCTAAATCCCCAGAAGTTAACGTAGTGACATGGCTTCAAAACAAATAACTGCCGAATAGAATTGCAAGTTAACACCAAGGAAGGGATTTCAGCCTGCAACTTCCTTCAATGACCATCGAGTGTCACTGTAGAACAGCTTAAATTTATATCAGTGTGCAACCAACCACGTTGACAGAATTAAGGAGCCTGTGAAGTTATCATCACTGGAATCAAAATTTAAAGATTTCTGACCCAGAAATTCTTCTGGATATTTAACTTGCGTTAACTAGCTCTGCATTGCATGCAGATTGAAGTCATGGTTGCGGTCCCAGCAGCCACAGTATTGAAAGCAGAGACCCATTTCACAATTTTCCAGAATAGGCAATGTACAATGGACCTGTGCCCATTTTGTGGAAAGCATGGGAATGTGATATTGGCTGATCGGATAGAATTGCAAACCCCGGGCATTCTGCAGGCAATCACAAACAAAATGCTCAATATTTTCAAAGGCACATGGGAAGAGAAACCTGCCCATACAATCTTTCACAAGGTCAGGATCTTTTTCCAAACATAAACCATTGCTTCAAGTTCTCGGGCTGCTTTGACAGAGTATATCTGACACAGATATGCCAGTAAATTACAGGTGCATAATGAGGATGTGCACCATGCACCACAGATGGGACATTGTGCTGTCAAATGTGGGCAGCTAGACCAGAGATTATCATCATCAAGGCCCCATCACAAAAGAAGCCTCCTGTACTTTCTTCGTCAAAACCCTTGGACCATCAGGTCACCACCTTTGTTTACCAAGGCTTTAATTTCCCTGTCCCAGGCTCTGAAGATTATTAGAATCAACAACAATCCACATGCATTCAGCTCTTTGACCTGAAATATTCATTCCTGTTTCTCTTCCCTCCTATTGAGCCACAATGCCTTGCCATAGCAAGCTCATTTGTAACCTGCCTCTCGGACCTCTTGGTTATTTTAGACTCAGACTAATTGCTCACATTGATGTTTGCTGACTGTGCAGTCATTTCCATCTTCCCCTTAGCAACAGTCCAAATGCAATTGCCCTCTAGATGATTACTCTTCCCCCCCCCCATCAGCAACTTACACCCTCGACTGCTCCCACACCCGGGATAAGATTTAAAAAAAGGATAAGCTACTTTGTGCTGAGAAATGTTTTATCCATCAGTGTGACTTTTTCATCCAGGTCCCCAGCTTAAGCAATACATCAAATTTTCATTTGGCATACTGCTTGCCCAATAATGCTCAGATTGAGAAGCATTGGCAGATCCTTATACATTACAGACTGTTGTAGAGGATGTTAAGAATGGACCTCACATGAAGCAGCACTGGCCACTGCAGTTGTTTGAGACAGCAATAGTGGTGCTGAGATTGGCAGTGGCTAACCGTGAGCAAATGCCAGTAAGTGGGGGCATCGGAAATGAGATGGTGGGGTGGCTTTAGAGGGTTTCTGTCCGACTATTTCAGATGGAAATCTGCACAATTTTCATGTCTCAGACAATCATCCTCAGTTTTGTCCATTTCTATTTTAGCACTTTATAAATGGTATTAAAATATACTTATTTCATCCAAATCAATTAAGTATTAAAGGGATGCTCAGATTTAACAATGAAATATTAATTGGTTAATATTGCTAAAATTACAGACCAATGCCAAGTTATGTGCAGAAGATTCAGAACACAAATAAAGTTAATCTGGCCAGATTTCAAAGTGAAACAGTTGATATAGAGACAGAATTGTGGCTTATGTTGTGTAGAAAAACAACTCAAACAACTTTACAGAGCTTGTATGTTAACACTAAATGGTAAATCTTACATGCAGAAAAGGGACGATGGTGTCATTGTTGAAGTCGGAAAGACAAAGATATACACTGTCAAAATACAAGATAGAATTAGAGATATGGTAAATCACTTCATTCTTAAAGGAGAAAGAATACTGAAGAATGCAATTAACATTAGTGCGTGCTGAAAGCTATGAAATATAAAATATCGGATTGGACAGAAATGAGTCATTTTTGCACCATTTGGAACCAACATAGAGTCATTCATACAGCACAGAAACAGACTTTTCAGACCACCTTGGTCATGCTGCCCAAAATGCATGATCTAAGATGCCCCATTTGCCCACGTTGGCCCGTATCCCTTCTCGGCTTTCCTACCCACGTACCTAATCTTGTCTTTTAAATGCAGTTATAGTATCTGCCTCTGGCAGTTTGTTCAATATAACAAACCCTCAGAGTGAAAGAGCTGTCCCTCAAATTTCTAATAAATCTTCCCCTCTTAAGCATGGCTTCATAGTTTTGATTCCCCTGCCCTGGATAAAAGACTCTGTGTATATACCCTATCTATTCCCCTCATGATCTTATACACCTCTATAAGATCACCCCTCAGCCCACTGCACTCCTGGGAACAAAGTCCTAGCTTGTGAAACTTCTCTCTACAGCTCAAATCCGTGAGACACATCAATTTGTCACATGCCTCCAGCCTGAAAAACAATCTTCCACTGCCAACCTCCACCAACCAACCTTTCACAAAGCCAATTCTGTATCCATTTTGCGAGCTTTCCCTACATCGCATGTGATTGAACCTTCCAGAGCAGCTTACATTGCAGAACCTTAAAGGCCTTGCTGAGGTCCATATAGACATCTACAGTCTTACCCGTATCAACCTTTTTGATTACTTCTTCCAAAAATTCAACCAAATTTGTAAGATATGATGTGTAGGAAAGAACTGCAGATGCTGGTTTAAATCAAAGGTCGACACAAAATGCTGAAGTAACTCAGTGGGACAGGCAGCATCCTTAGAGAGAAGGAATGGGTGATGTTTCAGGTCGAGATGGGCAGTTCTGCAGCGTTAATTTTTTAGGTGCCGGAGCTGTCACTGGTGCTGGAGCGGCCGCTGTTAAATTTCCCGCTGGTTAAAATTCCCCACTGTTTATTTTGGGCTTTTCTTTTACAGAGGTGCCGGAGCGGTGCTCTGGTGAGCTCCGGCAGCACTGCACCCCTGGAGACGGGTCTCGACCCAAAACGTCACCCATTCCTTCTCTCCAGAAATGCTGCTTGTCCCGCTGAGTTAGGCCTTCGTAAGATATGATTTTCCATATAATCATACAGCATGGAAAACAGGGCCTTTGGCCTAACTTGCCAACACCGACCAACATGTTCCATCTACACTTGTCCTACCTGCCTGCGTTTGGTTCATATTCCTCTAAACCTGTCCTAACCATACAGAACCTCTCTCTCTCTCAATGTCAGCAAGACAAAGGACATAGAGTTCGACTTCAGTAAGCGAAGCGGTGCACATACCCTGGTATGCATTGACAGTGCCAAAATAGAGATGATTGAAAGCTTTAAGTCCCTAAGAGTAAATATCACCAGTAACTTGTCCTGGACCACCCATATTGAAGCAATGGCCAAGGAAGCACACCAACGTCTCTACTCTATCAGAAGAATTTGGAGGTCCGGCATGTCCCCAACAACGCTCACTAACTTCTATAGATGCGCCATAGAGGCGTTGGTGTGCCTTCTTCAATGTCCACAGGGGTATGTGTACCACTTTGCTTCCTGAAGTCGATCACAATCTCTTTTGGCTTGCTGACGTTGAAAAAAAGGGTGTTGTCTAAATGAAAGGGTCACAAGGTTCTCAATCTCCTTCCTGTACTCTGTCTCATCATTAAAAACATAGATGATCATCTAAAATCAGTACCCCGTTCCTGCTTTCTCCCCATATCCCTTGATTCCTTTAGCCCCAAGAGCTAAATCAAACTCTCTCTTGAAATTTGTTCATTAGTTCATATCCGGCCCACTACAGTGGTGTCAACGAATTTCCTAATTTCCTTCTTAAATAGGAAAAGTATGTCCCTAATCTCCTCCAGGGATACACTTGATCCCTGCTGCCTAACTGTCCAATGCCTCCTTTTTCCTTACCAGAGCCTTAATTCCTATTGTCGCCCAGAGTTCCTCACTCACATTTGCCTTTGCTTTCACTCTAACAGTAACATGCATGACCTCAAATCTTACCACATTCTTTTAAAAACATCCCGCTTTCCAGATGTCCATTTGGCTTAAAACATCCTACTCTAATAAATTTTAGCAAACTCCTGTTTTATGCCATCAAATTTGACCTTGTTCCAATTCATAGTGGCGCAACAGTAGAGTTGCTGCCTTACAGCACTAGAAACCCGGGTTCGATCCTGACTATGGGTGCTGTCTGTATGGAGTTTGTAAATTCATGTGGGTTTTCTTTGGGTGCTCTGGTTTCCTCCCACATTCCAGAGACGTACAGGTTTGTAGGGTAAAATTGGCTTTGGTAAAATTGTAAATTGTCCCGAGGTTGTAGGATAGTTTTGGTGCACAGGGTGATTGCTGGTCAGCGCGGACTCAGTGAGTCGAAAGGCTTGTTTCTGCACTGTCTTTAAAGTAAAGTCTAAAGTAAATTCACAGATGGTGATGATGAGTCAGAATGCAGGAGTGAGGATGAACACCTGGTTGAGTGCTGCTGCAACTAAACAAGTATTTTAAGTATTTACTAGTATTTTATAACATATCTTATATCAGTCTGAAGGGTCTCGACCCAAAATGTCACCTATTACTTTTATCCAGAGATGCTCTCTGACCTGCTGAGTTACTACAGCTTTGTGTCTATCTTTGATTTAAACCAGCATCTGCAGTTCCTTCCTATGTATTTTATATCTAGCATTTCTGTGGAGCTCTTTTTCTCCCTGTTCTCATTTATCTCCTCCCAACATCTCCTCCAGACAGATCATCTGCAATTAACAAGTCCTTCATTGCCTTTTAGAATATAATGAAATGCCATCAAACCAAAAAGTTAATCATTTTTCTTTCTGCTTTGATGTTGCTTGACCTGCTGAGTATTTGCAATGTTTTCTCTTTTTATTTAATTTTTTTTTACTCCGAGCAGGTTTTCGCTTTTAATTTTCTGTTGTATTTTCACATCAGATCATGATTCGCAGCGGTTAAAGTATTTGTGTTTATGGCTTGAACAGCATATGTCTGGACTCACCAAGGTTGAGCTGGAAGAAATTTTCTCATCCATGACTTAACGAGGGTACAAGAACAACGACATGTTTTAGTCTTAGTCAACAGCAGGCATCATTTGAGTTGGAAAATTATTTTATATTTTGCTGGAGATTTCATTGGAAACCGTGACCATTCTCATGTCTGGAACCTACTAATGCTGCCTGAGTTTAGTTTAGGCATACAGTGTGGAAACAGGCCCTTTGCCAACCAGATCCACACTGACCAACGATCAACCATACTCTAGTTCTGTCCTGCACACGAGGGACAATTTACAGAAACCAATTAATTTACAAATCTGCATGTCTTTGGAATGTTGGAGGAAACCAGACCACCTGGAGAAAACCCACCTAGTCACAGAGAGAACTTACATACTACATACAGACAGCACCCATCGTCATGATCGAAACCAGGTCTCTGAAGCTGTTTGGCAGTAGCTCTACCGCTGCGGCACTGGCCATCTTCTAATACTGGCAGCTAATTAAAAATTATGTATTCCATTTGGAGAATTGGGTGCAGTTCTGGTCGCCTCATTAGAACTGCACCCAATTCTCCAAATGGAATACATAATCTTTAGAAAGGGTGCAGAAGAGGTTTACCAGAATGATGTCTGGATTAAAGGGTATTAGCTACAGGGAACAATTGGACAGACTTAAATTATTTGCTCTGGAATGCAGGAGATTGCAGGAGATTGCAGGAGATTGCAGGAGATTGCAGGAGATTGCAGGAGATTGCAGGAAAACCTGATAGAAGCAAAATAAATTATGAGGTTTAGATAGGATAGACAGTCAGAACCTTTCCCTCGGGATGAAGAAATCAAATGCTAGAGGGTATAGCTTTGTGAGAGGGGCAAAGGGGCTGGGTTTTTTTAACAGAATATGGTGCATACCTGGAACACTGCCAGGAGGGTGGCGATTGAGGCAGATATGATAGCAGCATTTAAGAAATGTTTGGATAGGCATATGGATATGCAGGGAAAAGAGGGATATGGATTATGTGCAGGTCAATAAGAGTCGGTCTTCACATTATGATCGGCACAGGCATTGTGGGCCAAAGAGCCCGTTTTTGTGCTGTACAGTTCTATGTTCAAATGAAAAAAATATTATTTCACAACATCTTAAATTTTCCTCTTCAATGCTTTCTGCAGAATTCAGGGAGTTTATTAGGCACCCCACACATCAAAATGAAAGAGAAAGCAGGAGGCTCAAATGGAGAGCCATGGAGCTTACATCAAAGGCAGAAAAAAGTCACTCCAGTGTTGATAAATGGGATTAGTATTAATGGATACTTAATATTCAGCATGGACAGTGGGGTGAAGTGCCTCATTCTGTGCTATTTGACTCAATGACATTGTGCACTGGACTGAATTTTCCAACAGTGGGTGTGTTAATGACAAAATATCTATTTAAATAGGTTCCAAATGTCAAAATCTATTGTATTCTCATGTACTTGACAAAATATAACAGGACATAATTAATGCAGAGCAATGAGAATATAATAGTATGTATTTGCTTATTACCAAACGATCATGTTCTTTTCCCGGCGTTAACACTGCAAAGAACATCGCTATTGTATATTGTTCACCAGTTTTAGATTGAACAAAATAAATATCTACAATGATTTCAGTGCTTCATAGAAACATAGAAAATAGGTGCAGGAGTAGGCCATTCGGCCCTTCGAGCCTGCACCACCATTCAATATGATCATGGCTGATCATCCAGCTCAGTAACCTGTACCTGCCTTCTCTCCATACCCCCTGATCCCTCTAGCCACAAGGGCCACATCTAACTCCCTCTTAAATATAGCCAATGAACTGGCCTCAACTACCTTCTGTGGCAGAGAATTCCACAGACTCACCACTCTCTGTGTAAAGAAATGTTTTCTCATCTCGACCAACCTTGGACAGAAAGGCTAGAAAAATGAGATCAGGATCCTTGGCTTTGATTTCTATTTTGCAAACTGTTAAAGAACATGTCAGTATGAACCTCATGTAGTAAAGGGGTGGGTTTAAATGTGAAGCAGATAATGATTAAATATCTGCCAGTACCAATTTTCTAGATTTACATTTGAGAATTGTGCGTCATTGGTTCTTGATTTTATGTTTCACGGAGTGCGATGGTCTTCAGGTGAAATTATTGGCAAAATATGTTCTCCAAAGGCAATGACAGGTAATTCGAATTTCACTGGTCGAAATGGTACATGTGACAATAAAGTGAACTTAAAACCTTGAGGTCATAAAAATTGGTTATTAAATCATTGGTCAAATTTTATGTTAATAGATATACTTCAGGAATAAATGCTAAGAGGATAATTTCTATTTACTAGCCATGATGAAAATATAGGTTATCCTTTATTTCTAATTCCAATTCAGCTATGCTACAGCAAAGATTTTCCACCCGAATTAATGAAATTCTAATATTAATTTGCATCCAATATTCCTTCACGGCTTTTTATTTGCCGTTCAAACACATTCTTAAACACCAGTTAGGTAGAATGGGCCAGAGGCTTCTGTGAAAACAATGATTCTTGGTGAAGATAATTCAACATAACAGATTTTGGATTACCTGGATTTCTGTTAAATCGGACCACTGCCAATTACAGTTCCTTGCTGTATCCCAGTTGTGGTTTCTAAATAGTAGAGCTGCACCAATAATGGCTGATCCGATTCCAATCTCACCTGCTGTCAGTGGCCCATAACCAAGCACTCATACTGCCAAATGCATTGAACTGTACTTGAATGTAGAAGTTGCAGTTCAACCAAAAATCGATTTTAATCCTGGTTAAGAGTTTACACAGACGAAGCACGTTCTTACCTTTAGTTGCACCAGGTGAACATCAACATGCTTATTCTCAGTATCTTGCTGCACAGAATAGGTAAGGTCTCGAACTCGCTCTGAAGTCATTCGAAGCCATGTTTCAATTTCTGGCAGGTGTAGGACTACTTTCCAATCTGCGCCGGTGTGAAGTGGGGGAGGCTTCTCATAGCGCTGGACAGCATCAAATTCTTTGACCCTTCTCCCCTCCTCCGGTTCTTCTAGAGGGGTCATGGTTGTGATCATGGGAGATGCGTCTGTTGGCATTGCATCCAGCTCTTGGTTCCTCAAGGGGGACAGTATGACACTCATGGCTGTTTGGGTTAAAGCAACATGGGAATCCTTTTGAGTTCAGCTGAGAACAATTGCACAGAGCAAAGAAAATAAATCCAAATGTTAGAAAGGGATACATCCAAATCTATATTATTCCTGTCCATCCTGAGACAGATTTTTAATGTTTTCTGAGAAATACTTAATGGCACAAAAAGTGCCAAGATGTGACACACAGGATCTGATTCACAGAAAGTGTTCCAAATGTGTTTTGCAATTAATCTTAAAAGGAGAGAAAAAAAGCCACTTAAATGTTAAAAAAATTAGGATCCATGTGCATCTCTGTATTCCTAAATAACCAACTGTGAAAATATGACATACAAATTCACTGGGACATCATCACCCATTTATCGAGTGAACTTCAAACAAATGATTTCAAAATGCGATAAGAGGACCCTGGATGCTGTTATTTATTATTGGACTCCCAAGATGATACAATATAATGCTTATTAAAATAGAGAGAGGGCAAAGCTGGATCTACTCCAAGGAAATTGTGACAGGCAAGTGGCTGAAGTGTTAGTGAGTGAATGTTATGTACCTGCATTCCTAGATCCCTCTGCTCTGCAACACTCAGAGCCCAGCCATTCACTGTGTAGGCCCTGCCCTCGTTTGACTCCCCAAAATGCAACACCAGCTCAGCCAGGGCACCTGCAATTTGCTCCCTAGCTTCCCACATCCTCAGAAATATCTGATCAGGCCCAGATTTGTCTACCTTCATGCACTCTAGGATCTTCAGCATCCTCTTCGACCGTAATACTGACTGTCCTCAAGACATTTCCATTGACTGCTTTGATTCCTGGTCCTCGTGTCTTTCTCCACAGTAAAAACAGGAGAAATACTGTTTGAAGACCTTGCCTATCTCCTGTGGCTCCATACAGAGTTGACTGCTTTGATTCCTGAGGGGCCCTATTCCCTCTCTAGTTACCCTTTTTCTTTTCATGTACTTATATATAATCTGTTAGGATTATCCTTACTATTATCTGCAGATCTATCTCCTGTCCCCTTTTTGCCCTCCTGATTTCCTTTGTTAGCATGCTCCTCAGTTCCTGAAGCTCCTCCAGGTTTACACTTGATCCCAGCTGCCTCTACCCATGCCTCTTACTTATTTTTGACCAGAGCCTTAATTTCTCTCATCATCGAAACCTTGCCCTTCACTCTCTAAATGCATGTCCTGGACTCTTGTCAGCACACTTTTAAAAACATCCCACTTTCCAGACGTTGCTTTTCATTCAAACAAGCTGCTCTAATCAACTTGAGTGAGTCCTGGCAGATATGTAATATTAAATCATGGAAACAGGCCCTTTGGCCCAATGAGTCCATATGAGTTCTATGTCATCCCACTTTTGCAACCCTCCATACACATGTTAGGGGCAATTTACAGTGGCTAATTAACCTACAAACTCACACATTTTTGAGAATCTGTTTCAATCCCAACGCAGGCAAGAACTGATTAACGGATTTTCAAATACTTTACCACATTCTGAATTCCCCTTTGAAATCATTTGTAGTTCTCTTCAAGGGAGATCATTAATTCATAAATAGGGCGAAAAAGACCAATGCAGGATATTATGTAGGTGCTCTAGTCCATTTAGTAAGAACGTGGCTGATCTAACATTGATCTTAATTTCATTTCAAGCCTGTTCATTCATGTACACACGTCATCCTGACTATATATCCACATTTACATTCCCTTGTTCTATCTATTTTCAATTCACTTACCTTTCACCTTGGTCAGTTAACCTACCTGTGGCGTTTATTAATGCCAATGTTCACTATTGTCCTGGAATATTAACTTTTTCTTGTAGGTCTCTGCAGATTGCTAGTCCTATCCTGATGTTTTTCGCTCTGCAATGAAAGAATAATAAATAAATACGTATCAAAAGCAATGTTGTGAGGATAAGTTCAACATGATATTTTCAGATTTACAGATGTCACAGTAGTTTTATTGACAACCGCTTTTGGAAATGGCTGGGTTGAGTTTAATTTCTATTTTACAGTCAGCCCCCGTGATTATTTGAGTGGTTACATTTTCAAAGATTATTATTATTTGGAACAAATCTTTTGGCAAGTATTTGTGAATTTTCAAAGTGGTTAGATTGATTGGCAATGACCAAAAACAAATTCTTTATTTGGAGGCATTAAAGAGGGGGGAATTGCAAAACTAAATAAAAAATGTGAGCCATGGTTCAATTAATTTCCTCTTTGAGCCAAAACATTATGGCATCAAATTTAATCCTAATGCTTGGGCACAAAAATTAACACTCCAGTGCAACACCGAGGGAGAATTATGCCACCCGAGGTTATATCTTTCAGATGTGATGTTAAACCTAATTTCATATGACTGCAATAGATCTTACGGCACTATTTTGAAGAAGGGTTTAGCCCAGAACCACGTCTTAAAAAACATGTTATCATGACCCTGCGCTCATTTTGGAAGCTTGTAATGTGTGTAAATGAGCTGCAGTATTTCCTACTTTACAAATGTAACAACCCTGGAAGCACTTCATTGACTGTAAAGGACTCTGGGACACACTGAAAGGGACTTAAACACATCAACATATAAGGAAATCTTACTTTATGTAAATCTAAACAAGCCTCATTTTTGTCTAAGGATTGCAATTCAAACTAATACAAACCTAGATCCAAGCGTCTTAGATATCTCCTGCCTCCTTTTTGTCCTCTTGATTTGTTTAGTATGCTCCTCAGTTCCGTGATCTCCTCCAGGATTACACATGGTCCCAGCTGCCTATACCTGTCCCATGCTCCCTTCTTTTTCCTGATCAGAGCCTCAATATCTCTCATTTACTCCTACCTGCCCTGCACTCCAACAGGAATATTCATGCCCTGAACTCTCGTCAGCACACTTTTAAAAGCATCCCATTTTCTGGACATTCTTTTGCCCACAAAACAACCTCCTCGAATGAACTTGAGCAAGTTTCTGTCTCAGACCATCAAAGTTGGCCTTGCTCAATTTGGAATTTTAACTTTGTTTTTGTGCATAACTATTTTAAACCTAATCTAAAAGGCTCACCCCTACACATTTCAGTAACTTGCCCTTCCCAATTTCCAAAAAGTAGATCAAGCTTTGGCCACTCCCTTGTATGGCCCTCTACATATAGCCTGAGGAAACATTTCTGAACACATTTAACAAATTCTACTCTGTCTTAGACCTCGACACAATGGCAGACTTCCTATATATTGGGAAAGTTATAATCCCCTGCTATGATAACTATTAGTCTTGCAGCTGCCTGCAATCTTCTGACATATTTGTTTTTCTAATTCCCATTGACTATTTGGGGACTTATAGTACATTCACAACAGAGATTATCCATTTTTTATTACTCAGCTCTACCCATGTAGCATCACTGGACGAACCATCGGTAACGTCATCTTGGACTGTAACATTCTCCTTAATCAATAAAGCAATACCCCTCACCTCTATCTTGCCGGTAGCACCTGTACCCTGGAACATTAGGCAGCTAGTCCTATCCCTCTCTTAGCCAGGTTTCCGCAATGGCTACAATGTCCCAGTTGCTCGTACCTATCCATGCCCAGAGTTCATCCGCTCTACCCGTTAGGCCTCTTCCATGAAAATAAATGCATTTCAATCCAACTGTCCTACCTCACTCCCTGCCCTGCTCAGCCTATCCGATCCATTGCACTTTCTTTCATCACCTTCCTTACCGACTTCCAGCCTCTCACCTCATGTCCTCATGTATGGTATGAACTGCATGGACAGCAAGCAAATCAAATTTTGCCCTCTGTATCTTCGTAGTGACAATAATAAACGCACACTAATATAAAGTTTATTGATGGCACAAAAATTGGTGGTATGTTGCATTTTGAGGATAATGAGGAGAGGACCAAAGTAGGAAGGAGTGCTTGCCTCCTTCAATAACCTGGGATAGATCTCACCAGGCCCTGGGGACATCCACCTTAATGCTCTTCAAGAGCCTCAGCATCATGTGCTTCTTAATCTCAAATTGCCAGATCATAAACCTTAATGCCCTTCCAGAGACTCAGAACCACCTCCTTCCTTGCCTTATCCTTGAGTAGTCCTACCTTTTTCCTCGTCACCCTCTTGTTTTGAAAACACATTTATAAAAAGGTTTGGGATTTTCCTTAATCTTTCACATCAATAACATGTCATGGCCCTCCTAATTGCCCACTTGAGTTCTTTCCTGTTCACTTTACAACCTTCTTAGTCATCCATAGTCCCCTTACCTTGTTGTTCTTATCCCTACTCCTTCCTGGAACATGCTGATCCTGCACTTTAAATAGCTGGCCTTTAAACAACTCCATGTCATATGTAGATTTACCCAATAACAACTGCTCACAATCTACCCTGTTCAGCTCCTGCTAAATGACATTGTAATCTGCCTTGCTCCAATTAAGTAACTTCAGCCTGCATCCAGAGCTGGCCCTATTCAAAGGAATCTTAAAACGTATGGAATTTTGACCACAATTAGTCATTTTGGGTTGCAGCATTATTATTAGCCAATTATTGGGATTCAATCTCAGAAAAGGCAAAAAGACAATTGCAATATCTTCCCAGAGCCTGATCTTGTATGTTTCATTTGGATTGATTTGAAAGCATTCCAATTATTTCTCACAAAGGAAGTAAAAACAAGAGACGCCTGCAATTACAAACAATTACTCAAAGAGTAATCACTTCAAAATGTGTTAAAACACTGCAACAAATTTTGGCACTTGCAACAAATCCTCCTAAAGAATTAAACTAAATTGATTTACTTATGCATACACCTCCCAAGAATAGCATCTACTGTAAATGTATAAAATCAACACCATCTTTTTGTAACCATAGTTATAAATCATTTGGAAAAAAATAACAAAAAAATGTAGTCAAATAACAAGTAATAGATTAAGAATTAAAATAATGACAGTTATTAAATTAAAGAATTTACAAAGAACAGGTTTCCACTAAAATATGAGTTCTGGAATTATCACCACATATATTTAAAAGTCAAGATACAAAATGTTCTTAATTTTGGCAAGCATTTATTAATTTAGCTAGACACTATAATATTTATTTCATCAGGTCCCACTGTAAAGGCTACACAGGAGACATGATCCCTTATTGTTTACTTTTCTAAAATGATGTCCTTTAAGAACACATTATAAAATAAATTCCTTGGAAAGATTTATTATATTTTGTAGCTCGACAATTACCAAATACTAGCAAGGCTGATTCTCTCTGATCTGCGACAAGCAGATGTATCATTCAGCAGTCAGTTTTCCCGGTGACATTCAACTCATTGGCCTAATAGATATTTTAAAATGCCGTTACCACAGCAGTAGCTCAGTGACTGATCTTATTTCCCAACACAGCTCTCTTTATTGCAACGTTAATGTTCGGTTGATTGCCATATGGGATTTGCAGAGCTGCGACCTTTACAACCCACTGACCTGTGTCATGCCATTGGTTCCCAGACACTACAGATCTACTCTGACAACACCAATATTAATAATCATGCAAGGCTGTATGCCTTTGCAAGCAGCAGATCAATACATTCATAAACAATGAATAGAGAAGTAATGATTGAAGTAACATTACAAAATCAGATATTATACGAGATAAATTAACAAACTGTTGTGTCATGCACTCGTCTCATCAATGAAACTGACATTCAAACTTCTGATGCTCTTTTAGACTCATTAGTGGCATTATTCAGAAATATTTTGCAGCATCAAGTCCTGTACATTACAATTCCTAGATCGTTAGGTCTACTCAAAGCTCATTGATCTTGTGAAAGAAATCTGTAAAATAAAATGTTTACTCCATCAGCAAAACAAAACAAACAAGTTTTGTCACCCTCCATCTCTGAGGAGATTGGCAATGTATGCTTGTGGTTAGAAACTCTCTTGGGAATGGTAAATACCTCCTCCTAATTTTCCCTCCTCCCCTGCTCTTTCTCTCCCTCTTTTTGTCTCTCTCTCTCTTTCTCTCTTCAACCTTGCAAGTCACGCAGCTAATAAATAAATAAACCTTTTTTTTTTAACGTAGCACATGTCTAAAGCGATGTGTCAAAATAAACTGTAACCAGCACCTTTAATTTGGGATTTGCAGTTACTATGCAAATTCAAATTAGAAGCACTGATTGCCTCTCTATACAAAAATGTTGTTTACCTAATTTTCTGATGCTGTAAACATTAACTGTAAAATTATCCTTTACACATTGAAATTATTATTTGACGCTGTCCATTTACTTAAATCATGGTGGAGGCAATTACAAACAAAGAGGGGGTTTCTCGGGAAGAAGCTGACCTCCTTTACATAGCCGATTAGAGCAGCATAATGCAGTGAAAGGTGGATCCGTTAAGCCAGTAAATCTCAGTCTCCCAGCTTTCGTCATTCCCGTCGCCTGAGTGATGATTGTTCATCAGTCTGAACGTTTCAAACTGGAACGAAAAGCTATTCTGTACGATTGATTGTGGCATCATGGAAAAAAATGCCCATCATCACTGATCTAGTATTGAGCCCTACAATACCCAGTGGGGCTATAGTTAATAAGAACAAAGGAACACACTATTCTATAACAGCTTTCATTCAATTACAGCAATAGCTACTAAAACATAGAGGCACAGCTGGTAGAGTTGCTGCCTCAGTGCCAGAGACCTGGGTTTCATCCTGACCTTGAATGCTTTCTGTGTGGAGTATGAACGTTCTCCCTGTGATAGCGTGGGTTTCCTCTGGATGCTCTGTTTTCCTCCCACATTCCATGTACGTGCGGGTTAGCAGGTTAATTGGCCTCTGTAAAAAAATTGTCCCTAACGTGTCAGAAGTCAATGAGAAAATGGGATAACATAGAAACATGTGCGAATAAATAACCGATGGTCAATGGTCAATAGACTATAGACAATAGGTGCAGGAGAAGCACTGCCATTCAATGTGAACATGGCTGATCATTCACAATCAGTACCCCGTTCCTGCCCTCTCCCCATACCCCCTGACTCCGCTATCATTAAGAGCTTTATCTAAATCTCTCTTGAAAGCATCCAGAGAATCGGCCTCCACCGCCTTCTGAGGCAGAGAATTCCACAGATTTACAACTCTCTGAGTGAAAAGGTTTTCCTCAGCTCCGTTCTAAATGGCCTACCCCTTATTCTTAAACTGTGGCCCCTGGTTCTGGACTCCCCCAACATTGGGAACAACTTCAGATAGCTCCTCTGTCCCTCCCTTCCCCTCCTCCTTCCCAGATCTCCCTCTATCTTCCTGTCCCACCACTCTCCTCCGCCTAGCAGAGCTGGTTCTTACCCTCAACAACTTCTCCTTTGACTCCTCCCACTTCCTCCAAACCAGAGGCGTAGCTATGGGCACTCGCATGGGCCCTAGCTACGCCTGCCTCTTTGTCGGGTACGTCGAACAATCCCTGTTCCAGACGTACACTGGCCCCATCCCCGAACTCTACCTCCGCTACATCGACGACTGCATTGGTGCTACCTCTTGCACCCATGCAGAACTCACTGACTTTATACACTTCACCTCCAATTTCCATCCTGCCCTTAAATATACCTGGACTATCTCTGACATCTCCCTCCCGTTTCTGGACCTCACCATCTCCATCACAGGAGAAAAATTAGTGACGGACATTTATTACAAGCCCACCGACTCGCACAGCTATCTGGACTACACTTCTTCCCACCCGGTCCCCTGCAAAAAGTCTATCCCCTACTCCCAATTCCTCCGTCTACGCCGCATCTGTGCCCGGGATGAGGTGTTTCAGACTAGGGCTTCCGAGATGTCCTCGTTTTTCAGAAAACGGGGCTTCCCCTCCTCCATTATAGATGAGGCTCTCACTAGGGTCTCTTCTACATCCCGCAGCTCCGCTCTTGCTCCCCATCCCCCCACTCGCAACAAGGACAGGATCCCCCTCGTTCTCACCTTCCACCCCACCAGCCAGCGGATCCAACATATCATCCACCAACATTTCCGTCACCTACAACAGGACCCCACCACTGGCCATATCTTCCCATCCCCTCCCCTCTCTGCATTCCGCAGAGACCGTTCCCTCCGCAACTCCCTGGTCCACTCGTCCCTTCCTACCCAAACCACCCTAACCCCGGGCACTTTCCCTTGCAACCGCACGAGATGCAACACCTGTCCCTTTACCTCCCCCCTCAACTCCATCAAAGGACCCAAACATTCTTTCCAGGTGAGACAGAGGTTCACCTGCACCTCCTCCAACCTCATCTATTGCATCCGCTGCTCTAGATGTCAACTCATCTATATCGGCGAAACCAAGCGCAGGCTCGGCGATCGCTTCGCTGAACACCTGCGCTCGGTCCGCATTAACGCCACTGATCTCCCGGTGGCCCAGCACTTCAACTCCCCCTCCCATTCCCAGTCTGACCTCTCTGTCATGGGCCTCCTCCAGTGCCATAGTGAGGCCCGCCGGAAATTGGAGGAGCAGCACCTCATATTTCGCCTGGGCAGTTTGCGGCCCGGTGGTATGAACGTTGACTTCTCCAACTTCAGATAGCTCCTCTGTCCCTCCCTTCCCCTCCTCCTTCCCAGATCTCCCTCTATCTTCCTGTCTCCACCTATATCCTTCCTTTGTCCCACCCCCGACATCAGTCTGAAGAAGGGTCTCGACCCGAAACGTCACCCATTCCTTCTCTCCCGAGATGCTGCCTGACCTGCTGAGTTACTCCAGCATTTTGTGAATAAATCGATTTGTACCAGCATCTGCAGTTATTTTCTTATTCCACCTATATCCTTCCTTTGTCCCACCCCCGACATCAGTCTGAAGAAGGGTCTCGACCCGAAACGTCACCCATTCCTTCTCTCCCGAGATGCTGCCTGACCTGCTGAGTTACTCCAGCATTTTGTGAATAAATAAATTTGTACCAGCATCTGCAGTTATTTTCTTATACTATTGGGAACATGTTTCCTGCCTCTAGCGTATCCAATCCCTTAATAATCTTATATGTTTCAATAAGATCACCTCTCATCCTTCTAAATTCCAGTGTATACAAGCCTAGTCGCTCCAATCTTTCAACATATGACAGTCCTGCCATTCCGGGAATTAACCTAGTAAACCTACGCTGCACTCCCTCAATAACAAGAATGTCCTTCCTCAAATTTGGAGAGCAAAACTGCACATAGTACTCCAGGTGCGGTCTCACTAGGGTCCTACCCTGTACAATTGCAGAAGAACCTATTTGCTCCTATACTCAACTCTTCTTGTCATAAAGGCCAACATGCCATTAGCTTTCTTCACTGCCAGCTGTACCTGCATGCTTACTTTAAGTGACTGATGAACAAGGACACGCAGATCTCTTTGTACTTCCCCATTTCCTAACTTGACACCATTCAGATAATAATCTGCCTTCCTGTTCTTACCACCAAAGTGGATAACCTCACATTTATCCACATTAAACTGCATCTGCCATGCATCGGCATGGACTCGGTGGGCCGAAAGGCCTGTTTATAGATTGTATCATGTTTAATCCTTAGAAGTGTTCAAAAGACCATAATTCCAAAAAAAGTAGAAAACTAGGAATATTTTAGCCACAATCCACTGCAATGAATCTTGATTACATTTGACAAGCTTATTTGTCTTTTGAATATTAAAATACATATTTTACTTCAAGAAAATTGCAGATGGTCTGTAGAAGGTGTTAGATCGATCAACCAACTATAAACAAATGAACTGAGAATTATCAGGGAGCTTCAACATTACAATATGTAATGTCCTCACAGACAGTTAAATTCTGTAACTTCTGATGTTGTCAGGACTCAAGGTAGAGGTTGGGCAGGCCAGAACCTTGTTCCTTAGAGCACAGGAGACTGAGAGCTGATTTTATAGAGGTACATAAAATCACAAAGGGAATGGATAGGGTGAATGTACAGTCTTTTTTCCAGGATCTCAGATTCAAAAACTAGAGGTAATAGGTTTATGAAGATGGCTGAACAATTTAATAGGAATTTAATGGGCAATTTTTTTCACATCAAGGGTGGTAGGTGCAATGAACAAGCTTCCAGAGGAAGTAGTTGAGGCTGGTACAATAACAACATTTAAAATTATTTGGACAGGCACATAGAAAGGAAAGGTTTAGAAGGATATGAGGCAAACACGAACAAATGAGACAAGCGTAGATGGGATATCTTGGTCAGCATGGACTCGGGTTGAACACCCTGTTTCAGTGTTGTATGGCTTTATAACTCTCTTATCACTGAGTGATGTAACTAAAACTTTGTTGAGGTGACAAGTATGTGTGTGGCTCTTTGAACTAACAGCCTGGGCCTATAAAATGAAACGATTCTCATATACTGTAATAGGCATTGTTATGTTGGTACACTCTGGTTTCCCATAGAAAAATCTGTTTTGAGAAAACCTGAAACCTTTAATCACCTAACTGAGATTAACCACATGTTAACTAAACTCTTCTTGGATATTGTAAGAAGAAATTATGAATATTGTTGAGTGCAAGAACAGTATAGAAGGGTACTTGCTGGTTAACATGTATGCCGAAGGGCCTGTTACCGTGTATATGACTCGAAGAATACTATTTTATATTTGTTGTACCACATCACTCACAAGTGCACGACATTTTACATTAACAGGGAACATTAAATCTCTGGTGAGACCGCATAGTGAAAACTGGAAGAACAAACACATTGTTGGGCCACGGATCTTAATCTTAAAATCAATTTAACAAACAGTACTGTGGAAAACAAACATGATATAACATCTAAATCAAGTGTTAAAAACATTCGATGTGCGAGTCTCATTAGCCAAACTCAAAATCATATTTTTTAGATGTCAGCAGAACTTTGTGTGTAAAGGTGAGCCCAAAAAGGCATCCAGTGTACGTGTTTTGCTCAATTCGATTTTACACTGGCATTTCTACTGCCATGTGACCAGATTGGTGTGTGGATCATGGTGTGGAGGTAATTGGGGAGAAGGGTGGAACTCGTCCCCGGTACCAAGTGAAGCCCTATTGAAGTTGTGCAGTTGGGCAACATTGAAAATGCTGCCTCTCTTTCCTCAGGTTCTGTGCAATCGAGTGTTAATAGAACAGTCATAGCTCGATGGTTCAATTCCTCCGTCTCCACTGAATCTGCTCCCAACATGCTTTCCGTCTGGGACATCCAAGTTGTCCTCTTTATTTAATAAATGGATGGATCCCTCGCCCGTGTCTCCTCTGTGTCTTGTAGTTCTGCTTTTGTTCACCCTCCTCCCAAACAGGAGGAGGGTGAACGAAATTATAGTTCCCCATGACCTCACCAGACTCCGTATTCAATACATCATCCTCCGACAATTCTGTTATCTTCAACAAGATCCCACCACCAGTCAAATCTGCCCATCTCCATTCCTTTCCACCTTCCATAGAGACCGCTCCCTCCGCAATACCTTGATTCACTCATCCCTTCCCATTCAAACCATCCAACCACAGGCTGTGTACTTTCCCCAGCAACCACAGGAGATGTAATACCTATAGCTCTTCCTTCGCATCCATCCAGGGACCCCAGTAGTCCTTCCAGGTGAGACAGAGGTTCATGCACACCCTCACTAACCTCATTTACTGCATTTGGTGTTCCCAATGTGGCTTCCTATACATCGGCGAGACTAAGTGTTTTTGACCTCCTGATTTCCTGAAACTCCTCCATGGATACACTTGATCCCAGCTACCTATACCTGTCCCATGCCTCCTTCTTTTCCTGACCAGAGCCTCATCCAAGCTTCCTTATGCCCACTGTCCTTGCATTTCAGTCTAACAGGAACATAGATGCCCTGAACACTTGTCATCACACTTTTAAAAGCATTCCACTTTTCGAATGTTCCTTTGCCTGCAAACAACCTACTCCAACCAACTAAAGAAAGTTCCTGTCTAATACCATCAAAGTTGGTCTTGCCCCAATTTGGAATTGATCTGAATTTAACTATCTTAACACTAATAGAACTGTTGTCGCTGGTCCCAATAGGGTTGCCCACCAACACTTCAGCCCTACGAAGTCCGACAGTATATGGAGTCAGGTCAGAGACTAATAATTGCGATTGATTGGCTCAAGCAGTTTGTGAATTAATCCAAAATTGAGCAGGAGGGCTTGCTTTTCCATTATGATGATAACCATATCTGGCCAGAATAGTAATGAAATTTGCAATCTACAAATTCACAATTAACTCGTATATATACAATTTCAGTGTACCAAAAATATGAAAGATATTTTCGAGTAACAGACTGCTTGCAATGATTTATCTTAAGGCATGAGAATTAAAAAAAGTGAAAGCTGGAAATCTGAAATAAAAATAGAAAGGCAAAGAATACTCAGCAGGTCAGGCAACATTGTTAGCAAGAGAAATAAAATGGATGATTCAGGTCAAAGATCCCGCATAAGAATATCTGACCCTCCTAATGAAGATGTCCAACCTGAGATATTTATTCCTTTTCACTTTCTAAAGATGCTGTCATTCTAACATTTTCTGTCTTTAATTTTTTTTACTGATTTTTATTAACACTGCAAAATAGATATAAGAGTAAAGCAAAGGATCACGCTAGTTCAAGGCACACTGTCTAGAATGTTTCCTTGAGAAGATATTTGGAACAATCGAGACTGAATACATGGAGAATATTTGATCAAATGCATGTCATAAAAACAAACAGAGCTTCTTCAATATAAATGAATGTGCCAGAGAATTCCATTAGCTATAGACTACTATTCATCTTTCAGTTGCAGCAGTTCACTGCACGGTATCATTGTGAAAGACCAGTTCCTCGATAGATGAACTGCAACCTGCAGCTTGTATTACTTCACTTGACTGATTACACGCTGCGATCCAATGACCAGATCCCAGCTCTAAAATGTCATTCACATGTCTTTGTATCGAGCCTATGTTCTACACATGTCACTGCTGTATTCATTTTTGTGGGACATAACTGGAATCCATAATTAAAATGAGCAACTGAGCATTGGCAAAAATTGCATTGATTGTTAAAAGGTAGATCAAATTTAATAATTTTTTTATTTTTTGAAGAAGTAATTATAATTGTATGTAAGGATGCTTCCATGACATTATTCAAACAGACTTCTAGAAGAACCCAATACGTTTCCTCATAAGAGATTATTGGTTAAAATTAGCTCTTGGGTTACAAATTATTGACCCGGTTAAATAATAAATTTGGCATCCAAAACCAGAAAGTGGCATTGTGTGATTTCCCGGTGGCTCAGCACTTCAACTCCCCCTCCCATTCCCAATCTGACCTTTCTGTCCTGAGCCTCCTTCATAGTCAGAGTGAGGCCCTGTGCAAATTGGAGGAACAGCATCTCATATTTCGCTTGGGCATTTTTACACCCCAGCGGTACGAACATTGACTTCTCTAACCAGGTAGTCCCTGCTTCCCCTCTCTATCCCCTCCCCCTCCCAATACTCCCACTAGTCTTCCTGTCTCTGACTACATCGTATCTTTGTCCCGCCCCCTCCCCTGACATCAGTCTGAAGAAGGGTCTCGACCCGAAACGTCACCCATTCCTTCTCTCCCGAGATGCTGCCTGACCCGCTGAGTTACTCCTGCATTTTGTGTCTACCAGAAAGTGGCATTAATGGGTACTTATTTAAAATGGAACAGAATGTCTAATGGAGGTCCCACAGGGACCTATTAATAAGTAAAACTAATAAATAAAACCATTTATTTATTTATTTAATAAATAACTATTTATTTATTAATAACTTAGACAACACAACAAAGAGCCATGCATCCATTATTATCAATGCCACAGGATTGATGGCACGATAAGACCTGTGGAAGCAAACATAACATTTCAAGTGGACTGACAAATTAAACGTGATTAAAACAAATTCAAGTGGTTTTCAAATCAGATAAGTATACAGGGTAAATATATGCACTAAAATGGTGCAATAATAAGAACACAGAGATTTAAAAACTAAATTCTCCAAGCTGCAGGTGCTGGAAATCAGAAATAAAAACAGAAATCAGTTCTCTTTCCAAAGATGCCTAATGTGCTCAGTGTTTCGAGCATTTTCTGTTTTATCCTAAACAGGTTTAGGTGACCTAGTACAAAGAAAAAAGACTGAAAGGGTTAATGAGAACATAATAATATTTATTGGAACAGCACAGTGGCACAATTGGCTAGAGCTGCTGCTTCATAGTGTCAGAGATATGGGTTCGATCCTGACCTTGGGTCTCTGTGTGGAGTTTGCATGTTTTCCCTGTGACTGCGTGGGTTTCCTCCGGCTGCTCTGGTTTCCTCCCAAATCCAAAAGACATGCGAGTTTGTAGGTTAATTGGCCTCAGTAAATTGCTCCTGGTTCATAAAATTATAAGTGTGAGGAGTAGAATTAGGCCATTTGAGCCCTCAAGTCTACTCCGCCATTCAATCAAGGCTGATCCATCTCTCCCTCCTATCCCCATTCTCCTGCCTTCTCCCTCTGACACCCGTACTAATCAAGAATGTATCTATTTCTGCTTTAAATATATCCACTGACTTTGCCTCCAGTCTTCTGTGGCAAAGAATTCCACAGATTCACCACCCTCTGATTAAAGAAAGTGGAATAAGATAGAGCTAGGGTGAACGGGTGATCAATGGTTGCCGTGGACTTGGTGGGCCAAAGGTCCTCTTTTCCATGCTGTATCTCCAATCTAAATTAATCTGTGCAAAACATTGCTCAATCTGGAGTATTATTGTCAGTTCTGGCCATCAGATCTGGGAATGTTTCTGGTACTCTAAAGACCAGAGTGGTTGATGGTACAATTGAGTCGACTGATTTGTTCTGGATGATATCTGTATTTGGCCCATACCTTTCTAAGCCTATCCTATCCATGTACCTGTCCAAATGTCTTTCAAACGTCATGAGAGTATCTGCCTAAACTACCTCCTCTGACCGCTCATTCCATATACCCACCACCCTCTGTGAAAAACAAGTTGCCTCTCATGTTCCTACTAAAACTTTGCCGCCTCACCTTAAACCTATGTCCTCTGGTTCTTGATTCCCTTACTCTGGGTAAAACCTATCTATTACCCTATCTATTCCTTTCATTATCTTATATAGCTCTTTCAGATCACATTCACCTTGTCTGTTCAATCCCTCTTGATAGGCCCTTGGGAATCAGTGGGTTTGTAAGAGGCGTCAGTCAATAGTCTATTTCCTCTGTAGACTGAGATCAAGAAAGAGGAGGGAGATGTGGGAGATGGTCCAAGTAAATTTGAGTCCAGGATGAAAATTGGTGGTGAAGTTGATGAAGTCCATGAGTTCTGCATGGATGCAGGAGGTAGCACTGATGCAGTCATCAATGTAGAGTTCAGGGATAGGGCCAATGTATGCCTGGAACAGGGATTGGTCAACGCACCCCACAAAGAGGCCCTTGCAGGTGTCCAGAGCTTCACCTTGGACTTGGAGGAAGTGGGAGGAGTCAAAGTTGAAGTTGTTGAGAGTAAGGACCAGCTCCGCTAGGCAGAGTAGCGTGTAAGTAGAGGGAAATTGAATGGATCTGCGCTCGAGGAAGAAACGGAGGGCTTTAAGGCCTTCCTTGTGGGGATGAAGGTAGAGTGACTGAACGTCCATAGTAAAGATGAGGGAGTGGGGGCTCGGAAAGTTGAAGTCATTAAAGATACGAAGGGCATGTGAGGTATCTTGGACATAGGTTGGGAGAGATTGGACCAGGGGCGATAGGATGGAGTCGAGGTACATGGAAATAATTTCCGTGGGACAGGAGCAGGCAGAAGCAATGGGTCTGCCAGGGCAGTTGTGCTTGTGGATTTTGGGGAGAAGGTAAAAACAGGGTGTGCGGGGCTGGGAAATGATATGGCTGGAGGCTGTGGAAGGCAGACAGCCAGGAGTGATGAAATCAGTAATGGGGTTTGAGATTAAGGCCTGGTGCTCATCTGTTGGATCATGGTCTAAGGATAAGTAGGAGGAGGTGTCTGAGAATTGTCGCCTGGCCTCCGCCCAGTCGAGGTCAGCAAGCCAGACTACCACGGCACCTCCCTTGTCGGCGGGTTTGATCATGTCAGGGTTGCTGCAGAGTGAGCGGAAGGTTGTACGTTCAGAGGGGGTGAGGTTGGAGTAGGTATGGGGAGTGGAAATGTTGAGACGGTTGATGTCACGTCAGCAGTTAGAAATAAAGAGGTCTAGTGCGGGGAGAAGACCGTGCTGGGGAGTTCAGAGGAGGGGGACAGGTGGAGATGGGAGAAGGGCTCACCACTGGATGGTGAGGACTCCTTCCCATAGAAAAAGGCACGGAGGCGACGGAAGAAAAGCTCTACATCGTGGCGGACCCAGAACTCGTTGAGGTGGGGGCAGAGGGGAACGAAGGTGAGGCCTCTGTTGAGGACAAACCATTCCGTATCAGAAATGGGGAGGTCAGGGGGGGTGGTGAAGACATGACAAGGGTGGGGGTTGTGATCAGAGGAGGGCCGGGGAGTGGACAAAGGCCGAGGCAAGATCTGGTGGGGAGATGGTGGGTGTTCAGAGAGGAGGGGGGCATGAGGACTATTGTATGGATGGATGTGGTCGGGGTAACCTGGTTAAAAGAGGGGGAAGGGGAAGACCCATCACTACTGAGGTTCTCCGGAGGAGGGGGGGAGCAGTGGGCCCCGGCAGAGTCAGACCACGTGCTGTCGGAGTCGGTATCGTGGAGGCTGTGGACCTGGTGCTGAGCCTGGAACTCAGGTGAGGGGACGGCTCCGACCTGCTGGTGGGCGGTGGAGTGGCGATGGTTAGTGGGGTCGCTGCTGGATGCCCGTGAGGGGCTGGAGTGGAGATATGGGAGACAGTGAAGGTCTTAAACATCTTTCCTACAACAGGCTGACCAAAACTGAACACAAAACTCCAAATGTGGCCTCACCAGTGCCTTGTATAAATGTAACAATAGACAATAGACAATAGACAATAGGTGCAGGAGTAGGCCATTCAGCCCTTCGAGCCAGCACCGCCATTCAATGCGATCATGGCTGATCACTCTCAATCAGTACCCCGTTCCTGCCTTCTCCCCATACCCCCTCACTCCGCTATCCTTAAGAGCTCTATCCAGCTCTCTCTTGAAAGCATCCAACGAACTGGTCTCCACTGCCTTCTGAGGCAGAGAATTCCACACCTTCACCACTCTCTGACTGAAAAAGTTCTTCCTCATCTCCGTTCTAAATGGCCTACCCCTTATTCTTAAACTGTGGCCCCTTGTTCTGGACTCCCCCAACATTGGGAACATGTTTCCTGCCTCTAATGTGTCCAATCCCCTAATTATCTTATATGTTTCAATAAGATCCCCCCTCATCCTTCTAAATTCCAGTGTATACAAGCCCAATCGCTCCAGCCTTTCAACATACGACAGTCCCGCCATTCCGGGAATTAACCTAGTGAACCTACGCTGCACGCCCTCCATAGCAAGAATATCCTTCCTCAAATTAGGAGACCAAAACTGCACACAGTACTCCAGGTGCGGTCTCACCAGGGCCCGGTACAACTGTAGAAGGACTTCTTTGCTCCTATACTCAACTCCTCTTGTTACGAAGGCCAACATTCCATTGGCTTTCTTCACTGCCTGCTGTACCTGCATGCTTCCTTTCATTGACTGATGCACTAGGACACCCAGATCTCGTTGAACTCCCCCTCCTCCTAACTTGACATAACCTCCAACTTCAATACTCATGGTATTTGGGTCAATTTACAGACATTAAAGCAAATAATTAAATAAATGAATCCTTCTCATTTTGGCCAGATCTGACCAGGTAAGTACCACAGGGATTGGTGCTCAGGCCCCATATACTTATAATCTATGTCATTGTTTTAGCTGAAGGAACCATATGTCATATTTCCAAGTTTACCAGGTACAATACAAAATTAAGTAGATTATGAGGATGGAGAAGGATATTAAGAGACTTCAAGGGGATATGGACAAGCTGGGTGCGTGGGTAATGGAATGTATCACATGAACAAATGTGGAGTTATCAACTCTGTTGCACGTGAAGGAAAAGCAGAGGACTCGTTAAATGGTGGGAGATTGGACATTGCTGATTTCAAAGGGATATGGGAATGCTTGCACACATGTCACTGAAGGTCAGCAAGCAATTAAGAGGACAAAAGCAAATGTCACATTTATTACGAGAGTTTGATTCCAGGCATCAAGGATGTCTGAATTTGTCCAGGGCCTTGATGAGACTGTACACAGATTTGCAGTTACAGTTTTGGATTTCTTACCTAAGAAAGGATGGACTTGGCCAGGAGGGGGCTCTGTGAAGATTTGTTTAGTTTAGTTTAGTTTAGAGATACAGCGCGGAAACAGGCCCTTTCGGCCCACCGGGTCCGCGCCGACCAGCGATCCCTGCGCACTAACACTATCCTATACCCACCAGGGACAATTTTTACATTTTCAAAGCCAATTAACCTACAAATCTCTACGTTTTTGGAATGGTGGGAGGAAACCGAAGATCTGGGAGAAAACCCACGCAGGTCACGGGGAGAACATACAAACTCCGTACAGACAACACCCGTAGTCGGGACCAAACCCGGGTCTCCGGCGCTGCATTCGCTATAAGGCAACAACTCTACCGTTGCGCCACCATAAACACTTGAACATTTCTTGGAATGGAAAGTTTATATGAGGAGAGGTTCAGTGGACTGGGTCTGTATTCTCCCAAGCTTCGAAGAATGAGAGATCTCATCGGAACATACAACATTCTTAAAGACAGGCTGGAGCCAGAGAGAATGTTTTACCTGACAAGAGTACAGGTCCACAGGGTGACATTTCAGTTTAAAGGGTAGGCCATTAGGACTAAGTGGTGGAAACATTTCTTCATTCAAAGCAGGATGAACCTTTGAAATTTTCCTCAGAGGATGGTGGATGTTGATTCAAAACAGAGATCGATAAGTTTCTTGACATTGAGGCAATTACGGGATAGTGCTGTTAAATAGTACTGAATTAGAAGATCTGCCATGAACCTTGATAAACGGTGGATCAGGCTGGAGGGGTCTATTCCTTAACGTGCCTTAATTAGGCTCTGGTGCCATCTGATAAAAAACTGCCATGAAGTGTTTCAAGAGACATCATGGTGCATATCAATTCCAGCCTCCTAAACAGGCTTAATTCATTACCTATCAACCATCATAACAGGTCCATGACAGATACCATCTCCTTAGCCCTCATCCCCGGATCATCAAGATAACAACTATGTCAAGCTCCTATTTATTGACTATGCCTTCAAAACTATAATTTCAAACATTCTCATCTCCAAACTCCTGATCTAGGATTAAGCACCCACTTCTGCAACTGGACCTTCACTTCCTGACCCGTAGAGAGCAACCAGTTAAGTTCAGGCAACAAAACATTCTCCACGATAATTCTACACATCAGTGCCCCACAAAGCTGTGTGTTCAGCCCTTTATTATACTTCCTACATACTCATGACTATGCAGCCAAATTCTACTCCAACTCCATTTATAAGCTTGCAGGTGATACCACCGGAGTGAACCGGATCTCAAACTATGACTAGATAGAGTACAGGGGAGACAGAAAGGTTAGTAACCTGTGTCAAGACATAACCTCTCCCTCAATGCCAACAAAACAAAGGTACTATTCATTGGCTTCAGAAAGTGAGATGGAGTACACGCTCCAGTCTGCATCAGTGATGTTGAAATGAGATTGTCAAAAGCTTCAAATTCAAAGGCAGAAATATAACCAACAATATGTCCTGGTTCAACCAGATTTACGCTATGGCCTAGAAAGCACAGCAACACCCCAACTTCCTCAGACGACAAAGGAAATTCAGCATGTATTTTGATTGATTGAAAGACACAGAATGAAAATTGGCCCATTGCCCAATTAACTGACAAACTCATACATCTTTGGGACGTGGGAGGAAACTGGAGCACCCAGAGTAAACACATGGTCACAGGGAGGATATACAAACTCCACACCGACAGCACCTGAGTTCAAGACTGAACCAGGGTCTCACATTGCAATGCAGCAGGTCTACGAGCTGCACCACTGTGCCACCCCTGTCTCCAATGACTCTTACTTACGTCCACAGATGCACTATTGAAAGCATCCTATTGGGATGCATCACAGCTTAGTTTTGCAACTGTTCTGCCCAAGATTGCAAGAAAATGCAGAGTTGAGGATGTAGTTCACAGTTCATCGCATAAACCAGCATCTCCCTTCAACCCCATCTACACTTCATGCTGCCTCTGTAAAGCAGCTAACAGAATCATGGACCACTCACACTCTGGATATTCTCGCTTCTCCTCACTCCCATTTGGCAGAAAGTACAAAAGCTTCAAAGCACATTACACTACATCCAAGAACAACGTATTTTTACCGTTATCAGACTCAAGTGGACCTTCCATCTGCTGAGGATGTAGTTCTGAATTAACAATCATCCTCATTGCCGTCCTTGTGCTTTCTTCTCTGCACTTCTCTGTACTTGCGTTAGTATATTCTACACTCCGTTTCCTTTCTTTTTTTGCACTACCCGTTGTACTCATGTATGGTATGATTGCACTCATGCATAGTACGATCTGTCTGTCAGCATGCAAATTAATGTTTTTCACTGTATCTTGGTACACATCACAATAATAAACCAATAAACTTTGCCTTTATACTCCACTCCTCATTGGCTTTCCTGATCTAAACTCCTTACCTGGTTCACAACCCCCTCTCACCCTACTTCATTCCCAGTGTCACATCTGGCACGATGACCCCACTTCAAAGCACTTCTCTAGTCATCCTCTCCAGCCTGTAGCACATTTCGCCCCGCTACCCATGGTCTGCAGCACAAGGATCCTCCCACTACATAATGTAAGTCCCTTGTTTACAGTGGAAACACTTCAAACCAAAAGTTCAAATGACATCAAAGTCACATTACACTTGACAAAGACACAGTCATAAAGTAATACAGCACAAAAAGAGACCATTTGGACCAGCTCATCCATGCCAACCAAGGTACCCCATATCTAAGCTAATCTCATTTACCTGTATTTGGCTCATGTCCCTCGCAACCTTTCCTATCCTGCTCCTAACCTGCTCAGACTCCTATTCATAGACTACTGCTCTGCTCAGATTCCTTTTCATAGACTACATTTCTGTTTTCAATATCATTGTCCCATCCAAGCTCATCTCCAAACTCATGGAACTTGGAGTCAGCACTCATCCTAGACTTCCTGACCCACCCACCACAGTCAGTGACAAATTATTTTTTTAGTTTAGTTTAGTTTAGAGATACAGCGCGGAAACAGGGCCCTCAGCCCACCGGGTCCACGCCGACCAGTGATCCCCGCACATTAACGCCATCCTCCACCCACTAGGGACAATTTTTACATTTACCAAGCCAATTAACCTACATACCTGAACGTCTTTGGAGTGTGGGCGGAAACCGAAGATCTCGAAGAAAACCCATGCAGGTCACGGGGAGAACGTACAAACTCCATACAGGCAGCACCCCCAGTCGGGATCGAACCCGGGTCTCCGGCGCTGCATTCGCTGTAAGGCAGCAACTCTACCGCTGCGCCACCGTGTCGCCTTAAGATTATCCTCTACGATAATCCTAAAGATTTGTGCCCACAAGGATGGGTTCTCAACTCTCTTCTCCACTCCTAATACATTCATGACTGTGCAGCCAAATGCCAATCTAACTCAATTTACAAATTCGCAGACAACCCCACCATAGTAGGCCAGATATCAATGAACAATGAGATAGAGTTCAAGAAGGAGTTAGTGAAACTCGTAACCTGGTGCTATGACAACTTCACCCTCAATGTCAGCAAGACAATGGAGATTGTGATCAACCTCAGGAACTGAAGTAGTACACACAACTTACATTGATGGTGACGAAGTCGAGATGGTTGAAAGCTTCAAGTTCTTAGGAATAAATATCACCAGCAATTTCTCCTGGACCAGCCATATTGAAGCAATGGCCTTGAAAGCACACCTGTGCCTCTACTTCCTTAGAAGGAATAGGTTTGGCATATCCCCACCAAACCTCACCAACTTCGACAGATGTGCCGTAGAAAGCATTTTATCAGGATGCATCACAGCGTGGTTTGGAAACAACGCCATCCAAGACCGCAAGAAATTGCAGAGTTGTGGACGTAGCCCAGACTATCACGTAAACCAACCTCCCTGCCATTGACTCCATTTACACTTAACGCTGCCTCGACAGACTGGTTATAGAGTTCTGACATAGCTTCAATTTTTTAATTTTTTAAGAAAAAATAAAGATGAAAAGAGGCTGGAAAAAAAGACTATAAACTAATAGAGAGAGAGCAAAGAAAAAAGAGAATTACTAACATAAAGATTATGGGGATAGATCCGGGAGTTAATGAGTATAGTTGTACATCCAACCCTAAACTCAAGTTTTAACTTTAGTTTTAAATTTTAGTTTTGTGACAAACCCATTTACTTTTTTAAAAATTCAATAAATGGAGACCATATTTTTAAAAATAGATCTGGTTTGTCAATTAAGGCAAACCTTATTTTTTCCAAATGCAAGGTCTCGGTCATTTCCGTAATCCACATTTTAATAGTGGGGGTTACTGTTTTTTTCCAAAATTTAAGTATAAATTTTTTCGCAGTTATTAAACTGTAGTCAAGAAAACGTCTCTGACTTAGCGTAAAATTTGTAATGTGTTCTGATAATCCTAAAGTTATTAATTTTGGATCTAAAGTTGGTTATCGATAACTTTAGAAATTATTTTTAAAATATCGATCCAAAAATGTTGTATGTTTGTACAAGTCACAAAAGTGTGAGTTAAATTGGCTTCTTGAAATTGACATTTATCACAAATAGGAGAGATACTTGGGAAGATCCTGTTAATTTTGTCTTCGAATAATGTAGTCTGTGTAATATTTTAAATTGTATTAATGAGTGTCTAGTGTTTAACGAGCATTGATGTATGTGTTGTAAACTTTCGTCCCATATGTCCTGCGTTATGGGTTGAGCCAATTCGTCCTCCCATGCTCGTCTATATGATTCTGATGACGGAATGTCGGTATCTAAAAGAGTGTTATAAATATAAGATATTAATTTATTTGTATTGTAGTGACAGTTCAAGCATTCATCAAGAATTCCTGGGCCTCTAAATCTATATTCTTGCGTATGTGATTTTACGTAATCTCTGAGTTGTAAATATCTAAAAAAATTATTAGCATGTAATCCATACTTCTGTTGTAATTCCTGAAAAGAGAGAAAAGTTCCCTTATGATAGAGGTCTCCCACCATTTTAATTCCATAACTTTTCCATTGAATGAATCCTCTATCTGAGACAGACGGTTTGAAAGAAGGGTTATTTGCAATGGGTAGGAAGAAAGATAAATTACTCAATTTTAAAGTGAGTTTTAATTGTTTCCAAATACGGATAACACTATGTATAATCGGATTTCCTCCATATGTTTTTTTATTCAAAGTTATTGGGGCGAATATTGGTAAGCAATCCTCCTTCTCCAACTTTAACCAATCTGGTTGCTGATCAATGTCGTTCAGCCAGAAGGTTATATTTTTAATATTAACCGCCCAGTAATAAAATAGGAAGTTTGGTAAAGCGAATCCTCCATTAGTTTTAGACTTGCATAAATGTCTTTTATTTATTCTATGGGTCTTATAATCCCAAATAAAATTAGTAATAATTGAATCCATTTTTTTGAAAAAAAAATTTGGAAGGTGTATCGGAATTGCTTGAAATAAGTATAGTAGTTGTGGGAGGAAGATCATCTTTATAACATTAATTCGACCAGCTAGTGAAATGGGGAGTGTTTTCCAAAATTGGATATTTCTATGTAATTTAATAACTAAAGAAGGGAAATTTGATTTAAATAAAGAAGTATATTTCCTAGTCACGTAGATTCCAAGGTATTTGAACTTTTCATAGGCAATTTTAAAAGGGAATTGTTGAAGTATAGCCGGATTTTGTTCCGTAATTGGCATGATTTTGCTTTTGTACCAATTAATTCTATATCCGGAGAATGAGCCAAATTGAGTTATGAGATTTAGTAAATTCGGAATGCTAATTTCAGGGTTTGTGATGTATAATAGTACATCATCCGCATATAAGGAAATTTTGTTAATTGTATGTTTAGTGTTATAGCCGTGAATGTCTGGGTGTGATCTGATCACTCTCGGCGAGTGGTTCTATAACGAGGGCAAATAAAAGCGGGGATAGTGGACATCCTTGTCTACAACCTCTGGATAAGTGAAATTTTGGTGACAACATTTGGTTTGTCAATATTCTAGCTGTTGGAGTTTTATATAAAAGTTTCACCCATGAGCAAAAGTTTTCACCGAATTGGAATTTTTCCATCACGGAGAAAAGATAGGGCCATTCCACTTGATCAAATGCTTTTTCAGCGTCTAGCGAAATGATTGCTAAGTCTTCGTTTAATATTCTATTTGAGTATATTATATTGAACAAGCGTCTTAGGTTATAGAAAGAATATCGTTTAGATATAAAGCCTGATTGGTCAGGGTGTATTAATTTATCAATAACTAAACTTAATCTATGGGCTAAAACTTTAGCTAATATTTTCTGATCATTATTCAAAAGAGCTATGGCTCTATACGAACCAGGGTCTTCAGAGTCCTTATCTTTTTTAGGGATAAGTATTATTGTTGATTCAGTCAAAGTTTGTGGTAATATCTGTTGTTTAAAAGTGTAACTATATACAGTTTGTAAGCGTGGGGAGATCAAGTCACTAAATTTTTTATAAAATTCATTATTTAAGCCATCAGGACCAGGGGTCTTCCCATTTTTCAAGGACTTAATGACCTCTTCAATGTCATTCGTAGTTATTTCTGCGCCCAGTAAATTTCTCTCATTGTCATTTAAACCAGAGAGGTTACATTTCTGCAGAAAGTTTTGCATATTCGCAGCTTAATCAAGAACGAGTCTCACCCTCTCCCATTAGGCAAGAGGTACAGAAGTTTGAAAATGCATACCTTCAGTATCAGGGACAGTTTCTTTCCAGCTGTTATCAGGCAACTGAACCGTCCTTAGACGAAGGGATTAAAAGTACCATTAGCAAATTTGCAGATGATACTAAGTTGGGGGGTAGTGTGAATTGTGAGGAAGATGCAATAAGGCTGCAGGGTGACTTGGACAGGTTGTGTGAGTGGGCGGATACATGGCAGATGCAGTTTAATGTAGATAAGTGTGAGGTTATTCACTTTGGAAGTAAGAATAGAAAGGCAGATTATTATCTGAATGGTGTCAAGTTAGGAGGAGGGGGAGTTCAACGAGATCTGGGTGTCCTAGTGCATCAGTCAATGAAAGGAAGCATGCAGGTACAGCAGGCAGTGAAGAAAGCCAATGGAATGTTGGCCTTCGTAACAAGAGGAGTTGAGTATAGGAGCAAAGAGGTCCTTCTACAGTTGTACCGGGCCCTGGTGAGACCGCACCTGGAGTACTGTGTGCAGTTTTGGTCTCCAAATTTGAGGAAGGATATTCTTGCTATGGAGGGCGTGCAGCGTAGGTTCACTAGGTTAATTCCCGGAATGTCAGGATTGTCGTATGTTGAAAGGCTGGAGCGATTGGGATTGTATACACTGGAATTTAGAAGGATGAGGGGGGATCTTATTGAAACATATAAGATAATTAGGGGATTGGACACAGTAGAGGCAGATAACATGTTCCCAATGTTGGGGGAGTCCAGAACAAGGGGCCACAGTTTAAGAATAAGGGGTAGGCCATTTAGAACGGAGATGAGGAAGAACTTTTTCAGTCAGAGAGTGGTGAAGGTGTGGAATTCTCTGCCTCAGAAGGCAGTGGAGGCCAGTTCGTTGGATGCTTTCAAGAGAGAGCTGGATAGAGCTCTTAAGGATAGCGGAGTGAGGGGGTATGGGGAGAAGGCAGGAACGGGGTACTGATTGAGAGTGATCAGCCATGATCCCATTGAATGGCGGTGCTGGCTCGAAGGGCTGAATGGCCTACTCCTGCACCTATTGTCTATTGTCTATTGTCTATTGTCCTCTCACCATCTAGAGAGCAGTCCTGACCTCCCACCTACATCATTGACAACCTTCACAATGTTTTTAATCAGACTTTACTGGACTTTATCTTGCACTAATCATTATACCCTTTATCCTGTATCAGTACACTGTGGATGGCTTGATTGTAATCATGTATAATGTTTTCGGTGACGATACCACGCAACGGAAAGGTACATGTAACAAAACTTAACTATCCTATCCATGTACCTGTCCAAACGTCTGGTAGATAATTCTATGTACCCACCACCCATGTTCAAACATGCTCAAACCCAAAACAAACAAACAATTCACTGGAATATGGAGTTTTAGTTTAGTTTTAGTTTTGAGATACAGCATGGAAACAGGCCCTTCGGCCCATTGTCGAAGCCAATCAACAATCACCCGTATTCGAGTTCTAGTCCGACACACTAGGGACAATTTACAGAAGCCAACTAACCTACAAACCTGCTGGAATGTGGGAAACCAGAGCACCCAGATGAAACCCACGCAGTCATAGGAGGAACGTACAAACTCTGTACAAACAGTACCCATAGTCAGGATCGAACCCGGGTCTCTGGTGCTGCAAGGCAGCAATTCAACCGCTGCGTCACTGTGGTAAACATGGATAATCATCTAATTTGATGTAAAACTAGAGGTATCTTTGGTTATTTCATGTTTCCAAGATCTATTGGTATGTCTTTTAATTATTACAATATTTTATAGTGGTTCTGCCCTAAATAACAATGATAACATTTTAGAACATATAACTTAGAACAGTACAGCACAAAAACAGGCCCCTTTAGCCCACAATTTCTACGCCGAGACTGACTCTTATCCGCTTGTTCATAAGCCATATCCCTCCATTCCCTGCATATCCATATGCCTATCCAAACGTTTCTTAAATGCTACTACCATATCTGCTTCAACCACCACCCCTGGCAGCACGTTCCAGGCACTCACCACTCTCTGCGTACAAAAAGTTGGGCTCAAGTCTCCCTTAAACCTTGCTCTCTCACATGCCCTCGTGTTTGATTTTTCTATCCTGTGATAAAGATTCTGGCTGTCTTCCCTATCTGTGCCTCACATTCTTCTACCAGGTCTCCCCGCAACCTCCAGTGTTCCAGAGAAAATAATTCAAGTCTGTCCAACCTCTCACTGTTGAATTGCCCACTAATGCAGGCATCATTCTTGTAAACCTCCTTACATTCAACACCACAGACTTGCTCAGATTAAACTCTATCAGCCATTTCTCCACCCATTTCTGAGCTAATCTATATCCCTTGACAGTTTTTCTCACAGTCTGCAACCCCAGAAACCTTGGTGTCACCTGCAAACTTACTAACCAACTTATCTAGATTTACGTCCAAGTATTTTATGTAAATCACAAACAGCAGCGATCCCTGCGAAACATTACTGGTCACAGACACCCCAGTCTGAATATTGTCCTTCCTCCACAACCCTCTATCTCCTATCAGTAAGTCAGTTCTGAATCCATACTAGTTTATCACTGTTAATCCCGTGCATCTGAAATCTTCTGGCCGGGCCTACCATGAGGGAGTTTGTCAAATGCCTTACTAAAATCCATGTAGGCAACATCTACTGCCCTGCTCTCATCAATCAACTTTGTCACCTCCTCAAAAAATCTGATCACATTAGCAAGACATGACCTGCATTGACTGTCCTAATTAACCCATTCTCTTCTAAATGGGAGTAAATCCTATCCTGAAGAATCTTCTCCAATAGCTTCCCTACCACTGATATGAGGCTCGCTGGGCTGTACTTTCCTGGATCCTCTCCATTTCCCTTCTTAAATAAAAGAACACCATTACCTACTCTCCAGTCCTCCAAGACCTCATCTGTGGATAGAGAAGATGCAAAGATCATCTTCAAGGCTCCCACAAACTGCTTTCTTGCCTCTCTATTTAACCTGGGAAAAGATACCATCAGGTTGTAGGGATTTGTCTACCTTAATGCTCTTCAAGAGCCCCAACACCCTCATCCTTCTTGATCTCAAGCTGCCCTTGCATATTATATTCTCCACACTGATCTCACTGTCTACCATGTCACCATGTCCTTGGTGAAAACGTCCAAAGTACTTGTTCAGTACCTCACCCATATCCTCAGACTCCAAGCACAAATTATTTTCTTTATCCTTGAGTAGTCCGACCTCTTTGGTCACCCATGGTTCTCTTACTTTGCCAATCTTATGCCTCCTGACTGGAACATGCCAGTTCTGAACTTCGATCAAATGGCCTTTAAATGACAGCCACATGTCAAATGTGGACTTACCAAATAATAACTGTCCCCAGTGAACCATACTGAGCTGCAGCCTAATAACATCCGTAGTTTGCCTTAATCCAAATTAGCATCATCCCACAAGGCCCAGCCTTCTTCCTATTCAGTTTCAGTTCAGTTTAGTTTATTGTCACATGTACCGAGGTACAGTGAAAAGCTTTCGTTGCGTGCTAACTAGTCAGCAGAAAGACAATATATGATTACCATTTACAGTGTATAATTGTGTATCACTGTGGTGGATGTTCATGTTAAAATGTATTTTGTGTGTTCTGTTGCTTTTTATTGGTATGATCGGATGGCAAATGAAATTCCTCGTATGTTGCAAACCATACTTGGCAAATAAAGTATGATTATGATGATGATAAATACATGATAAGGGAATAATGTTTAGTGCAAGGTAAAGCCAATAAAGTCCAATCAAAAGATAGTCTGAGGGTCACCAATGAGGTAGATAGTCATTCAGGACTGCTCTCTAGTTGTGGGAGGATGATTCAGTTGCCTGATAACAGCTGGGAAGAAAGTCCCCTGAATCTGGAGGTTTGCGTTTTCACACTTGTTCCCGATGGGAAAGGGGGGAAGAGGGAGTAGCCAGGGTGCGACTCGTTCTTGATTATGCTGTTGGCCCTGCCGAGGCAGCGCGAGGTATAAATAGAGTCAATTGAAAGGAGGTTGGTTTGTGTGATGGTTTTCAAAACAATCATAAAACTTATGGAAGATGGACCACAAAATGCTGGAGTAACTCAGCAGGTCAGGCTGAGCTTCTCTGAAGAAAAATAATACCTGAAGATTCGGGTCGAGACCCTTCTTCAGACTGAGAGTCAGGGAAGAGGGAAACTAGAGGTATAGAAAGCAACAAAGAACAAATTCATGAAAGGGATGAAAAGAATAAACCAAAGCCAGCAACCCACTGTTCCCAGAATGCTCTTCCACTCTTCCCATATATATTCCTTCCAAACGCATTTGTTTTAATGTTCCCTCCTTATGTATCTGGTTATAGATTTATGTAGCACAGAAACAGGCCCTTTGGCCCTTCCCATCTCTGCCGACCAAGATGCTCCATCTAATCTAGTCCCATTAGCTCACATTTGGTACATTTCCCTCCAAACCTTTCCATTCGATGTACCTGTCTAAGTGTTTTTAAATGTTGTTATTGTACTCACCTCAACTACCTCCTCTGGTCATTCCATATACCCACCATCCTCTGAATGACAATGTTACCCCTCAGGTTCCTATTAACATTTTTCCCTCAAACCTAAATTCTCTGGTTCTTAATTCCCCTACCTGGGGTAATTGACTCTGTGCTTTTCCCTATCAATTCCCCATATGATTTCATAGAAATTTCATAAGACCACGTCTCAGCCTCCTGTGATCCAAGGAATAAAGTCCAAGTTTGCCAAATCTCTCCCAATATCTCAGGCCCTCAGGTCCTGGCAACATCTCCATAGAACTTCTTTGCACTCTTTCCAACTTAATAACATCCTTCCTAAAGCAGAGTGACTAAAACTGAACACAATATTCCAAATGCGATTTCACCAATGTCCGTACAACTGTGACACAACATCCCAACGTGTGTACTCAATATCTTGTCTGAGATAAGGCCAATGTACCAAAAGTCTTCTTTGGCACCCTATCTACTTTTGATGCCACTTTCAGGGAGCTGTGCACATGTACTCTTCGATCCCTATTCTCTACAATTCTACAACACTCTCCAGTGTCTCGCCACGCACTGTTAAGTTCCTGCCCTGGTTTGACTTCCCACACTTATCTGCATTGAACTCTGTTGGCCATTCTTCAGGCCACCCTCCCACCTGATCAAGACTCTGATGTAATTTTTGCTAACCCTTGTCACTGTCTACGATACCACCTACTTTAGTGTCATCTGCAAACTTACTGGTCATGCCGTGCAAATTCTCATCAAAATCATTTAAAAAAAAGTGTGGAGAATTCAAAATGCAATGGCAGTTTATGATTGAGAAAGAGTGGTTGATGGGGCTCTTGAAGAGCATTAAGATGGAATTTATCCCGGGTAATTGAGAAAGGCAAGAAAGGAGATTGCCAGATCCTTAAGATCTTTGCGTCTTCTCTTGCCGCAGGGCTGAACCCGGAGAACTGGAGATTAAATAACGTTGTTCCATTATTTAAGAAGGGAAGTAGAGAGAATCCAGGAAATTCTAGGCTGATGGTAGGGAAGCTATTGGAGAGAATTATTTGGGATAGGATTTACTCCGATTTGGAAGAGAATGAGTTAATTAGGGATAGTCAGTATGGCTTTGTACATGGCAGGTTATGCCTTAGATTGAGATTTTTTGTAAGTACCAAAGGTGTTCGATGAATGTATGGTGAATGTTGTCTGCATGGATTTTCATAAGGCATTTGATAAAATTCCCCATGGTAAGCTTATCCAAAAAATGTTAATGCATGGGATTAACAGTGATTTGTTCATATGGATTCGGAACTGGCTTACTGACAGAAGACATAGGGTTGCGTGGAAAGAAAATATTCAGGCTAGAGGTATGCGACCAGTGAATTTTCACAGGGACCTGTGCTGGGACCGCTGCAGTCTGCGATATATATAAATGACTTAAACATAAACATAGATGGGATGATTAGTAAGTTTGCAGATGACACCAAGATTGCTGAGGTTGTGGACTGTGAGGAAAGCTGTCAAAGTATACAGCAGGATATAGATCGGGACGAGGAAATGGCACATTGAGTTTAATCTGAGCAAGTGTGAGATGTTGCACTTTGAGAGGTCAAATTTAAGGGGGAAATATACAATTAATGGCCTGACCCTGAACAACATTTGATGTACAGAAAGATCTTGGGGTCCAAGTGCATAACTCCCTGAAACAGGCAGCACAAGTAGACAGAGTGGTAAAAAAGGCATATGACATGCTTTCTTTCATAGGTCAGGGCATTGAGTACAAGAGTCAGGAAATCATTCTTCAGTTTGTGACATCGCCCCCTCCCTTGGACGCTGGTCACTAACACTGGCTGACTGGCCAGGAGAGACCAGCAGAGGACAGTCCCCAACATCATTGGTAATAGGTGGGTCCAGTCAGCTGATATTGGTTGGCCACTTGAACCTTGACAGCCCACTCCCTATAATACCCAGGCATTCTAACCAGAGGGGAGTGGATGACAGAAGGAAAAAGGGGAAGAGCCTTCCTGCTAGCTGTCTTTCCCTGTCGCAAGGTTGAAGAAGCCAAAGCCACTGGGACAAACCCAAGACCACCAGCACCACTGCGTGGTCAAGACTAAGCTGCTGGGAAGAAGCCCTGGACAGCCAGCATCTCTACTGAGGCTCTGGTTGAGTGGCCAGAGAAAGCCTGAGATACCAGTGCTTCTACCTACCCAAGGACAACAAGGGACTGCACCCACACAGAGACAAAGACTGGCCGGCCAGCAGGTTAACCCAGAGACTGCCGGCACTGCCTCTTCAAGCCTAAAGTTAGGCCGGCAGCATAAACATGTGATCACCAGGATAATCCTGAGACCACCAAGCCTAAATTCTATTAGAGCTGAATATCTGTGGTCAGAAAATTACTGGAGAGTATTCTGAGGGATACGGTATACAAGCATTTAGATGGATAAGGGCTGATAAGGAATAGCCAGCATGGTTTTGTATGTTGGAGGTCGTGTATCACAAATCTGATTGAGTTTTTTGAAGATGTGACCAAAAAGGTTGAGGGCAGAGCTGTAGACAGGGTGTGTAAATATGGATTTCAGCAAGGCATTTGACAATGTTCTGCATGGTAGGCTGCCCCGGAAGGTTAGAGTGCATGGGATCCAATGAGGGATAGCTGATTGGATAGAGAATTGGCTTAATGGAAGGAAGCAGAGGGTGATGGTGGAAGGTTGCCTTTTGGACTGGAGACTTGTGACTAGTGGTGTGCCTCAGGGTTTGGTGCTGGTCTGTTTGTCATCTATATCAATGATTTGCATGAGAACGTACATGGCATGATTAGCAAGTTTGCAGATGACAATAGTGGGTTGTGTTGTAGATAGTGCAGATGGTTGTCAAAATGTGCAGCAGGATCTTGATTGCTATGGAATAGTTGATGAAATTTAATAAAGAGAAATTAGGTGTTGCATTTTGAGAAGTCTAAAATGGGCAGGACCGACACAATGAATGGGGAAATGGGGGGGGGGGGTAAGATGGAATGGAAATATGTTGTCAAACTGGAAAGGGTGTGGAGAACATTTATGAGGATGGTGCCAGGGTTCAAGGGCCTGAGTTATAGGGAGCGTTTGAGCATGCAAGGACTTTATTCTTTGGAGCGCAGGAGGATGAGGGGTGATCTTGCAGCAGTGTACAAATTTATGAGAGGACTAGATCAGATAAACACAGTCTCTAGCCAAGAGAAGAGGAATCGTGAACCAGAGGACATAGGTTTTAGGTGAGGGGGGGAAGATTTAATAGAAATCTGAGCGGTAACATTTTTACACAAACGGTGGTGGGTAAAAGCACAAAACTTGCCGGAAGTGATTGAGGCAGGTACTAGCACAACATTTAAGAAACATTTAGACAGGAACATGGCTTAGAGGGATGTGGGCCAAGTGTAGGCAGGTGGGACCAGTGTAGACTGGACATGTTGGGCCGATGAGGCTGTTTCCATGCTGTATGATTCTATGACGCTCTTTGACCACCTGTTCCTCTTCTCAAGGCAAGGTTGAACTGCAGGGAGAAGCCCGAGATCGCCATCTTTCCTCCCTCGTCAACCAGGACTGCGCTGCCGGGGCATCCCCAAAATTGCCAGGCTCACCGTGCAAGTGTCTTAACCTGGGACAGTGTCTACATGCAGTCTTGGACTTTCCTACCGCTGTAAATAGAATATATCATGCGAGTTCACCCTACAGCATGTGTCAGTGTGATCACTGCTGAATTTGGCATTATCCCCGACACTTCACTGGTGGAGAATGTGGGCAAGACCACATGGGCTTCTTGCATGATGGGAGAGGTAATCCAAGGAGAGGATTGTTACTGTTTATAAAGTTTTCTAGATGTTAATTCCTCATCGGATCGTTCACCTTGTTGTGGTGAAGAGGCTTGCGTGCCCCCACTGTTTCCGAGAGCGATGCCATTGGAAGCACTAGCTTCTGGTAGGGCCACCCATGGCGATAAGGTCGAGGATGAGGGTCCAGACTAAGAACGATCCAATGTACAAAACCTCAACGGCGGACAAAGTTATCTTGAACTCAACGGTTATGAAGGCGGATGAAGGCTGCAACAGATCTATCAGCTCCAATCGTCTTGGTTCCCTTGCCATTGGAATTAGTTGATTGATTTGTGAAGGACCGCGTGCTACTTGGAGTGCAACATCAAGTACACGTTAAACAAACACACGCACAGGCGTCTTCATTCTGGCATCGGAATGTAGACCATCATCCTTGACCTCTACTGCTGAGCAAGTATGCTGCCATGGATGCATTCAGAGTAGAACTTGGCATCTTCAGAGGCACCCAGTATTTGTTTAGAGATATTTAACTAACTAACTAGACTATTGCTGCTGGAAATGTGAACAGATATTTTCTATCTCAAGTCCCGGGATTGTTGCTAAAGGCGGGGGGGCTACTGAAATCCATTTGGACAATGTCTACAGCTTGCCTCCATCAACCTTCTTGGCCACTTGAACCTTATCAGCCTACTCCCTATAAAATCCAGGCATTCTCGCCAGCGGGGAGAGGGCTTCAATGGAATTTGGTTTGGCTGCATTTTGAAGTACAGTGCGCAATTCTGCAGCCTCATTACAGGAACGATGTGGAGGCTTTCATAGGGATGCAGCGGAGGTTTACCAGAATGATGCCTGGATTTAAGGAGTTGTTAGGTTCAGGGAGAAGTTGGACAGACTTGGATTGCTTTCTCTGGAACGCCGGAGGTTACAAGGAGACATGATATAAAATTATGAGAGGCACAGATAGGGTAGACATTCAGAACCTTTTTTCCCCAGGATGGAAATATCAAATACTAGGGGGCATAGGTTTAAGGTGAGGGGGGGGGGGGAGCAAAGATTAAAGTAGATGTGCAGCAAAGTTGTTTTTTTACAGAGTGGCGGGGTCCTGGGATACGCTGCTAGTGGTGGTGGTTGCAGCAGATATAATAGTGGCATTTAAAAGATTTTTGGATCGGCATGTGGATATAAAGTAAATGGAGGGATATGGAGCAAATTCTATTCTCAACAGGACAAATAATTACAACAACAAACATCTTAACAGGAAATGCATACTCCATGTTCAGAATTTAGAGAGCTTACTGAGTGTGTTAGGTCATAAGGCTTTAAGTCATTGTAATTTAATGTAAAATGAATCATCATTTTACTGTGTAATGAATCATAATTTTCCATCAACAAGTGATGTATTTCTGGGAAAATGGGGGATGGATTGGTCTATTGGGAAACGTGAGAAGGTACAATTGAGATTAAGCAAAAATAGAGAACGCGATTCAGTTCAATTATTTCTAAAATTGTCCTGGTATTTCCAAATATTTAATCAAATACACCCTTTGCTCACTCATCTCACCTGAAGCATCAAATTCAAATGTGTGTGCCTCATCTTGCACATTATACCCCATTCTATCACCAGGTCTTTGATCCAAGTACTCTTCCTGACACCATTAATAAATGTGATAAAAATGTCAATTAAATTTTACCAAATTGTTTGGGTTAAGGAAAACATAATTGCTATTTTGAAAATTATCATGGTTTGTTAACTTTCTATATAAAATGAAACATTATATGCCGAGTGGAACTAATGAGGCTGTAATTCAGAAATTCATTACATTTGACCATTTACAGCTCTTGTATGCTTTTGCTCCTCCAAAAATAATTTTCATTTTGAACGCATGCACGCATTTCATATTCTGGGTATCCATTGCAGCCCCACCTACTGTATACAGTACAATGTAATCTACATTTATATGCCAACGTACACATTTGACGAAACCAATAATTTTCTTCATTAATAAAGTATACATAATACAATCCCAAGTCCTGCATTTGTTCTACTAAAAGTGTTCTTTTATAATGCTAAATTCTTTTTCCCTTTATACTGAATTTATTCTGATCAATGTATAATTCTCTTTAACCAGTTATCCATTTTAATAAGACCATCTGTAAGGTTCCCCATAATTTGCACAAGAAACAGCCCAATCCAGCATGAGCAAACAGTTCAACAGATGAGAGTCAAGATCGAAGCAAAACTGCAGGTCCCTAATGGTTAACCCACAGACTGCGTTTGAGGCACAGTACCTCAGCTGTCTCCTCAGGTGTCACGCCCTTCCCAGCAGCCATTGCATCACAATCACTGTCTCAGATTGAGGCCGGCTCCTCTCAAATTACCACTCCAAAAAAAATTACAACCAACCAGAAAAGCAAGGACCATCCAACAGTAAACACAATGCACTTTAAAAATATTTCAAATGGAAATCAGCATTTGTCTCTGTAATCTCAATGTCACATATGAAAATATTCTGTGTTCAGGTGAATAGCAAATGCATAATCATAACGACAAGAAATGTCATCATAACACCCAAGGCACAGATGAAAGGGAAAATGATTAACGCAATCAAGCATCCCTCCTGTTCCAGCCAGATGAGACCCAAAAAAGCCAGAAAAATATTGATATGTACTCATTTACTATGAGTCTTTACATGCCTTTCATTTCATAAAATGCCACCATTTTGTCTAGAAGTGCTTCCTTCTCACATTAAATATTAACAATATCATGAAGATATATCCATGAAACTATAGCTCTAGGTTTAGCAGATGAAGAAACATGTTTGCCTTACTTTAGTAGAATCTCTTAAGTATCTATTTCTTTCATTTAAACACAGATGCTTCAGGACAGTATAAAAAAATTGAATCCCTTAAAATTATTAGCTCTACATTTAATTTAAATGACATAATCTGCATCAACTAATGTAGAAATTAATGCCATAGAAAAGTAGTTGAAGCTAAAAGCAAATTAAAATTATGTTCTCGGCGATAGGATGAATTTATAACTGATGACAGTGCCTACAATCAAACAGTAGGCCCTTTAGTATATTGCAAGCTTATGCCCACGCTAGTCTCCGAACAATACATGATTCTGCAAGTGTGTGAAAACACCGCCTTAATTATGTCATTAATAATGCATTGTTACATAGTGCAACATATTTAACCTTATTATTTTGTCATTTGCAAATTCAGTTAAACCGTGTTTTCTCAAAAAAATAAAAGTTAGAAAAACATGTTTCAAGGCAAATGTCTATGCACCAGAAGCATAGGCCTTCTTATTCCGATCTGCAGAGTACACTGTATTGATGCATCAGCCCACTCGTGCGATTTAAATAATACCACACGCAAAGAAGAAAGTCTGTGTAGGCATTTTTCCTACACCACACCAGTGTTCAATTCAGGTCTATGTCTATCACCAGTTGGTATTTTTAAAAAGGAAGTCTAATGATAAAGAACTTACCTTTTCTCTTTATGCCATCTTCCTTTCGGTTTGTTCACATCTGTCGGATGCGCTGGGAGGTGCCTCGTTTGACCTGCTGCATGCTGCTATGACATCAGTCAGATGATACAGCTCACTATGGGACAGACTGCTGTTGCTATAGCAACTGAGATGTGCTGTGAATTTCTACCGCAGGCCCAATGGCTCTGAGAAGGTCGTCCCTCAATGTGCTGTCAGAAATTGGCTACAAACGACAGTTTTTTAGAAAAGGAGAAAACTAAGTAGGATCTGCTTTACAGCAGCAGGCTTTCAGCTAGTCAGAACATTTCATATGGAACATATGTAGAAAAAGGGCAGCACTGAAGCAGGCGCGTGCAGTCTGCCTCCTTGCAGAGACATCGGAAAGGATTCAAAAGGAACATTTTGTTAATTAACAAATGAAAATCCAATTATTCTCCAAGAGATTAGGGGTTACATATTAACTGTTGCCTCTGTGCAATAAATCAGCAAAAGGACGGATGATTTTATACACTATCGAAAATAAAATTAAGTACATAAACAACGGAAGGGTGTTGGCCTGGAAGTAGCTTTAGCACTGCATGTACACAGACAATTCCAAACTGACATTCTGCAAGGAACTGGGGTGCCTGTCAACTTCAGTCATCTAAAAGTATAAAGTATTGTCCAGTGACACATATGGGTCTTCATAATAATTTGGGTGAAATGTTTGGAAGACCAGGTTCCGTACCAGGTTCCATACTACTTCTATTAATGACACTGAAGGCATAAATAAAGAGTATGTTTAACAACATTGCCAGGAGAAGAATGGGAGTTGATCAATGTAATATAACCCATCAGCTCTAGCACATCAAACCATCAGCATGGGCACTCTCAATATTTCACCAATCAGAATAAATAAACTGCATCAAGTCCCATCAACTCAAGTTGAGTCAAGTTTATTGTCATTTGAATTAGAGTGAGTTACACTGAAACAATGGAAAGCTTGCTTGCTGCAGCATCATACCAAAGAAACATACCAATGACAGTACTGGAAATGGTCCACAGTGCGTCTTTGCTGAGGTAGGATTAGGGTTTTCAGGTTGGTTATAGTTCAAGAACCTGACAGTTATAGGAAAGTAGCTGTTCCCGAACCTGATGATGAGGCTTATTATGTACCTCCTGCCAATAGTGGCAGCAAGAATAGAGTATGCCCCAGATGGTGGGGGATTCATGATTATAGAACATAGAACAGTAAAGCACAGGCCCTTCGGCCCACAATGTTTGTGCCGACCATGATGCCCAGCTGTACTGATCTCATCTGCCTGCACATGATCCTTGTCCCTCTCTTCCCTGCACTTCCATATGCCTACCTAAAAGCCTCTTAAATGCCACTATTGTAACTGCCTCTACCGCCAACCCTGGCAATGCAATCCAGACCCCACCACCCTCTGTGCAAAACATTTGCCCCGTACCAGTTGTTGTCACGCCATTGGGTGAGTGGGCAGATGCATGGCAGATGCAGTTTAATGTGGATAAATTTGAGGTTATCCACTTTGGTGGCAAGAACAGGAAGGAAGATTATTATTTGAATGGTGACATTAGGAAAAGGGGAAGTACAACGAGATCTGGGTGTCCTTGTACATCAGTCACTGAAAGTACTGTAAGCATGCAGGTACAGCAGGCAGTGAAGAAAGCTAATGGCATGTTGGCCTTCATAACAAGAGGAGTTGAGTATAGGTGCAAAGAGGTCCTTCTGCAGTTGTACAGAGCCCTGGTGAGACCACACCTGGAGTATTGTATGCAGTTTTAGTCTCCAAATTTGAGGAAGGCCATTCTGGCTATTGAGGTTGTGCAGCGAAGGTTCACGAGGTTAATTCCCGGGATGGCAGGACTGTCGTATGTTGAAAGATTGGAGCGACTGGGGTTGTATACACTGGAATTTAGAAGGATGAGAGGGGATCTTATTGAAACAAATAAGATCATTAAGGGATTGGACACACTGGAGGCAGGAAACATGTCCCCAATGTTGGGGGAGTCCAGAACCAGGGGCCACAGTTTAAGAATAAGGGGTAGGCCATTTCGAATGGAGATGAGGAAAAACCTTTTCACCCAGAGTTCTGAATCTGTGGAATTCTCTGCCTCAGGAGGCAGTGGAGGCCGATTCTCTGGATGGTTTCAAGAGAGAGTTAGATAAAGCTCTTAAAGATATCGGAGTCAATGGATATAGGGAGAAGGCAGGAACGGGGTACTGATTGTGGGTGATCAGCCATGATCACAGTGAATGGCAGTGCTAGCTCAAAGGGCCGAATGGCCTACTCCTGCACCTATTGCCTATCACGCAAACCAACCTCATTCCATTGACTTTCTCTATATGCTGCCTCGGCAAAGCCACCAGCATAATCAAGGATCAGTCACTCCCTCTTCTCCCCTTCCCATACATAATTTTGAAAACGCATGCCTCCAGATTCAACGACAGTTTCTTCCCAGCCAATTGAACTGTCCTCTCACCAGCTAACATGTGGTCCTGACCTCCCATCTACCTCATTAGAGACTTTTGAAATATCTTTAATCAGACTTTATCTTCTTACACTAAATGTTGTAGCCTTTGTCCTTTATGTACACTGTGGACGGCTTAATTGTAATCATGTTTAGCCTTTTCTTTCACTGGATAGCACACAAGTTTCATTGTATCTCAGTACACCTGACAATAATAATAAAGTAAAGTAAACTATTCAGCATAACCTCTCCCTATAGCTAAGGGGCCTTGGGTCATGGTCATAGTATGGCGAGTCCGAAAACTTGTTGGTTGTAGAAGAAGTTTATTGCAGCCGCAATATTCGAATACAGAGTTAAACAACAAGGTAAAGGACAACCATCAAAAACTTACTGTCTTCTTCGAAGACTTCGCCGAACTGGAACTTTCGGGCGCCAAAAGCGCACATGACCACGCTGGCCAATCAGCGATGTCGCTCTCTGGACCAATCCCCATGGTCGCGTTCACACGTGACCTCGCTGGCCAATCTGAGGGTTCGACGACCCGGACCATTCTCTATGGTCGCTACATGACCCCCCCCAGAACCCGAGGTACGGAACCTAGCAGGGAGCCGGATTTCGCGACCATAACGAGTACGGAGAGGGGCAGCCTGAACCACAGGAGCCGGGGGTTCCGGACTTGGAGGAACTGCCGGAACGGGGGGTCCTGGAGGAACTGCCGGAACGGGGGGTCCTAGAGGAACTGCCGGAACGGGGGGTCCTGGACTGAGCGGAACTAACGGAGGTCGGCCTCTCCTAGGGGTTTGGCCGACCAGGACTGGTTGATCCGGATCCAAGTGTGCAGGTTTGAGCCGGGACACCGAGACGAGCTCACTCTTGCCGCACATGTCTAAGGTGAAGGTAGCCGTTCCCTTACGCAAAACCCGGAACGGCCCTTGATAGACCCTCTGCAACGGGGCGCGATGGGAATCTTTTCGCAGAAAAACAAACTCACAGTCCTTCAGGGAAGGCGATTCATGTACCATGGGACACCCATGACGTGAAGTCGGAACTGGAGCCAGGGAACCCACCCGTGCCCGGAGAGATGCTAACACTGATGGGACTGTAGGCAGCTAGTCTGAAGGGTCCGGAAACAAATCTCCGGGTACTCGAAGTGTCGAGCCATATACTAACTCCGCGGACGACGCACCGAGATCTAGCTTAGGAGCAGTCCGGATGCCCAGAAGAACCCAGGGGAGCTGGTCTACCCAGTCCGGGCCTTCAAGCCTTGCACTGAGGGACGCCTTAAGTTGACGGTGGAACCTTTCTACAAGTCCATTTGCCTGGGGGTGATATGCAGTAGTGGGTTGTAACTTGGAACCGTACAGTTCCGCGAGCGCGGCCCAGAGGGACGAAGTGAACTGCGGCCCCCTGTCAGTGGTAATAACTGCCGGGACCCCAAAACGAGCTACCCAATGGAGGGCCAAAGTCCTGGCACAAGACGCTGACGAAATATCAGACAATGGGAAAGCCTCTGGCCACCGGGTGAACCGATCCACCACCGTGAGGAGGTGGGTGTAGCCCCGGGAGGAAGGCAAAGGCCCGACTAAATCCACGTGGATGTGGAAAAAACGAACTGCTGGGACCTCGAACTCCTGTACGGGGGGCTGGACATGGCGCTGGACTTTAGCGGTCTGACAGGGGACGCAGGAACGCGCCCAACCCGCTACCTGTTTCCGTAGGCCATGCCAGACAAACCGAGCTGCTACCAAAGCAGAGGTGGAGCGGATGGACGGGTGCGCCAGCCCATGAATGGCATCAAAAACCCGGCGCTGAAGGGAGGGCGGTACTACCGGCCTGGGACGGGGAAGAGAAACATCGCACCAGACTTTCGTGCCTTCCGACCCGCTGGCTACCTGAGCCAACTTCAATCCCGAAGTGGTGGACTGATATGCCGAAGCGGTATCCGCTAGAAGCTGTGCCTCCGCAAGCTCCTGGGGATCCACCTCGCAGTCCACCGCCGAAATAGGGGAAAAGGCAGGTCTAGACAGGGCGTCTGCAACGGCATCAAGCTTACCCGCGACATGACGGACATCGGTGGTAAATTCGGAGATAGCAGTCAGGTGCCGCTGCTGGCGGGCCGACCATGGGTCAGACAATTTGAAAAATGCAAATGTTAATGGTTTGTAGTCCGTAAAGGCCACAAATGGGCGGCCCTCAAGGAAATACCTGAAATGACGAACAGCTAAATAGAGGGCCAGAAGCTCTCGGTCAAATGCGCTATACTTCAGCTCAGCCGAATTTAGTTGCCGGCTGAAAAACGCCAAGGGCTGCCAACGGCCACCGACCTGCTGCTCCAAGACCCCGCCCACCGCCACGTCAGAGGCGTCAACCGTCAGGGCCGTGGGGGCGGAGGGGCTCGGGTGGACCAACATGGTGGCGTCTGCTAATGCTGCCTTAGCTGCTGTAAAAGCCGACTCTGCGGCCGGGGACCATATCAACTCTACCGGTTTTCCCGCCAGGCACTGGAAAAGCGGGCGCATGACCCGCGCAGCTGCCGGAACGAACCTATGGTAGAAGTTAACCATACCTACGAACTCCTGTAGTCCTTTTACTGTGGTGGGCCTGGGAAATGCACGGATAGCCTCCACCTTCTCGGGCAAAGGGGAGGCGCCGGCAGGGGTAATTCTGTGCCCTAGAAAATCAAGAGAAGGGAGGCCGAATTGACACTTGGAGGGTTGGATAATGAGCCCGTGGTCTTGGAGCCGCTGGAACACAGTCCGCAAGTGGACCTGGTGTTCCTGCACTGAGGAGCTGGCGACCAGGATGTCGTCTAAATAAATAAACAAAAAGGGTAAACCCCGACCCACACGGTCCATCAGTCGTTGGAAAGCCTGTGCCGCGTTCTTTAAACCGAAAGGCATACGCAACCATTCAAACAACCCGAACGGAGTAATCGTTGCAGTTTTCTGTATGTCCTCCGGACGCACCGGAATCTGGTGGTATCCTCGCACCAAATCGATTTTGGAGAACACCACCGCTCCTTCCAGCCCAGACGAAAAGTCCTGTAGGTGCGGTATGGGGTAGCGATCAGCCGTGGTGACAGCATTGAGACGCCGATAATCGCCACATGGTCTCCACCCCCCAGATGCCTTGGAGACCATATGCAACGGCGAGGCCCACGGGCTGTCGGACTGACGGACAATGCCCATTTCCTCCATCTTCCTAAATTCCGCCCGTGCCACCACCAGTTTGTCTGGCGGTAGTCTCCTGGCCCGAGCGAAAACGGGAGGGCCCTCGGTGCGGATGTGATGGACCACGCCATGCTTGGCCGAAGGCGTGTCGAAACGTTGGATGAGCAGCTCTGGAAACTCCGCCAGGATCTCAGCATACGAGTCAGGGGCCGCGACGACGGCCTGGACAGTAGGGCTGGGCGGGGAGGCGATTGTCGGAGCGACGGGCTGCTCGCCGGCGGAGGGTCGGAGGTCGTTACCGCGGACATCAGGGACCAGTGAAAAAGCCCAGAGAAAATCTGCGCCCAGGATCGCTTGTCTGACGTCTGCTATGATGAATGGCCATTCGTACATGTGGAGGCCTAACACAAGGGACATCTTCCGTATACCGAAAGTGCGAATGGGGCTGCCATTAACCGCGATGAGGGTGGGACCTGTCTTACCCGTTCTGGTTTCGAGGTCGGTCGGCGGCACTATACTGACGATGGCTCCCGTGTCCACCAAAAATTCTGTGTCCGTGAATCGATCATGGACGTAGAGGCGTCGGTTCTGGCCAATCGTAACTGCCCCTATATACGATCGGCCGAGGCATTTCCCGCGAAGGTACAAGGTGAGCGGCAGTTGCGGGATTCGCTACCCCATCGTAGGTGATAATAGCACCAGCCGCGCTTGTGCGGATCTTTTTGGCGGGCTTTCGGAGAACTGGCGGGAAACGCGGTGCCATCTTGATGTCGCTGTGGCGTGGTCACTGATGTCGAGACCTTGTTGATCGAACTGCTTGTCTTGTTTTTAGCCGCTATGAGCGCGTCCGCTTTCGCTGCATATGCTTCGGGGTCCTTAAAAGAACAATCCGTGAGCAGCAGTCGGACATCCTCAGGAAGCTTCTCTCGGAATGCCTGTTCGAACATAAGGCAATCCGTATGCTCACCGGCTAGCATCATCATTTCGGCCATGAGAACGGAAGGCCGTCGATCTCCGAGGTCCAGTAGGTGCAGAAGTCTTGCAGCGCAATCATGCCTATTAAACCCGAAGGTTCGCAGTAACACTTTCTTCATGGCCTCGTACTTGCTTTCCGCAGGCGGATTAACGATGAACCGCATCACACGTGTGGTCGTCTCCGGTGATAGAGCGCTGACGAGGTAGTAATACATCGTCGAGTCGTCCGATATCTTCTTTATATGAAATTGAGCTTCGGTGTGGACAAACCAAGATTGCGGTGAATGTGTCCAAAACAACGGAAGGTGAACGCTTACCGCGCTTAACTCCGGTGTGCCAGGCGCGGCAATCAACAACGAGGCGTCGTGTCCCTACATAGTCGGTGATCGTCCAGATCACGTCGGGGTCACCAATATGGCGAGTCCGAAAACTTGTTGGTTGTAGAAGAAGTTTATTGCAGCCGCAATATTCGAATACAGAGTTAAACAACAAGGTAAAGGACAACCATCAAAAACTTACTGTCTTCTTCGAAGACTTCGCCGAACTGGAACTTTCGGGCGCCAAAAGCGCACATGACCACGCTGGCCAATCAGCGATGTCGCTCTCTGGACCAATCCCCATGGTCGCGTTCACACGTGACCTCGCTGGCCAATCTGAGGGTTCGATGACCCGGACCATTCTCTATGGTCGCTACAATAGCATCATAAAGTCACAGAGCACAGAAAGAGGCTCTTCAGCCCAACCTGCTCATGCTGACCACGATCCACACTAGTCCCACCTACCCATATGCCTTTAAACCTTTCCTATCTAGTGAAGGTAGAATATAAAATACCATATAGTTCCTATAAAGTACCATATCTATGTATTGTATCTGCCCAAAACTCTTATAAATACTGTTATTGTGCCTGCCTATATCCACCACCCTCTGGGTGAAAAAGATTCTCCTCGGGTTCTTATTACATTTTTTCCCTCTCACCTTAACCTATGTCCTCTGGTTCTTCATTCCCCTACTCTGGTTAAAAGACTGTCCATTCACCCGATCTGATCCTATCATTAATTTATACACGACCTCTCAACCTCCTGTGTTCACCAACGGCTTGTACAACTGTATAATAACATCCTAACTACTTTACTCAATTCCCTGCTGATGAAAGCCAAAGTGCCTACATGCATCTACACTACCCTATTTAGGAAACTTTCAAGAAACTATGTACTTGTACTCCTAGACCCCACTGCTTTACAATACTCCTCGGGGCCCTGCCATTCACTAGGAAGCTCCTGCACTGGTTCAACCTCCCAAATGCAACATATTGCTTTTATCTGAATCTGTAAGCTCACCACAGGAGCCCGTGCAGCAGAGAACAGACGCACTGCAAAGGCCCAGAGGAAACGCACCGCGCGCAAGGCCTGGGCTACCTCCACTTCAGCAGCCATCCACTTGTGTCCTAAGTGTGGGCGTGCCTTCCGGGCCCGAATTGGCCTCACCAGTCACTTCCGGACCCACAGTCACCAATCCTCCAACTGAAAGTGAAGTCATGGTCATCTTCGAACCTGAAGGATGAACAACAACCTCCATTTGCATCCCTTGGCCCTCTTGCCCAGCTGATCAAGATTCTACTGTAATTCTTCATAATTATCTTTACAATCCTTGCTATCTCCCATTTTTGTATCATCTGCAAACTTACTAATTATGCCTCAGGACATTCTCATCCGAATTATTGATTTTTAGGGCATACAGGTAATTTCTGAGCCAGGAGTTGATTTGTTCCATAATCAATCTCTTGCAGCACTTCATTGCCGGTGAGGTAAGTGCTAACAGAGAATAGACATTGAGGCAGATTACCATGTTCTTCCTGGGCACCAGTAAAATAGATGCTCATTTGAAGTAGGTGGGTTCCTCAGACACCTTAGATGCAAAAGGTTGAAGAGCTCCTTGAATACCCCAGCCAGTTTACTACTCGGCCAGGTAGGCCATGTGGGCCAGACGCTTTGCGTTGGTTCACCCTCTTGAAGGATGTTCTGATGTTACCCTGAGACACTGAGATCACAGTGTTGTCAGGAGTTGCAGTGGCCCATGAAGGTGCATCATTGTACTTCCTTTCAAAGCCTGTATAAAGGTATTGAACTCATGCGGCAGTGATGCATCATTGCCACTTATGTTAATTGGTTTCAACTTGGAGAAAATGATAGCGTGCACAAGTGAGGAATGTCCGACTGTGATTCCAGCTTAGTTTGTAATTATCTTTTCGTGCTCGTGCCGGTCTTCTCGAATTTGTACCGGGATTTTTTGGATGACTCTGGATCACCTGTCCTAAACACCGCAGATCTATCCCTCAGTGGATTATGAACCTCCTGATTCATCCAGGGTCTCTGCTTGAAGAAGACAAAGAATGTTTTTGTAGGTACACACTTATCCACAGTTCTTTATTGAGTCAGTAATGATTGTGGAATGTTCACTCAGGTCCAATGACAAGCCAACAACAACCCCTCTGGTTCCCCAGACCAGTTATACTATTCATGGCCAAAGGCCCGACCTCGCGATGCGTCCGCTGAGCCCAGGCACTCACCTCCAGACTTGTCCTGCACCAACCACCAGCCTCCAGAGGTCAACCCTACTCGATGCGCGACCTCCCTGGTCGACCTCCACCAACGCCAGGTCTGAGGCCCTGTCCACGGCAGCTCCCGACGACAACTCCAGCTGTCAGAAGCTGCTTTGGACGGGATCCCGACCTTCTACCGTGTCCGACACCCCCACGGAACAGACTGATTCACCACCCGGTGCTCCGGAAGCCCCCCACCGAGCACAGGCAGCCTCCTCCACAGTCGTCCAGTGCTGACTCCAACCCTGGGAACAGGCTCGAGGTTGAAGTGCTGCCACCTGGTGAGGAATCGGGGTAAGCATGCTGGGCTGCACATAAGGCAAACAACGATGATTTAAGAACCCCTACCCAGCATACGACTGACTAATATGCAATCCATGGAAAATAAGCTTGATGAACTTAAAGCTGAAAAGACTAACCACAAAGTGAGAGACTGCTGTGTGCTCTGTTTCATAGAGACTTGGCTCACACCTGACATACCCGACTGTGCCATTCTGCCCGAGGGGTTCTCCCTTCATCGGATGGACCGTACAGCATCTTCAGGCAAGATTAGAGGCGGTGATGTCTGTTTTCTAATCAATACCTCGTGGTGCTCAGACATGGTGGCCCTGGCAAGTTCATGCTCCCCAGATCTGGAATATCTGTCTGTTAAGTGCCGTCCCTACCACCTGCTGAGGGGATTTATCTCAGCTATCCGGACAGATGTCAAGCTAGCTCTGAACGAACTGTACTCCACTATCAATAGCCTCGAGACAAAACACCTCAAAACACTGGTCATTTTAGCCGGAGACTTCAATCAAACCAACCTCAAGGGTGTACTACCAAAGTACTACCAGCATGTCTCATGTCCCACCAGGGACCAGAATACCTTCGACCACTGCTACACATCAATAAAAAATGCCTCCCGTTGTGTCCCTCAGCCACAATTCGGGAAATCTGATCATCTGATCACCTTCTGCTCCCTGCCTACAAACAAAAATGAAAGCAGGTGGATCTGGGACAGAGAGTTGTCAATGTTGGGCGGTCACGGTGGCGCAGCGGTAGAGTTGCTGCCTTACAGCGAATGCAGCGCCGAAGACCCGGGTTCCATCCCGACTACGGGCGCCGTCTGTACGGAGTTTGTACGTTCTCCCCGTGACCTGCGTGGGTTTTCTCCGGGATCTTCGGTTTCCCCCCACACTCCAAAGAAGTGCAGGTTTGTAGGTTATTTGGATTGGTAAATGTAAAAATTGTCCCTAGTGTGTGTAGGGTGGTGTGTAATGTGCGGGGATCGCTGGGCGGCGCGGATCCGGTGGGCCGAAGGGCCTGTTTCCGCGCTGTGTCTCTAAATTAAACTAAACTAAACTAAGTCATATGATCCGGAGCGGTACAAGAAGGGCCACCATGATCTCTGCAAAGCCATCAAGGATGCCAAGAAACAATACCGGAACAACCCGAGTCCCAGTATAATCACTCGGACACACGGAGAATGTGGCATGGTCTGAATAAGATAACTGGCTATAAGATAACGAGGTCAGGCAATATCTTTGGTGATAGTGCAATGTTACCTGATGAACTGAATGCTTTCTATGGTCGCTTCGAGCAGAAGGCCAACAGGGAGGTGACATCTGGCCCTTTTCGACTCGTATGCCTCTTCCAGGGTTACTGTTGCAGAAGCTAGATCGGCCATCCTGAGGGAGAACTCACGGAAACCAAATGCCCCAGACGGAGTTCCTGGCCATGTCTTTAGTAGCTGCATGGACCAGCTAGCAGGAATATTCACGGACAATCTCTCCCAACTCCATTCTGAGGTACCTACCTACTTCAAGAAGACCACCATAATCCCAGTGCCGAAGAAAAACAAGATCTCATGCCTAAATGTCCAGTGGCCGTGACATCCACTATCATGAAATGTTTTATGAAGCTAGTTATGGAACGCATTTAATCCAGTCTACCAAGCAGCCTTGACGCACTGCAGTTCACCTTCCGCCACAAAAGGTCTACGGATGATGCCATCACCCTGACACACATCCCTGGAACACCTAGATAAGAGAAACACCCACGTCAGACTCCTATTCATAGACTACAGCTCTGCCTTTAACACCATTGTACCATCCAAGCTCATCATCAAACTCGTGGGACTTAGTCAGCAAACATCTCTGCAACTGGATCCTCGACTTCCTGACCAACAGACCCCAGTCAGTGAGGATAGGGGACAAATCATCCTCTACGATAATCTTCAACACTGGTGCTCCACAAGGATGCATTCTCAGCCCCCTTCTTTACTCCTTGTACACCCACGACTGTGCAGCCATGTACAAATCTAATTCAATTTACGAATTTGCAGATGATATCACCATTGTTGGCTGGATAACAAATAATGATGAAGCGAACAGGAGGGAGATCATGTCCTCGTGTCATGGTGTTGAGAAAATAACCTTTCTTTCGGTGTCAGCAAGACAAAGGAGATAGTAGTCGACTTCAGGAAGTGAAGCAGTACACATACCCCAGTTTGCATTGACAGCGCCGAAGTAGAGTCAAATTCTTAGCAGTAAATATCAGCAATGACTTTTCCCGCACCACCTTTCTTGAAGTAACAACCAATAAAACACACCACTCCACTTCCTTAGAAGCCTTAGAAAGTTGGGCATATTCCCAACAACCTTCACCAACTTCTACAGATGCGCCCTAGAAAGCATTTTATCAGGATACAATACAATACAATACAATATATCTTTATTGTCATTGTACCCAGGGGTACAACGAGATTGGGAATGCGCCTCCCATACGATGCAATAATTTAAGTAATTTAGACAGCAGCAACCCAACGAAACGAAACAGTTGTAACAGTTTTGGACAGGGTAAAGTGCAAGTTGATCTATGCGTTGTAGCCATCCGGCTCAGCAGGACCGGTTCATAGCAGCTATGGCCCTGGGGATGAAGCTGTTCCTGAGTCTGGAGGTGCGGGCGTAGAAGGCCTTGTATCGTCTGCCTGATGGAAGGAGTTCGAACAGACTGTTGCAGGGGTGTGAAGAGTCTTTGTGGATGCTGGTGGCTTTTCTGAGACATCGTGTGTTGTAGATGCCCTCCAAGTCTGGTCCTCTGAGCTCTATGGACTACCCGCTGTAGAGCTTTCCTTTCTGCCTCCGTGCAGCTGAGGTACCACACAGGGATGCCATGCGTTAGGATGCTCTCTATGGTGCAGCGGTAGAAGGTCGTCAGCAGCTGTTGGGGTAGACCAGACTTTTTCAGTGTTCTTAAGTAGAACAGTCTTTGTTGTGCCTTCTTGACCAGCAGCTTGGTTTGCGAACAGCTTCATCCAAGACCACAAGAATTGCAGCGAATTCTGGACACAGCCCACACCATCACACAAACCAACCTCTCTTCCATTGACTCAATTTATAACTCATGCTGCCTCGGCAAGGCCAGCAGCATAATCAAGGACGAGTCACACCCCGGCCACTCCCTCTTCTGGCAAAAAAATATAGAAGTGTGAAAACGCACACCACCAGATTCAGGGACAGTTTTATCCCAGCTGTTATCAGGCAACTGAACCATCCTACCACAACCAGAGAGCAGTCTACCTCATCGGGGACCCTTGAACTATCTTTGATCGAATTTCACTGGCTTTACCTTACACTAAACGATATTCCTTTATCATGTATCTGTACACTGTGATTGGCTCGATTGTAATCATCTATTGTCTTTCTGCTGTCTGGTTAGCACGCAACAAAAGCTTTTCACTGTACCTCAGTACACGTGACAATAAGCTAAAACTGAACTGAACTAACCTGGTTGATGCTCAGATCTTGTAAGCACTAAGTTGCAGAAATACACTAATTGATATAACCTTTGTTGATCTGTGCCTTAAGCTTACCGATTTGCTGTTCAGGAATGAGATGTCAATGAATACATTTATTCACATGGAGAATTTGCGTTATTTTAAAATTAATTTCAATTCTTGGTTGTGACTTAATGGTATTCACGAGCATTTGCAGCAGTGTACGGTGTGGATTCCTCCTTGATAATATGGTCAGAAGGAATTAATTGCATCACTCAGCAGCTGAAAAGAAAATTAACTTTATATTAATCCACACTGGATAATGAGAGACAGTTTGAAGAGTCAAGTCTACCACCATTCATCTTTAGACTTGAAATGATGGCAAAACTGCAGATACAGTGCCCTCCATAATGTTTGGGACAAAGAGCCATCATTTATTTATTTACCTCTCCACAATTTGAGATTTGTAATAGAAAAAAATCACATGTGGTTAAAGTGCACATTGTCAGATTCGAATAAAGGCCATTTTTATACATTTTGGTTTCACCATGTAGAGATTACAGTAGAGTTTATACATAGTCCCCCCGTTTCAGAGCACCATAATGTTTGGGACACAGCAAAACATGAAAGTAGTCATGTTTAGTATTTTGTTGCATATCCTTTGCATGCAATGACTACGTGAAGTCTGCAATTCACAGACATCACCAGTTGCTGGGCGCCTTCTCTGGTGAAGCTCTACCAGGCCCGTATTGCAGCCATCTTTAGCTTATGCCTGTTTTGGCGGCTAGTCCCATCGGTTTTCTCTTCAGCATATAAAAGGAACGCTCAATTGGGTTCAGAACGGGTGATTGACTTGGCCACTCAAGAATTGACCATTTTTTAGCTTTGAAAAACTCCTTTGTTGCTTTAGCAGTATGTTTGGGATCATTGTCTTGCTGTAGAATGAACCGCCGGCCAATGAGTTTTGAGGCATTTGTTTGAACGAGCAGATAGGATGTGTCTTTTTACTTCAGAATTCATTATGCTACTACCATCAGCAGTTGTATCATCAATGAAGATAAGTGAGCCACTACCTTTAGCAGCCATACATGCCCAGGCCATAACACCCCCATCACCGTGTTTCACAGATGGGGTGATATTCTTTTAGATCTTGGGCAGTTCCTTCTATCCTCCATACTTTGCTCTTGCCATCACCCTGATATAAGTTAATCTTCGTCTCATCTGTCCACAAGACCTTTTTCCAGATCTGTGGTCGCTATTTTAAGTACTTCTTGGCAAACTGTAACCTGGCCATCTATTTTTTCAGCTAACCAGTAGTTTGCATCTTGCAGTGTAGCTTCTGTATTTCTGTTCATGAAGTCTTCTGCGGTCAGTGGTCATTGGGCCGGATCTCCAACAACGATGAGAAGGCCTACCGGGAGGAGGTGGCTGATCTGGCACTCTGGTGTCAGGACAATAGCCTCCTCTTGAATGTCACTAAAACAAAGGAGCTGATTGTGGACTTCAGAAGGGCTAAACATCCAAGGACATACACGCCACTGGAGATAAATGGGTCTATTGTGGATAGGGTGAGCAGTTTCAAATACTTGGGAGTCCGCATCACAGAGGATCTGACGTGGGCAACGCACATTGCCGCACTGGTGGGTAAGGCTAAGCAGCGCCTTTACCACCTTAGACAACTGAGGAAATTCAGAGTGTCGCTGAGGATCCTTCATTGCTTCTACTCTGGGGCTGTAGAGAGCATCCTGTCCGGCAACATTACAGTCTGGTTTGGGAACAGCTCTGCCCAGGACAGGATGGCCCTGCAGAGAGTAGTGCGTTCGGCAGAACGCACCATGGGAACTACACTCGTCCCCCTGCAGGACCTATACATCAGGAGGTGCAGATCCAGAGCAAGCAAGATCATGAGGGACCCCTGCCACCCCAGTAACGGACTGTTCCAGATGCTACGGTCAGGCAAACGCCTCCGCTGTCACGCTGTGAAAACGGAGAGGATGAGACGGAGCTTCTTCCCACAGGCCATCAGGACTGTCAACTTTGATAACCCCAGAGACTAAATTTTTGTCGACACTTTTTGTGCTATGTTTAGTAACTTATTAACTTTATTTATATGCTGTAACTGTAATTATTTTTGTGCACAACCCGCAGGCATTGCCACTTTCATTTCACTGCACATCGAGTATGTGTATGTGACAAATAAATTTGACTTGACTTGACACTTGACTCATGAAGAGTGTTTTTGATCTGTCGGACAGGTGTTTGGGGATGTCTCTTTATTATAGAGAGAATTCTTCTGTCATCAGCTGTGGAGGTCTTACTTGGCCTGCCAGTCCCTTTGCGATTCAAAAGCTCACCAGTGCTCTCTTTCTTCTTAATGATGTTCCAAACAGTTGATTTTGGTAAGCCTAAGGTTTGTTTGACTGATGTCTCTAACAGTTTTATTCTTGTTTCTCAGTCTCATAATGGCTTATTTGACTTTCATTGACACAACTTTTGTCCTCATGTTGATAAACAGCAATAAAAGTTTCCAAAGGTGATAGAAAGATTGGAGGAAAGACTAGGTGCTGAGAGCTCTCTTATACCTGCATTAAAGAGGCAATTAAACACACCTGACCAATTACAAATGCCTGTGAAGCCATGTGTCCCAAACATTATGCTGCCCTGAAATGGGGGGACGATGTATAAACACTGCTGTAATTTCTACATGGTGAAACCAAAATGTATAAAATTACCCTTTAATAAAGTCTGACAATGTGCACTTTAACCACATGTGATTTTTTTTCTATTACAAATCTCAAATTGTGGAGTACAGAGGCCAATAAATAAATGATGAATCTTTGTTCCAAACATTATGGAGGGCGCTGTATATTTTTTGGCATGGATTTAAAAGGAAGGAATTACGAATTATTTGACTTTTGACATGTATGGCTTGGTCCTAAAATTCAATGTTATAACATTGACGGCACAGTAAAAGAAAAGTGAGAGTCCTTGCTTATTGTCATATTGCCTATCAAACAAGCAATAAAATGCCCTGTTCAGTCAGTCCCCTGTAGCAGTCACTCACCTGTAGTTTTGGTAGTTGTTGGCTTGTCAGGTCAGCTCCCAAATCATCTCAAAGCCCAAGTTTTGACTTGCTCAGCCTCATTACATAACTGATGACGAGTTACGAAAGAAAGTTGTGTGTTTGGTATGGTATGTGTGGTATGATTTTGCATTTAGTTTCTTCCAAGTTGCTTGGAAGACATCAGTTAGAGACATCAGTCACACAAAGGGTGGTGGGTGTAAGGAACGAGCTGCCGGAGGAGGTAGTTAAGGCAAGTACTATTACAATGTCTGAAACATTTAGACAGGTACATGGATAGGATAGGTTTAGAGGGAAATGGATCAAATGCAGGCAGGTGGGATGTGTAGATGGGACGTGTTGGCCGATATGGGCAGGTTGGGCCAGTTTCCACACTGTATTTGTTTCTTTCATTGGATCCAGCAACCTGGAAGGTTTCAAGAGAAACTAAATGCAAAAACATACCACACATACCATACCAAACATACAACTTTCTTTCGTAACTCGTCATCAGTTATGTAATCAGGCTGAGCAAGTCAAAACTTGGGCTTTGAGATGATTTGGGAGCTGAGCTTGATACCTGACAAGCCAACAACTACCAAAACTACAGGGGAGTGACTGCTACAGGGGACTGACTGAACAGGGCATTTTATTGCTTGTTTGATAGGCAATATGACAATAAGCAAGGACTCTCACTTTTCTTTTACTGTACCGTCAATGTTATAACATTGAATTTTAGGACCAAGCCATACATGTCAAAAGTCAAATAATTTGTAATTCCTTCCTTTTAAATCTATACCAAAAAATATACATTGCCCTCCATAATGTTTGGAACAAAGACCCATCATTTATTTATTAGCCTCTGTACTCCACAATTTGAGATTTGTAATTGAAAAAAATCACATGTGGTTAAAGTGCATTGTCAGATTTTATTAAAGGGCATTTTTATACATTTTGGTTTCACCATGTAGAAATTATAGCAGTGTTTATACATAGTCCCCCATTTCAGGGCAGCATAATGTTTGGGACACATGGCTTCACAGGCATTTGTAATTGTTCAGGTGTGTTCAATTGCCTCCTTAATGCAGGTAGAAGAGAGCTCTCAGCACCTAGTCTTTCCTCTAGCCTTTCTATCACATTTGGAAACTTTTATTGCTGCTGTTTATCAACATGAGGACCAAAGTTATGCCAATGAAAGTCAAAGAAGCCATTATGAGACTGAGAAACAAGAATAAAACTGTTAGAGACATCAGTCAAACCTTAGGCTTACCAAAATCAACTGTTTGGGACATCATTAAGAAGAAAGAGAGCACTGGTGAGCTTTTGAATCGCAAAGGGACTGGCAGGCCAAGGAAGACCTCCACAGCTGATGACAGAAGAATTCTCTCTATGATAGAGGTTTTTAAAATTTTGAGAGGGACGGACAGAGTTGACGTGGGTAGGCTTTTCCCTTTGAGAGTGGGGAAGATTCCAACAAGGGGACATAGCTTCAGAATTGAGGGACAAAGGTTTAGGGGTAACATGAGGGGGAACTTCTTTACTCAGAGGGTTGTGGCTGTATGGAATGGGCTTCCGGTGGAAGTGGTGGAGGCTGGCTCGATTTTATTATTTAAGAGTAAATTGGATAGGTATATGGATAGGAGGGGATTGGAGGGTTATGGTCTGAGTGCAGGTAGATGAGACTAGGTCAGGGAGAATGGTCGGCGTGGACTGGTAGTGCCGGACAGGCCTGTTTCCATGCTGTAGTTGTTATATGTTATATGTTATATGTTAATAAAGAAAAATCCCTAAACACCTGTCCGACAGATCAAAAACACTCTTCATGAGTCAAGTGTGGATTTGTCAATGACCACTGACTGCAGAAGACTTCATGAACAGAAATACAGAGGCTACACTGCAAGATGCAAACCACTGGTTACCCCTCAGGTTCCTATTAAATCTTTCCCCCCTACTTTAACCAATGATTCTCCATTCCCCTACTCTGGGCAAGAGACTCTCTGTGTCTACCCTTTCTATTCCTCTCATGATTTTGTACACCTCTATAAGATCACCCCTCATCCTCCTGCTCTCCACGGAATAGAGTCCAAGCCTGCTCAATCTCTCTCTCTCAATAGCTCAGGCTCTTGAGTCCTGGCAATATACTTGGAAGTCTTCTCTGCACCCTTTCCAGCTTGACATCTTTCCTAATAACATGGTGCCCAAAACTGAACACAATACTCTAAATGCGGCCTCATCAACAACTTATTCAACTCCAACATGACCTCCCAACTTCTATACTCAATACTTTGACTGATGAAGGCCAATGTGCCAAAAGTACAGGCTCAGCGAACACTTCGCTGAACACCTCCGCTCGGTTCGCCTAGGTCGACATGATCTTCTGGTTGCTCAACACATTAACTCCCCCTCCTATTCCTATGCTGTCCTGGGCCTCCTCCACTGTCACAGTGAGGCATAATGCAAATTGGAGGAACTGCACTTCATATTTCGATTGGACAGCTTACAACCCCAAGGGTATGAATATTGATTTCTCTAACTTCAAGTAACCCTTGCTTTTCCTCTTTCTCCATCCCTCCCTCATCCCAGTTCGCTAATTTCACTGTCCTCCTGATTAAATTTTGCTGATTGTATACCTCGTTGTCACATTCCCCTGAGCTAACAATGAACTATTCTACATTTTCCTTGATCAACGTCCCCTTTGATCTGTTATTTTCACTCGTTACCCTTCCATATCTCTATGCCTCTCTCTCCCGACTCTCATTGTGAAGAAGGGTCTCGACCCAAAATGTCACCTAATCCTTCTCTCCAGAGATGCTGCCTGCGTTATTCCAGCATTTTGTGCCTATCTTCAGAGGAAACCAGCATCCAGTTCCTTCCTAAACAAAAGCTTTTTTGACGCTCCATCTACCTGAGATGCCACTTTCAATGAACTATGTATCTGTATTAGATCCCTCTGCTCTACAACACTCCCCAGAGCCCCACCGTTCACCGTGTTAGTTCTTCCCTTGTTAGTGCTCCCAAAATCTAACACCTCACATTTCTCTGTATAAATTCCAGCAACCATTCCTCAGCCCACCTGCCCAATCAGTCAATAGCCTGCTGCAATTTTTGACAACCATGCTCACTGTCTATCATACCACCCACTTTTGGGTCATCTGCAAACTTGCTAACCATGCCATGTACATGCTCATCAAAATTATTGATATAGATGACAAAAGGTAATGGACCCAGCACAGTTCTGAAAAAGAACCTACCACCATCACCCTCTGCTTCCTTCCATTCAGCCCATTTTCTATCCATTCAGCTATCTCTCCTTGAATCCCATGAGGTCTAACCTTCCAAAACTGCCTACCATGTGGAACCTTGTCAAATGCCTTACTAAAATCCATGTATACAATGTCTACACCTCTGCCTTCATCGACCGTTTTGGTCACATCCTCAAAAAAACTCTGATTCTGGAGACATAGCCTCACACGCACAAAACCATGTTGACTATTCCCTAATCCGCCCTTGTCCATCTGTGCATGTATATCCTATCCCTCAGAATACTCTCTAGTAACTTTCCAACCACAGATTGAAGCTCACGGACCTGTAGTTCCTAGCCTTTACCCTGCAGCCCTTCTTGAAGGCACATTTGCCTCCCTCCAGTCTTCCAGCACTTCACCTATATTTCCCCTGCACAGAGTATTGTTTCTATTGATGGTCAATTTTACCTGTGTTGAAGCAGAATGATCGAAAAAACTAAATGAATGTTGTGGTTACTCTGTTCTCTGCAGTATATTTGAGCCCCACATTTGAAAACAATTTAATGCTTTCCCACCAATTGAAGATGATGACCAGCTTTGTCTTACAAAATATGTGAAGTGGCGAAGATTAAACTTCCCTGCATTTCGAAATGAGCTGAAGGAATAGTTAGGCCAAGTAAGTTACTTTGCAAAAGAGAGGTTAAAGAGGAAGTAGTCCCATAACTTGAGGCATTGGTGAATGAGGACAACTGCCCCAAAGAAATAGTGAAAATCAGTTTGGGATTGGACTCTGCCAAGGATATTTGGGCATGCTATGAATGTCAGAGGAAGAGCAACCATCAGCCACCAGATATCACTCGTCTTCCAATGCAACGCACATGAAAAGCAGGTGAATTAGTGTAGTTATTCCATAAGAGGCCCAAAGAGTGTAGTTTGCAGGAAATTATAGGAGGGAGAAATACAGAAAGGGGGTCATAGGCGTGGAAGGCTCTGGACATATTAGATGAATAAATTAGCCTAAATAGTTTTAGACTATATAATTTCTGGGGGTTCTGCTTGATATTATTAATACAAAACGAGGCATATTTTGATCAGGTAAATCAAGATAAACCAGCATCATTTGTAATATATATATATATTTGTCAGCAGAGGCAGAGGCCTCCATCTTCTCAGTACTGGCCAGCGTACAAAAAAATAAAACCCTCGATCTAGTTCTCAGATGCACATGAATTTGTTGCGTCCTTTTGGCAATCAACTCATGCCACCTTCCGAGGAAATAAAGGGGAAGATCAGCGTTTCACATGTGACCGGATTATTTATTTTCTGTGCACCAGTATTTCCACAATCGGAATGCACCCGTCAGACAGTTGAACTTTAAGATACAAAGTGTGGAGTAACTCAGCGAGTCTTGCGGCATCTCAAGAGAACATGGATAGGTAATGTTTCGGGTCAGTACCCTTCAGACTCAAGTCTGAAGAAATGTTCTGACCCAAACATCACCTATCGATGTTCTCCAAAGATGCCGCCAGACTCGCTGAAAGTGAGAACTGCTCAAGTGCAACTGGAGACACAAGGAAATGCAGATGTTGCCAGCATCTGCACTTCCTTGTATCTCCAGTTGCAGTTTGAGGAGCAGTTTTCACTTTCACCTTCACGTTGGAATATTGCAGTTCCCTATTCCTGTCCTTGTCACCACCCAGCACCAGTGTCTGCAATTCCAGCTCCTCAAGCCTACGTCTCAAAATAAAGTTGGTTAGTCAATTGATTTTTCAAATCAATTGCAACCCGTAACCCCTCGGATCCCGTCCGCCAGTTACCCAGACACCCCAATCCCTCGCTCTCCAACACCAAACTCTTCACGCTCAGAGGTCTCTTTTTACCATAACTTACGGTCATATCCTGCCGACGATGCCAATTGTGGGAGCAAAATGGAAAGGCCACACAGAGTCGATGATCAAACTAATGGGCAATTTATTAAAACTGGTGCATGCCAGGAGACCAGTCAAAGCTGGTCTCCCAAGTGTGACTTTGCTTTTATATTCTCGGATGAAAAGATTACTCAGAAATTTGACAGTAAAATAAGACCTTAATTACAGAAACTTGACTAACAATAAAAAGAGGCCTTATTTACAGAAACTGGACTAACAATAAAATAAGGTCTTGCACAGACACTTCATAAACAGTAAAAGATCATGATTACAGAAACTTGATAAACAATTAAACGAGTTCTTGCAGAAACTTGACAAACAGTAGAATGGGGTCTTGCACCGAATCAAACTCAGAAAGACTTAATGAGATTATCCACAAGTGTACCTTCGTTAACAGTAGATCCTATTTTCTGCTACAATGATGGGTGTACGCTTTAACATGATCTATGAAGTTCCTGAAACTTGGGTGTCGTCACTGCTGCTATTTTTTCATCTGCGGTTCCCCATCACATTAGCACAGTCCACGTCGCTATTTACTAATTATTAGCCCTCACTGGAAGCTTTGCAGAGCGTGCAGAGGTGGTTTACTAGGATGCTGCCCTGATTAGAGGATATTAGCTATAAGGAGAAGTTGGAAAAACTTGGGATTGTTTTCTCTGGAAGGCTGAAGGTTGATACCTGATATGAGGAATATTAAATTATGAGGCGTAGATAGGATGGATAGTTACCCATTTTCTAAGGGTGGAAATGTCAACATGACTTTAAGGTGAAAGCGGCAAAGTTTAAACGAGATGTGTGCACCAATGTTTTGTTACATTGTCTCTGGTGGGTGGGTGGCTGGCATACATGCTTTTTGCTCGGCACATGGTAAGCAGGGAATGGCGGGATATGGATCATGCGCTAGCAGAGATTAGTTTATCTTGGTGTCACGTTCCGCTCAGACATTGTGAGCTGAAAGCCATATTCCTGTCCTGTACTTTTCTAAGTTTTATATAGTAAATTGAATGAGTGGATGAGGGCATGGAAGATGGAATATAATTGGGGAAAATTGTGTGGTTATTCACTTTAATGCATAAAATAGAGAAAAATAAGAATTGTGAGAGAATGGGTGATGTTGATGTTCAAAGATGCACAAGTCACAAAGCCAAAATACTTCAGAAAAGTAAATGGTATGGCTCTGTTACAAGAGTAAGATAGTTGAAGAACAATCGGGTACTTTGGAGCTGACCTGACATCTACCTCTAAATTTGGAGACTTTCCACCCCCGGAATGGACAGACAACTGCCCATGGGCCAGGAGGGAATGGTCTCTTAATAAAGAAAATAAGTTGGTCTCGGACCCTTTGAATTTATAACACCGATCTGGATGGGCCCCACGGATCAAGCCCTTCTGGGAATGGATCTCCTTACTCAAGTTAATTCATCTTTGTTTTACCAAGAACTGAAATGACAGAAGAATGTTTTACATAGCAAACATTTTATTTATTATTTCAAATTTAACTGTAACCTCACACATTAAACTAATTGGGGTTTTTTTAAACTGGGTTTAATTTCTATTTGAAATTAAAACATGCACAAAATAAAAGTTTTATGTAAAAACTAATTTCTATTGCATTGAAGATAAAACAATTTTCAGGGATTGCATAAAAAAAAGAACATTGAATAATACAGCACATGATCAGGTCCTTTGACCCACAATGTCTGCACATAACATTTATCCCGATCCAAAATTCTTTTAAATGCCATGAACATATCTGCTTCAACCACTCCAGGCACTCGCCACTTTGGGTGAAACAACTTTTCCTTCAAATTCTAATTTTCTCACTTTAGCCAAGCTATGCCTCAAGTATTTGATTTTTTCCATCCAGGGAAGATTCCGCCTATCTCTGCCTTTTATAATTTTATATACTCTATCTACATCTATGCCTCTCAATTTAATATATTAAATCGGAACACTTAAAATTGCCATCAAATCAAAAACAATTCCATCAGAGAAGGCTGCAATACACCCTGTGAAGAAGCAAATAATCATGTGTTGCTGTCCAGATTTACACCATTACACAGGTACCTTGACAGTGCAAATCTCTGGCTTTCATCAGTCTTACAAAAAGGTTAAAATATGCAAGTCTGTTAATTGGATAAGTAATTTCAATGAAAATGTTTTTAATATTTGTACTTTCACAAATTTGATCAAGAATCATTAAATCACAGTAGGATATTTTATTCAAAGAAACAAATTAATTTGTATTTATGTTTTCATTAACCTTTGGGTGGGAGCACTAAGATCAATTCAACCTGAAGGAAAACATTTTATGAAACTTAAAAATATAGAATTGGTCCATCATTTCAGGTTCATATGCAATGTGTGTGGTTTTAAAAAAAAATTATAATTTACAATACTGAAACAGCCATCTGATCCAGGCTGGAGTTTTAGCACTGCACAACCCATATCCAAAATAAAATATCTCTTTGCAGCCGATAGTCTCCCTTCATTCATTGCTGGATTAGTTTAGAAATACAGCATGGAAACTGGTCCTTCAGCCCACGCCAACCATCGTACACCAGTTCTATCCCACACACTCGAGATAATGAACAGAAGCCAATTATCCTACAATACCGCACATCTTTCGATTGTGGGAGGAAACCGGAGCACCAGAGAAAACCCATGCAGCCACAGAGAGAATGTACAAACTTCGTACAGACCGGACCAATAGTCAGGATTGAACCCAGGTCTCTGGCGCTGTAAAGCAGCTTTACCGCTACGCCGCCCTATAATGTCCTAATCCCATTAAATTAATAACATTTTACAGTTGAGAAAAAAAACATTAAAACAAAGACAACAGTCATTTAAATTCCTTTTAATTTTACTGGAAAATTATTCCATCTTAAATTTACAGGTAAAGTGTATGTCTGCTCTGATCGCCATGTTATTTTGACAAATCAAAAAAATCCAGCAGCTTGCATCTTGAATCGAGTCCCTTACCTTTAACAGGTTTAGGTAAAAACAGAAAGCATTTGTCGAAGGGACAAGAGAATAACGAATTTAAAACACATGCTGAACGGTTATAAATATATTCCAAGAACATGACCATTTGAGTACTATAATGACTGTATGGGGAAAATTTCCATTTAATTTTGTTTGTGAATCTACACTCAGAAAACTAGCTTTATTCATATACAGTAAATTGACCCATTTCTTTTTCTCCTAATCTATCATTGTCTTTTTCAATGTTCTCCAAACTATGCCAAATAGAAATTAGTCAATGCAAGTGTCTTTTTTAAAAGTGAAATTGTTAATACGAGACTGGCACATTTTTTACAGTAGAAAATGTAAACTTTTAATGAAGATTATACTGTAGAAAAAGTAAACTTTTTCTACAGTATAATCTTCATTAAAGCACTACCATCAAATAATTTCAGGGATTTTTAATCCGAGACTTGAAGCCATGTTGATTAGATCTTTGCCTGAGAGTGAATATGATCTGGGCGAAAGATTTTTCACCGTTCACAATGTTTGCCAATTAATTTGCCTAATCAATCTCTGTGAAATACTGCCATTGTTAATTTGTTACAAGGACACCAAGTTTGTCTGATTCAACATTTCTTAAGTTAATCTATGACACTGTTACTGTCCATTTAACCATACAAATGCATCTATCCAGAAGGTACTGAACTTGTCAGTCATAGAATAAAGAGAAATTATTATTTGTAATATTTCATAGTGTCTTTTGATCCTAAAGCAAAGCAATTCAATGAAAGTAAATTCCAACTGCTTATAACAGTTAACTGCAGATATCACTCACATTCATTGAAAATAGCACATTGCTGTAATAATGGCCAGTGGTTGATACAGTAGATCCACATATAGGATTCAATCCCTTCTGAATTAGTACATTGAGACAATAATAAGCAATGATAATATGATATTGATTTTGTTTTTGTAACAGATGTACTACTCTGGACAAAAATAAGAAAGGACATTTCCTATAATTTGAATAAACAATTGAAATGGTTGCCAGCACAGCAGGAACTGGTATTACCGCAATAATGCAAGGAATTCAGCAATGTTATAGTTTCAGATATAATTAAGGAAAATGGATAACTATTAAGTTTTGCTTCTCAAATGATTTATTGACTGTTATACATTGTGGATGTCAAAATCTTAAGAGCTTTCAAACCAGTTCCACTGAGCAAACAACACAGAGCAATTGAATAATTTTCATTAACTAGGACCCAACCCTACACAAATAATACTACCAGCAAAATTTTGCTGCAGAATTGATGAACAATTCTCCGAAAGGATATGTGATAACTAGCTGCAAATTTTATTCGTTTATGGATTAAAATAAAATTAAAGTTATTCATACAGCCAGCTTCCCCACTAAGTTCCAATTCACAGCATTTCAGCTTATCAATATATTTTACATTAACTTTTGGGAAAAAACTTGCAACATTTAATGAAATTAACAAAATCTCTATTGAAAACAGAATCATTTGACATCAATTACGTACCGATTTTTTAAAAACCTGGCTTTTAAAATAAATATTTCTCCATATTTGTAATCAATACAATTAGAGCCAAAATAAACCTAACAAGTTAGAGTACAAGATACCACAACTAATATGAATACAAGTTTGACAAATTATATATGAACTGTGTGTAATTGACAATACACAAAATATTTATTGCTGTGAGCAATATTTAATAGGTTGCCTGCTAGAATCACATTTAAATGAGTTAACAGAAATAAGTCATACTTAAAGCCATTTAATACACCATCTTTATTGCAAACACAACGTGAAAGCTGTATAATTGAAAATTATGGAAAGATTTACAATCTCTTATGAAAAATGACTTATGTACACCAGATATTCTTCTCCTCCATCCCAAAGAGGAAATGTATTTCTAAAAATGCATAAGGTTAAGGTACAAGACCAACCAGAATTAAACACATGCATTACTTTCCAACAATTAAGGATACTATAAAATGTCTACATTTTATCCTTTAAATGAAACAAATGTAATAAGACATAGGATAAAACTGCAGTAATTTTAAGCTCAGTTTCTTTTTTTTTCTCCTGAACTGATCCTTGTGCTGTTGGTCATTAAAATAAGTGGATTCTTCCCATACAAAGAACTACCACAGCTCTATTACCAGTAAACAGAAGGTGCAGTGGACACATCTTTTACAGAGCACCTGGCAATTTTTCTTAAAACTACATTTTCAGAAGCAGTGCAAATGTTGGGAGGCTGCCATAATAACAGCATATCCATCTACCCACCCACACAAAAATGTCAGGACACAAACACAATGACTTTCAAAACATCACAAATAAAAGGTCAAATCCAGTCAAACAGATGAGTGTTCTTTAACATTGTTGGCTGAGAAATATATTTGACTTCATTTTGTACAATTTAGTGTTTACATAAACTCTTATTCACAACTGTCAAAAAGTTTGTGAAGAAAACAACTACTGAAGAATCCACAGAAACTGTCAAGATTTATTTTCTTTCATGCAGCAAGTGGAATGTATTTATTGCAGCCAGTTTATTTCGTACACGGTAGATTTTAGAAATCATATTAATCTGCACATTTACACGTGTTTCCTTTGGATTGTGAGGAAATGAATGCTAGATTGATTTTAAAACCATGATGCAGTAATAGTTTGCAAATGCCTAACCTTTTTAGGTTTTCCAGACATTAGAAACGGGACTTGAAATACCAGTTTAGTCATAATGTCTTCTTGTAATATGGTCTGTTCCTATTTTGCTCATATAACATCAAGTTGATCTGTCTGCATCTCCGACGGAAACTGTTGAGATGATGGCTGTGGCGGTGGCAACGATGGCAGTGGTAATAGTGGTTCTACCAACTGACCTGTACAAGGTGCCCCAGGAGGGGTAAATGTCTCTACAATATCCCCATTGTAAAAGAGGAACTGATATTGCTGAATAAATGTCTCAATTGCAGACTGATTGACTGCAGCGTTGGTAAGGGCATCTGGTCTCAAGAATGTAGGCCAAAAACAAATGGCAAGGTTATCTGTCACCATACGATTTATTTTGCTCTGTTGACTAACTCTGCAACATAACAAATGCACAAATAAAAGTAATTAGTTTCTTGATTAAACAGATAAACAATCAGATGGCATAACTAAAAGTTCAGCCTCAGATTTCCTGTTCTGACGTGTTTTTGCCTCATAAACCATAAAATCAGCATCAAATTGAAGGCATGCACCCTTACAAAAAACATCAGAATAAATCTGCTTTAGAAAGCACATAGATTTTATGACCATGAATATGGAAAGATTCACTTAAATTTCAACATGATTAAATCAAACATTCAAATTGATCAGTTAGCCTGAACTGATAAAACTAATGAGGAACTGTGAACAACCCCTTATTAGGATGAAGGTGATGAAGCAGTGCCAACTGCCTCCCTGGGATTAGGACCAATTAGCAAGGGACACATTAGTGTTTTAGTTTTTTAGTCTTTTAGTTTGTCTTGGTGGATTTGTCTCCTTTTGTCTGGATATAATAACTGCAAATTGTAAATAAAGAAACCTTGAAACCTACCACCAGACTCTACATGATTGAAAAGTGAGTTCTAAAAGTTGGAGTACTCAGCAGGATCGCTGGAAAGAAAACACAAATATCAAATCCCTATCACCACCCTGAGAGGTAAGGAGTCCTCTTTTTAAAAGTCCTGAGTCATTGTACATAAGAAACATAGAAAATAGGTGCAGGAGGAGGCCATTCGAATCTTTGAGCCAGCACCGCCATTCATTGTGATCATGGCTGATCATCCACAATCAATAACCCATGCCTGCCTTCTCCCCATATCCCATGATTCCACTAGCCCTTAGAGCTCTATCTAACTCTCTCTTAAATCTATTCACATAGTGTATGTTTTTCCATGCAATCCCGAATCTCTCACATTTGATATTTGGCTCAAGGCCCCCTGATTTTGAGCGGTCTGAAATAATCTGTGGTAATTGTAATAATCAACTGACCTGGCTAATAGCCCTCCGGCTCGAGACCCCCTAGTTAACTATGGCTGACAATTACCAACAATGGTAAAGGGTGGGCGGGCCCTGCCTGAAGACTAGATCCTGGACAAATTTAAATAATTTTAATTCAGGGTGGCACAGCGGTAAAGTTGCTGCCTTACAATGCCAGAGACCCAGGTTCGAACCTGACTACGGGTGCTGTCTATATGCAGTTTGTACTTTCTCCCTGTGAACGTGTAGGTTTTCTCCAGGTGTTCCAGTTCCCTCCCACACTCCAAAGATGTACACGTTTATAGATTAATTGGCTTCTGTAAATTGATCCTAGTGTGTGGGATAGCACTAGTGTAAGTGGTGATCACTTGTCAGCGCAGATCCAGTGGGCTGAAGGGCCTGTTTCCACGCTGTATCTCTGAAGCGTGAAGTAAATTTATAGAGTAACAACTTGACCTGGAATAAACGTGCAGAATTCAAAAAAAGATATGGAACCTCCAAAGGGCAATGGTCTTTGGAAGATTTTAAAAAGATCTGGGGAAAAGACAACATGTTTAAACATCAAAGAACAAATCACATGGTCCTTTGCAATAAAGGGTAAAAAAAAAACCAAAGTGCTGGAATAACAGGTTAGAAAGCATCCCTGGAGAACATGGATAGATGCTGTTTCTGGACGGGACACTTCTTCAGACCTGCAAACAAATATCTGCAGTTCCTTGTTTCTACAGTTATGGGACAAGTCTGGCAAAGGCATATCATAATGGAAAGTTGTCAACATGATCAGGAAGTGAAAGTCTCGAGACAGATAGCACGATCAGTTGCAAAAGGAAACACAAATCCGAAAAATTAGAAATTAAAAATAAAAACTAAAACATAAATAAAATTAACAAAATAAATAAATAAATAAATAAGGAACTGAATGAGAATGGGACTAAACAGGGGCCACCAAGTTTGTATTCCGATCTGAAAGCCTGACAAGAAAAATCAGAAAATAGAGCTCAGATCGGCTGAATCTTCCAGCAGCAGCAACTTGGGTGAAAATGACACCCCATTCTCAAAATTAGCCACCCTGAATCCGAAACAAGTAAAGACCAAGTCTGAAAAAATGACTGCCAATTGGAGGAGTGGCAAAGATTTATACCACTTGTCCCCAAGCAAAGAGTCCGAGATGCTGCAAACAAAACTAATGGAGCCCACCCTCGTACCTCCAGTTCCCCCTCTGGCACTTGTTAGATAACTTTGTGCAAGTAAATAGCAGGATAGACAATGGAGAGTCAGTGGATGTTCTTTACCTTGATTTTCAGAAGGCCTTCAATAAGGTGCCACATGTGAGTTTGCTAAACAAGATGAAAGCCCATGGTATTAGCTTGGGTAGAAGGTTGGCTGAATGACAGAATGCAAAGAGTGGGAATAAAGGGGGCCTTTCTGGTTGGCTGCCAATGACTAATGGTGATCCGCAGGGGTCGGTGTTGGGGCCATTAATCTTCACGTTGCATATCAATAATTTGGATGGGAAATTGAAAGCTTTGTGGCCAAGTTTACGGATGATACGAAGATAGGTGGAGGGGCAGGTAGTGTGGAGGAAGCAGGGACTTTGTCAAAGGATTTCGACAGGTTGAGAGAGTGGGCAAAGTGGCAGATGACTTGCAGCGTAGCAAAGTGTGTAGTCATGCACCTTTGTAGTAGGAATATAGATATAGACTATTTTCTAAATGCAAAGCAGATTCAAAAATCTGAGGTGCAAAGGGACTTGGGAGTGCTGTTGCAGGATTCCCAAAAGGTTCATTTGCACGTTAAATCAATAATAAGGAAGGCAAACGCGATGCTAGCATATATTTCAAGAGGACAAGAATATAAAAACAGGGATGTAATGCTGAGGCTTTAAAAGGTGCTACAAAATGCTGGAGTAACTTTGATTTGTACCAGCATCTGCAGTTATTTTTCTACACTACTTTAAAAGATGCTGGTCAGACTGCATTTGGAGTATTGTGAACGGTATCTGTGGAGGGATGTGCTGGAATTTCAGTGGGTCGAGATGTGGTTTACAAGAATGATTCCGGGGTTGACTGGGTTAACCTATGATGAGCGTTTGATGGCACTGGGCCTGTATTCACTGAAGTTTCGAAGGATGAGGGGTGACCTCATTGACCAAATAGTGAAAGGCCTGGATAGAATGGATGTGGAGAGGATGTTTCCACAAGTGGGAGTTTAGGACCAGAGGGCACAGCCTTAGAATAAAAAGACATACCTTTAGAAAGTAGAAGATGGAGGATTTTCTTTAGTCAGAGTGGTGAATCTGTGGAATTTGTTGCCGCAGACACCTGTGGAGGCCGTCATTGGGTATTTTTAAAGCAGATATTGATAAATTTTGATTGGTATGGGTGTCAAAAGTAATGGGGGGGGGGAAGGCAGAAGAATGGGGTTGAGAGGGAAAGATCGATCAGCAATGATTGAATGGTGGAGTAGACTCAAAAGGCCGAATGACCTAATTCTGTTCCTTTGTCTTATGAACTTTGGGACAGAATATGTAACAGCGAGGGTGGGCAGCCGACTTGAAGGCCTTCTTCAGGATGCAGAAGCAACTTGGGTGCTTTAGAACTGACCTGACATCTACTAAATTTGGAGACATTCCTTCCCTGGATGGACCGGCGACGACTGCCCATGAGGCAGGAGGACATGGTCTCTTAATAAAGAAAACAAAGCTGGTACCTGTTGGTCTCGGACCCCATGAATTAATAACACCGGTCTGGATAGGCCCCATGGATCAAGCCCTTCTGGGGATGGATCTCCTTACTCAGGTTAATTCATCTTTGTTTTGAAAATGGTCATGTGATATGGTCTATTAGAAGATTGAAAAGGAAGAATTACAGCACCTAAGCCAAAGATAAGAACAACTGTGGGCTTCTGCGAATGGAACCAGCAACATTCATGGGTACTGCTATTGCCATGTACTGAATAATACCCTATCAGCTATGCTTCTATTGCAGGAATCTTACCAGTGATTGAACAACTGGAAGAAAGATGTAGACACTGCGCCTCCAACAGTCCTGTGGTCAGTTCGGAAACTGAACGGAACCTGGCGGCTTACTATTGACTATCGGAAGGCTAACCAATGTATTGATCAAAAGGCTCCACTGGTTTCAGATCCCACCATGCTATTTACTGCCTTAATGCCAGCACACCAATGGTTCTGTTATTGACATGATAAATGGGTTCTGGTCACTGCCACCAACGCTGAAGTTCTGTCAATATTTGCTTTTATGATGAACCAGCAGTAATACCCCTGGACCCGACTCCCATAGGAATTCCACAACAGTCTAGTTTTCCAAATGGCCCTGCAAAGCCTCCGATGCATTCAGCAATCATCCAGTTGGTGGACGATGTCTTATTGGCCTTGGAAACAGAAGAACACAAACAGGATCTTCGTTACCTGTTGAACCACCTCCATCAGAGGGGCCTCAAGGCAAGCATTGGCAAAGCACAAATTGCCCAAGAAGAGGCTGTGTACTTGATACACAAAAATTTCTCTGGGGAAGATGGAGCTCACCCATCTGGTCTACAGCTATCCAGACCGCTAAACACCCACTACTGTCAAAGAGCATAGATCCTCCTTAGGCTTGTGTAACTTTAACAGACAGTGGATTGACGCTTACACACAGTTGGCCCAGCCACTGAATGATTATCTAAATGGAAAAAGGGACTATAAGGACACTCTCACCAAGAGCAACAAAATGTTTTCAATTCTTAGAAGAAAGTGGAGAGGAAAAGTAACAAGACTGTGTGGAAATTTGAGGAAATGGAAGAATTAAGCCTTGCGGCAGAAACACCCACTGCAGAATCCTGCCCTCATCCTTTTTATGGACTGCTCTCCTTTTGTTGATAACTGCATTTGGAAAGAAAGATGGGCCATAGCCAGCCTCCGTGAAATCATGGCAAAGGGTTGTCTGTCCCCAGGAATGTCAGCCCAAAAGGCAGAGTTGAGGGCTCTGTCAGAAGCATGCCGAACAGCAGAGGGACAGTCAGCTAACATCTATATGGACTCCTTTCGTTTTTTGGATGACAAATAAAGATATCTTGAATCTTGAATCTAATTGACGTCCATTTCTTCCAACATTCGTACGCCACTGCTGATAGTAGCAAACACCTTCGCCAGTTTTTTTGTTGTGAACTTTTTCAGTGCCTTGGGTATAACTTCTTCCTCTGCCTCAGCTTCTTTCTTCCTCCAGTTCGATCAGCTCCTCATTGGAAAGCTCTTCAGTCTCAATGCTGACAAGCTCACGAATATCTTCTTCATTAATGTCCAATTTCAGCTGTTTCCCAAGCACTAATATCTTGTTGCCTGTGCTTACTATGTCATCAACAGCAGAATCTTTGTTAAAGCCTTTGAATGTGTTCACATATGTCTTTATAACCTTTTTCCAAACGCCGTTCATGCATTGCTGTGTGACTTCTTCCCATGATACAGCAGCGATGTTCCCGATAGCATTTAGAATGTTAAAACCTTTCCAAAACTGAATGTTCGGCCAGATTCAATCGCTTCAACACCCTGCGCAAACGTTTGGAGTAAATAGCAGGCATTGAATGCAGCTATTGCACCTTGGTCCATTGGTTGAATGAGTGCGGTTGTGTTCGGCAGCAAATACACAACCTTTACATCGGGATGCATGTCACCCATATGTTGCAGATGGCCTGGATCAGAAGAATCTTGAATGGGATGTTGTTTTGCATACAATGTTGTCTTGTCTGCAGAATAAAACAGTTTAGAAACCAGTCTTGAAATAATGCTAATGTCATCCATGCTTTCTTGTTATGGCGATAATAAACGGGAAACGTATGCTTGTTCACATTCTTGAATGCTCTTGGGTTCTCCGAGTGGTTGATTAGTAAAGGCTTTAATTTGAACCCTGCAACATTTCCACCCAAAAGCACCGTCACACGGTCTTTGCATACCTTGAATCCTGGCATTATACTGGACTCTTGTTGAATGTATGTATGCTCCGGCATACGCTTCCAGAACAAGGCCGTTTCATCGACATTGAATATTTGTTCTGGCAAAAATTTCTTATCCACAAATATCCTATGCAGCTTTTCCTTAAAAGCTTCGGCACCTTCAGTATCGGCACTTGCTGCCTCACCGCAGACCTTCACATTATAAAAATTATGACACCTTTTGAAGCGTTGGAACCATCCATCACTTGCTGTAAACACTTGCTTATAGGTAGGATCATCATCACGCTCTTTTAGCGTATCGAGAAGACTTCTTGCCTTAGCCTGGATCGTCAATAGGCTAAGCGGTATGCGCTTCTGTATCTGGTCTTCCATCCACGTGACAAGTAATTCCATATCATCAATCGGCCCAGCTCTTTTCTTCATGAAGACCGTGAATGGAACCGATGCTGATGATTTCACTGCATCACAGTGCTTCTTATCATAGAAACAAAGAAAGTAGATGCAGGAGTAGGCCATTCGGCCCTTTGAGCCTGCACCACCATTCAATATGATAATGGCTGATCATCCAACTCAGTATCCTGTACCTGCCTTCTTTCCATACCCCCTGATCCCTTTAGCCACAAGGGCCACATCTAACTCCCTCTTAAATATAGCCAATGAACTGGCCTCAACTACCTTCTGTGGCAGATAATTCCACAGATTCACCACTCTCTGTGTGAAAAAAAACGTTCTCATCTTGGTCCTAAAAGACTTCCCCCTTATCCTTAAACTGTGCCCCCTTGTTCTGGTCTTCCCCAACATCGTGAACAAGGGGCCACAGTTTGAGAATAAGGGGTAGGCCATTTAGAACGGAGATGAGGAAGAACTTTTTCAGTCAGAGGGTGGTGAAGGTGTGGAATTCTCTGCCTCAGAAGGCAGTGGAGGCCAGTTCGTTGGATGCTTTCAAGAGAGAGCTGGATAGAGCTCTTAAGGATAGCGGAGTGAGGGGGTATGGGGAGAAGGCAGGAACGGGGTACTGATTGAGAGTGATCAGCCATGATCGCATTGAATGGCGGTGCTGGCTCGAAGGGCTGAATGGCCTACTCCTGCACCTATTGTCTATTGCCTATTGTCTATAGCCTGTCCAACATCTTGAGAATTTTGTAAGTTTCTATAAGATCCCCCCTCAATCTTGTAAATTCCAGCGAGTACAAGCCGAGTCTATCCAGTCTTTCTTCATATGAAAGTCCTGCCATCCCAGGAATCAATCTGATGAACCTTCTCTGTACTCCCTCTATGGCAAGAATGTCTTTCCTCAGATTAGGAGACCAAAACTGTACGCAATGCTCCAGGTGTGGTCTCACCAATGCCCTGTACAACTGCAGTAGAACCTCCCTGCTCCTATACTCAAATCCTTTTGCTATGAATGCTAACATACCATTCGCTTTCTTCACTGCCTGCTGCACCTGCATGCCTACTTTCAATGACTGGTGTACCACGACACCCAGGTCTCATTGCATCTCCCCTTTTCCTAATCGACCACCATTCAGATAATAGTCTGCTTTCCTGTTCTTGCCACCAAAGTGGATAACCTCACATTTATCCACATTATACTGCATCTGCCATGCATTTGCCCACTCACCTAATCTATCAAAGTCACCTTGCAGCCTCCTAGCATCCTCCTCACAGCTAACACTGCCTCCCAGCTTCGTGTCATCCGCAAACTTGGAGATGTTGCATTCAATTCCCTTGTCCAAATCATTAATATATATTGTAAATAACTGGGGTCCCAGCATTGAGCCTTGCGGTCCCACTAGTCACTGCCTGCCATTCATGAAAAGGACCCGTTTATTCCTACTCTTTGCTTCCTGTCTGCCAGCCAGTTCTCTATCCACATCAATACTGAACCCACAATACCGTGTGCTTTCAGTTTGCATACTCTTATGTGGGACCTTGTCGAAAGCCTTCTGGAAGTCCAGATATAACACATCCACTGGTTCTCCCTTATCCACTCTACTAGTTACATCCTCGAAAAATTCTATAAGATTCATCAGACATGATTTACCTTTCATAAATCCATGCTGACTTTGTCCAATGATTTCACCACTTTCCAAATGTGCTGCTCTCCCATCTTTAATAACTGACTCTAGCATTTTTCCCACTACCGATGTTAGGCTAACTGGTCTGTAATTCCACCTTTTCTCTCTCCCTCCCTTTTTGAAAAGTGGAGTTACATTAGCTACCCTCCAATCCTCAGGAACTACTCCAGAATCTAAAGAGTTTTGAAAAATTATCACTAATGCATCCACTATTTCTGGGGCTACCTCCTTAAGCACTCTGAGATGCAGCCTATCTGGCCCTGGGGATTTATCGGCCTTTAATCCATTCAATTTACCTAACACCACTTCCCGACTAACCTGGATTTCACTCAGTTCCTCCATCTCATTTGACTCCCGGTCCCCTGCTATTTCCGGCAGATTATTTATGTCTTCCTTAGTGAAGACAGAACCAAAGTAGTTATTCAACTGATCTGCCATGTCCTTGTTCCCCATGATCAATTCGCCTGTTTCTGACTGCAAGGGACCTACATTTGTTTTAACTAATCTTTTTCTCTTCACATATCTATAAAAGCTTTTGCAGTCAGTTTTTATGTTCCCTGCCAGTTTTCTTTCATAATCTATTTTCCCTTTCCTAATTAAGCCCTTTGTTCTCTTCTGCTGGACTGAATTTCTCCCAGTCCTCTGGTAGGCTGCTTTTTCTTGCCAATTTGTATGCTTCATCTTTTGTTTTGATACTATCCCTAATTTCCCTTGTTAGCCACAGATGCACTACCTTCCCTGATTTATTCTTTTGCCAAACTGGGATGAACAATTGTTGTAGTTCATCCATGCGGTCTTTAAATGCCTTCCATTGCATATCCACCGTCAACCTTTAAGAATCAATTGCCAGTCTATCTTGGCCAATTCATGTCTCATACCCTCAAAGTTACCTTTCTTTAAGTTCAGAACCGTTGTTTCTGAATTAACTATGTCCTTTAAGATGGTCGAGATCGTAGATTGCGAAAGTCCTAACTCACATGCAATGACCATTTCTGGCTTGCCACCTTCACGCTGGGCAATTATGTTGAGTTTCATCTTGAGTAATTGCCCCCCTCTTCTCACCAAAGGCAGGAGACACAGGTGGATGTTTTGTAGACATGATGGCTCGCAGCCGTTACCCAGTCTGAGCAGCGGACAGGTCTGTGAGTCCGGGAAAATACCAAAATTGAAAATTGGAAGTATGGCTTGTACTGAATATGTATCGCTTTTGCATCATCGTAAAGTCGAAAAATTGTAAGTCGAACCATCATAACCTGAGGAGCACCTGTACTCTAAATGTAGCCTAACCACAGTCCTAGGGACTTGACTTCCTGACTCTTGTATTCAATCCCCCTACAAATAATGGCAAGTATATCAAACACCTTCTTTATCACCCTATCTACTTGTGCTGCCACCTTTAATAAGCTATGAACTTGGACTCAAATGTCCCTCTGCATTTCAATGCTGTTAAGTCTTCCATCAACAGTATACCCCTCCCTCCTTACATTCAACTTCCCAAAGTGCAGCACCTCACACTTGTTTGGCTTAAACTCGTAAGAGTTGTGTTCCATTGACCTTTATGCAACTCAGATTTTACGCAAGTCAGAATCACCTAAAACTAGGTAGAAACAAAGAATTCCAAATGCTGGTTAACACACAAAACAACACAAAGTACTGGAGTAATTCAGCAGATAAGGCAGCATCTCTGGAGAACATGGACAGGTGACATTATGGGTTGGAACCCTTCCTCAAACTGATTCAGTCTGCGCAGATTCAGTCTGCTAAGTTACTCTTGCACTTTGTGTTGTTTCATATTCAAATTAGGCACTGATGCCACTGGTCTGCACCCGTGAGCCCTTCTTCACCAGCCAACACACCGTCTGGTTGATGTGACTGTCGTTGCAGCTCACATTATAGTCTCTGGCCATAAATGTCTTCTTCAGGCCACCACCACCGACAGGACCCACTCAGTCACAGTTGGGCACCCTCCCCTCACACCAGCTGTCTCTTCTTCCTGTCGACCGTCACTTTGTCCGTTCCTCCTCTTCCTCTCCGGAGTCAAGGTGGAGGGAGCAGGAGGCAATGGTGGAAGGGGAGCGCCAGAGTAGACAAAGTAACAGCCGACAGGTAGAACCAGCAGTTGGTGAGAGGGAAGGAGGCTCCACAGTGACCAAGTGTATCCTGTTGGTGGCAACAGCCTGAAAAAAGTGCCAGGTCAACTCGACAGTGCGGTAACTGATGAAGGGCTTACTAGTGCACCTTGTGGAAGATACTGGCAACTCAACTGCAAATTGTTCTCCACTACCTCCCTTGTTCTAACTCGCCTTCCCAGTATCACGCCAAAATTGAAGGAGCAGCAAACCCAGACGACATGAGGTACGAGGGTAAACTAGCCAAAAATATAAAGGAGGATAGTAAAAGCTTTTTTAGGTATGTAAAGAGGAAAAAAATAGTCAAGACAAATGTGGGTCCCTTGAAGACAGCAGCGAGGGAATTTATTATGGGGAACAAGGAAATGGCATCGAGTTGAACCGGTACTTTGGATCTGTCTTCACTAAAGAAGATACAAGCTCCCAGAATCTCCCAGATGTTCTAGTGGCCAGAGATCCTAGGGTGACGGAGGAACTGAAGGAAATCCACATTAGGCAGGAAATGGTGTTGGGTAGACTGATGGAACTGAAGGCTGATAAATCCCCAGGGTCTGATGGTCTGCATCCCAGAGTACTTAAGGAGGTGGGGCTAGAAATTGTGGACGCATTGGTGATCATTTTCCAATGTTCTATAGATGCAGGATCAGTTCCTGTGGATTGGAGGGTAGCTAATGTTATCCCACTTTTTAAGAAAGGAGGGAGAGAGAAAACGGGAAATTATAGACCAGTTAGTCTGACATCAGTGGTGGGGAAGATGCTGGAGATTATTATAAAAGACAAAATTGCGGAGCATTTGGATAGTAGTAACAGGATTGTTCCGAGTCAGCATGGATTTACGAAGGGGAAATCATGCTTGACTAATCTTCTGGAATTCTTTGAGGATGTAACTAGGAAAATTGACAGGGGAGAGCCGGTGGATGTGGTGTACCTTGACTTTCAGAAAGCCTTTGACAAGGTTCCACATAGGAGATTAGTGGGCAAAATTAGAGCACATGGTATTGGAGGTAGGGTACTGACATGGATAGAAAATTGGTTGACAGACAGAAAGCAAAGAGTGGGGATAAATGGGTCCCTTTCAGAATGGCAGGCAGTAACTAGTGGGGTACCGCAAGGCTCGGTGCTGGGACCGCAGCTATTTACAATATACATTAATGACTTGGATGAAGGGATTAAAAGTGCCATTAGCAAATTTGCAGATGATACAAAGCTGGGTGGTAGTGTGAACTGTGAGGAAGATGCTATGAGGTTGCAGGGTGACTTGGACAGGTTGTGTGAGTGGGCGGATGCATGGCAGATGCAGTTTAATGTGGATAAGTGTGAGATTATCCACTTCGGTGGTAAGAATAGGAAGGCAGAGCATTATCTGAATGGTGTCAAGTTAGGAAAAGGGGACGTACAACGAGATCTAGGTGTCCTAGTGCATCTGTCACTGAAAGGAAGCATGCAGGTACAGCAGGCAGTGAAGAAAGCCAATGGAATGTTGGCCTTCATAACAAGAGGAGTTGAGTATAGGAGCAAAGAGGTCCTTCTGCAGTTGTCCAGGGCCCTAGTGAGACCGCACCTGGAGTACTGTAATAATAATAATAATAATGCATTACATTTATATAGCGCTTTTCATATACTCAAAGACGCTTTACAGGGATTTAGAGAACATGGGGAAGTGAATAAATAGATAAATAAGTAAACAAACAGAGAAAGGAGACAGAAGGTGAGGTGACCTTCAGTGGTTGAAGGCAGTACTGAACAGGTGAGACTTCAGTGATGTTTTGAATGTGGTGAGTGTGGAGGAGTCTCTGACGGTTTGGGGTAGTGAGTTCCATAGGGTGGGAGCAGCGATGGAGAAAGCCCTGTCCCCCCAGGATCTGAGTTTGGTCCGGATGTGGGGGGATAGGAGATTGGCAGCAGCAGAGCGGAGGGTGCAGGTGGGAGTGTGCCTGTGGAGGAGGTCGGTCAGGTAGGATGGGGCCAGGTTATGGAGGGCTTTGTAGGTCATGAGGAGGATTTTGTACTGGATTCTCTGGGGAATGGGGAGCCAGTGGAGTTTGTAAAGGACGGGGGTGATATGGTCACGGATCGGGGTGTGGGTGAGTAGACGGGCAGCGGAGTTTTGAATGTATTGAAGTTTACTGATGATTTTTGAGGGTGCGCCATAGAGGAGGCTGTTGCAGTAGTCCAGACGGGAGGTGATGAAGGCGTGGATGAGGGTTTCTGCAGCTGTGAAGGAGAGGCATGGACGGAGACGGGCAATGTTTTTAAGGTGGAAGAAGGCTGTCTTTGTGATGTGTTTGATGTGTTTGTCGAAGGAGAGGGTTTGATCAAAGATGATTCCAAGATTCCGGATGTGAGGGGAGGTGGATACTGGGAGACCATCAATATTGAGGATGAAGTTTTGGGTGGATTTGGTGAGCGTTTTTGGACCAATGATGATGATTTCAGATTTGTTGCAGTTGAGTTTGAGGAAATTTGATTGAAGCCAAGATTTTATTTCAGTGATGCAGTTTGTCAGTGTAGAGTGTGTGGTGGTGGAGATTGACTTGGTGGAGATGAGGAGCTGGATATCATCGGCGAAGCAGTGGAAGTTGAGACCATGACGGCGGATTAATTGACCAAGGGGGAACAGGTAGAGGATGAAGAGGAGGGGGCCAAGGACTGAGCCTTGGGGGACACCTTGGGGGAGGGGAGCGGTGGAGGATTTACAGTTGTTAATGGAGATGAACTGGTGCCTGTCAGAGAGGTAAGATTTGAACCAGGATAGGGCTGTGCCGGTGATGTTAAAGGAGGTTTCAAGTCGGGTGAGGAGAATGGAGTGATTTATGGTGTCAAAGGCGGCGCTGAGGTCAAGTAGGATGAGGATGTTGAGGTTGCCAGCGTCGGAGGAGAGGAAAAGGTCGTTTGTGATTTTGAGAAGCGCAGTTTCAGTACAGTGGTTGGAGCGGAATCCGGATTGGAAAGTTTCATCCAGGTTATTGGTAGAGAGGTGGTATTTGAGTTGGGAAGCTACAGCACGTTCCAAAACTTTGGACAGAAAGGGTAGGTTGGAGATTGGTCTGAAGTTGTTTGGGGTGTCAGGGTTGAGACCAGGTTTTTTCAGAATGGGGGTGACAGCAGCGATTTTGAGGGATGGCGGGACGATGCCAGTGGACAGGGAGGAGTTTATTGTTGCAGTGATAAGTGGAGAGAGAGCAGGAAGGCAGGCCTTGACAAAGCTGGAGGGGATGGGGTCCAGAGAGCAGGTGGCAGTTTTTATTCCTGTGAAGAGGTCAGAGAGGTCGGTGGTGGAGACTGGGGAGAACTGAGGCAGGGGTTGACAGGATAAGGGGGGGCAGGTGGTTTGAGGGGGAGCAGGTGCGTTGGTGGTTAAGGTGCTGCAGTTTTGGTCTCCAAATTTGAGGAAGGATATTCTTGCTATTGAGGGCGTGCAGCGTAGGTTTACTAGGTTAATTCCCGGAATGGCGGGACTATCATATGTTGAAAGACTGGAGCGACTAGGCTTGTATACACTGGAATTTAGAAGGATGAGAGGGGATCTTATCGAAATGTACAAGATTATTAAGGGGTTGGACACGTTAGAGGCAGGAAACATGTTCCCAATGTTGGGGGAGTCCAGAACAAGGGGCCACAGTTTAAGAATAAGGGGTAGGCCATTTAGAACTGAGATGAGGAAAAACTTTTTCAGTCAGAGAGTTGAATCTATGGAATTCTCTGCCTTAGAAGGCAGTGGAGGCCAATTCTCTGAATGCATTCAAGAGAGAGCTAGATAGAGCTCTTAAGGATAGCAGAGTCAGGGGGTATGGGGAGAAGGCAGGAACGGGGTACTGATTGAGAATGATCAGCCATGATCACATTGAATGACGGTGCTGGCTCGAAGGGCCGAATGGCCTCCTCCTGTACCTATTGTCTATTGACATTTTTATATCTATAAAGTGGATAGGAAGTCCATGCATCCTCCCATTGCAATAAAACAGGTCATTCGGGAAACAGGACCACCTATTGTGAATTGTTCACGCAAGTACGAGTTTACATAACTGCCCTATTGCACAAGTCAGGGAGTACCTGTATTTTAAACCTTGTCATGTCCAGGACTGGGACAAGTTTGTTTCCATTATTTTGCAGTTAAAGAATTTCTTTTTTTTTCTGGAGCTGCAGCCTATTTGTTTTGAACAGTCATCTTTGAACTTAGTATTTATCATGTAAAGTCAGGAACCAAGACATTTCTGTTGAAATTTCCAATAACATTGGTCCAGTGAAGACTGGACACAAGATTGTTATGCAGATTTTTTCTTCTGTGGAAGTTAAAACAACAAGCAATAAGAGGATAATGGCAAGTTTCAAGATACATGGCAGATTGGGCGCTATATTGCTTTTACAAGGCATGGGAGAATGTGCAGTCAGAAGGAATCATGAGTTATGGGGGACTACATCCAGAATATACTATCCTCTTAGGGTCTCTGCCCATTCAGTATTGGCACCCAAACAAATTATATAATTTTGGAGTTGGGGAAAAAAAACATTTGCTGTTGTGACTGTTGTATAACACAACCATTAGCACCTCAAAGGACTCAAGTTTGTGGTGAAGTAACAGATTCTCTGAGACTACCTGCTATATAGATTATGGACTTCTTGCATCCTGGTTAAGAGCCTAAAATCTAGATAGATAATATGTTCATCTAAATCATAAATTAAACCAGCTCTGTCAATTGTAAAAAGAATATTGTCTTGGCATGCGAGGTAAGCTAATTCGGCCAGTGGCTTGGTGTTCTGCTTTGGCACCCAAGGCTAAAGGATAGTTCCCCTTGAATGGAATTCTAGCATAGATTTCAAACAATTTCTTGTCACACAACATTAACCATTAGGATTAACTCCTTTTCCAAATTTACGCAAACTAACTTAACCTGGTGCCAGATCCTCAAATGTGATCAAATTAAATTGTTTTTGTCCTATATTCATTTAAACATTTATTACAAGATTTGTTACTTTCCTTAAAAAATCATAAATTTCACTTGAATATCTGCAACCATTCAAAACTACAGGCTCAAACTAAAGGGAATGGAATGCTTGTTTCAATGTACAGCATCTACAATACATAATGGAGCAGAATCTTGACATTCCATCGCTACTACTTCCAAATGTGTTTTCTTATTATCTCAGATGCTACTGTCTTCTCGTAGAACAATTTTGTTGTCTTTGAACGATTTGCTTTTTTTTCCAATTTGACAAGAGGAAAGTGGTCTTTATGGGCTTAACTAATTAACTAGCTTGAATTATTTAAATTTTGTTTGGATGTTAAGTTCTGCATTGACTTTTAGTCTTAAGTTAGGAGGCATCTTACAAACAGCTGTCAACCAGCAGTAGATGGAGATTCTCATGAATAGAGCTCAGCAACCAAAATTATATGTAAAAGTGGCCTGAAGGTTACCACCTGTAGACAAGTGATCCCAACCACTGGCCAGTTTTGGGCAGGGAAATGCAATGAGGAGAGGATTAAAAGCACAGAATATGAATACCCTACAGTCATTGTAGTGTCCAGAGGAAAACTCAATGCTTCTCACCCCCAAGTAAAACCCATATTTCAATACATTTACGTGACCCTTTTCCAGCAAGGGATTCCAATAGCGTTCACTTAGCAAGGAAGCATCACTGCTGCCTCTCACAGTGCTATGTGTAAAATAGACAAACTGGATCAAATGTAATAGAACGGTATCAACATGTATATAACTGGAAATACAGCACAGGAATGGTTCCTTCTGCCCACGATGTTTGTGCTAAACACAATGCCAAGTTAAAGTGATCTCATCTGCCTGTACATGATCGATCTCCCTCTCTTCCCTGCACTTCCGCGTGCCTATCTAAAACCTTCAAACGCTCACTTCAGATTTCTAGCATTTGCAAATTTTTTCCCTATTAATTTCAACAATCAGATAAATCTTGGAGAATGGTTGTACTTTCATCTGATTCAATGTGCTCATGGACCATTGTTCAGTTCAGAGATGAGAGCACACAAATGAAGGCACAAGAGCCTAGTTTCTGGAATCTGTACCGAAAAAGGAAAGCAGCTGGAGAAACCCAGTGGGTCACACAGAATCTGTGAAGCAAAATAATCATATAACAGTACAGTACAAGAACAGGGCCTAAGAGGTATGTCCATATGCTTATCCAAAAGTCTTTTGAATGCCACCAACATATCTGCTCCAACCACCACACCCGGCAGCACGTTCCAGGCACTCACCATCCTGTATGTAAAAATAAAACTTGCCCTGCAGGTCTTCTTTAAACTTTTCTCCTTTCACCTTAAAGCTATGCCCTCCATTATTTGATTTTTTCATCAAAAAATATAGTCTGACAGTCACCTATTGTATGCCTCTCCATTTCATATACTTCTATTAGGTCTGCCTCCACAATCTCCAACATTTAATTGAAAACAATCCAAGTCTGTCCAAACTCCCCTGTTGTTAATACCATCTACTCCAGGAATCATTCTGGAAAATCTCTTCGGCACCCTTTCCAAAGCCTCCACATCTTTCCTGTAATGGGGTTACCAGAACTGTACACAATACTCTAAATGCAGCCTAATCAAAATCCTTTAAAGCTGCATCATGACTTTTTGACTCTTATACTCAATGCCCCGACCTATGAAAGCATGCATACCAAATGGCTTATTTCGCACTCGAATTAGTTGGCATTTCACGTGAGAGGGGGTGTAGCTTAAAAACACACGCACCTCGTATTCTGCCTGGATAATTGACACAGATAGCATTGAATTCTCCCATTAGATAACACATATTCCCCCTGTCCTTTTCTCTCTCCTCCTCTGTCTGGTCATCTCGCACATACCCTTCCTCACTCTTTATCCCCCAGAAGATATCACTTCTCCCCATATACTCTTACCACTAGATCCTCTTCTCTCTAATCGCATCAACCCCTTTCCTGTTCCCATCTTCTACCAACCTTCATTCAGTTCCAATCTTCACCTTTTAGCAGATTCCAGAATCTGCAGCCTATTGTTCTCCACCTTAGTTTAGTTTAGAGATACATCGTTGAAACAGGCCCTTCAGCCCATCGGGACCATGCCTACCAGCGATCTCCGCACATTAACACTATCCTACACCCACTAGGGACAATTTTTACATTTACCAAGCCAATTAACCTGCAAACTTGTACGTCTTTGGAGTGTCGGAGGAAACCGAAGATATCGGCGAAAACCCATGCAGGTCACGGGGAGAACGCACAAACTCCATACAGACAGCACCCGTATTTGGGATCGAACCCGGGTCTCTGACGCTGCATTCGCTGTAAGGCAGCAACTCTACCGCTGCGCCACCATGACCGCCCGACTTAGTTTAGAGATACAGTGTAAAAACAGACACTTGTGCCCACCGAGTCAACATTGACCATTGATTACCCATTCACAAGAGTTCTACATTACTCCACTTCTCATTCACTTCCTGCAAACTTGGGGCAATTTTAGAGGCCAATTAACCCATAAACCCGCAGGTCTTTGGGATGTGGGAGGAAACTGGAGCACAGAGGATATCCAAGCACCCAGATGAAACCCACATGATCACAAGGAGAACATGCAAACTCTACACAGATAGCATCTGACATTAGGATCTAATCTGGATCTCTGGCGCTGAGAGGCAGCGGCTCTAGCAGCTGCGCCACTGTGCCGCACTGCTTGTCATTCCATTGCTTCCGTTGCTTTCTCCTGCCTTTGTGGCTGTCTCCATTCTTCCCTCCCCACGATGACATCTGCCAATCAACCAATCACCTGATTCCACCTATTCCTTGCTAGCTCTCACCCCACCCCAATTCTCACACTGCCGACTTCCACTTGAGCCTTTCAGTCTAGATGATGCTTCGCCACTTAAAAATTCAACTCTCCATTTCCCTCCACAGATGCTGCCTGACCTACTGAGCTCCTGCAGCTGCTTTGCTTTCTTCACTTATGCATTTCAATTTGAGTTTACACTTTACTGCAGTGCCAAGCACACCCTGCACCAATGAAGGAGATATCCTTCAAATGAGATGAAAACGCAAGACATTTTGTTCTTCTGATGGATGTAAATGATCCTGTAGTTATAATATGAAAATTCTGCTCAGTAACAGAGTCAACGTTTTTCTCTCAATCAAAAATGTGAAGTGATTATTTGGACTGCGCATCATAATATGCATTCACGTTTCCGTTACAATAATAACAATATTTAAAAAAATAAAGAATCTGCTTTGGAATAAAGTGCCTGGGGATGTTCAGAGCTAGTTTGCATCTTTGTTGAACCACACACTTACATGCTGGGGAAACTATAAGCCGCTGGAATATTTCCTGCCAACTGCCAAATTCTGTCACATTAGCCAACTATTCATCATCAAATCATAGACAAGATTGATCCAGAACAGTGGAACTGAATCCTTGTTACATTGTATTGTTTATGGGACAACTGGTCAGATCGTCCAATCAAATGCCTAATCAGTTCCATTATTTGTAAAAAGCCATGAGTCCATTGTCTTTACAATTACTTTAAAAATATTTAATCTTATGTGGAATCGCACAATTTTCTTCGGTTTATTTACACCCAGAATGTAGCTGCAGTGACAATTCTTATCCTGCCCCAAAGATAAGGACACATTTTAAATCTGTCACACAGATAAACTACATACTTGAAGGTTTGTATGTCAAAAGGTGATTCTGACAGCTGTACTGCAAAATTTAACTTCATGATCACTATTTCAGTAGATTTTTGACTTGCCTGTTGAGATGGGTAATGATATATTTCAAAACGTCATAGTTCACAACAGGAAACTTTTTCAACAATTCCTTAAAGGCATTCAGCTTTTCTGACATGTCAATCAGTCCTGCAAGATTAAAAAAAAAATTATTTCTTCCACCTTTACCATTAACTGCCTTTTTGTAACAATAAATATCCGGACACACGGAACTGAACAAGAACCTGTAACTAGTTGTACCAACTAGCTGATTCTAGTGCAAAATTGTGAAAGTGCTTTGACATTTCAGGCAAAATGTAGGTAGTCACTCAGCAAGGCAGCTCTGTGCCATCTAGTACTTTTACACCAGCAATCTATGCACCAAAATAATTTATGTGCATGATGTGGATAGGAGAAATATCACAGGAACCTTCAATCATGCTAATATCCAGCCAATCCTGAATCTTAAGATTCTTTACTGTCCAAGGGAACAAACAAAGGTGACAATGCTGCAATTAGTTAACTTAATATACTTAAAAGAATAAATAAAAAATAGTATGCTACTTACTGGTTGCTTCCAACAATTCTGAATGTAAATTGTAAGGAATTAGTGGTTCAGGCAAATCAGAAAAGAAAGCTTTAAGGGCTCCTGCTACAGCATTAACAGTGACATCCATTGCGACAAGGTCAATATTGTGATCTAAAAGATAGAGGAAATGGAAGGAAAAGTGCCTCATGTCATTATACATAGGTATGGGTTAAGTAATTGATAACATGGGTTAAGTAATTGGTAACAAAAATGCATATTTCTCATTACCATGTAACTTACAGTGCCCTCCGTAATGTTTGGGACAAACACCCATCATTTATGTATTTGCCTCTGTAAACCACAATTTGAGATTTGTAATAGAAAAAAATCACATGCGGTTAAAGTGCACATTGTCAGATTTTAATAAAGGTCATTTTTATACATGTGTAGGAAAAAAACTGCAGATGCTGGTATAAATTGAAGGTAGACACAAAATGCTGGAGTAACTCAGCAGGTCAGGCAGCTTCTCGGGAGAGGATTGGGCAACGTTTTGGGTCGAGACCCTTCTTCAGACTGATGTATGTAAAAATTTGAGCAGTGTTTATACATAGTCCCCCCATTTCAGGGCACCATAATGTTTGGGACACAGCAATGTCATGAAAATGAAAGTAGTCATGTTTAGTATTTTGTTGCATATCCTTTGTATGCAATGACTGCTTGAAGTCTGTGATTCATGAACATCACCAGTTGCTGGGTGTCTGGTGATGCTCTACCAGGCCTGTATTGCAGCCATCTTTAGCTTATGCTAGTTTTGGGGGCTAGTCCCCTTCAGTTTTCTATTCAGCATATAAAAGGCATGCTCAATTGGGTTCAAATCGGGTGATTGACTTGGCCACTTTAGCTTTGATAAACACCTTTGTTGCTTTAACAGTATGTTTGGGATCATTGTCTTGCTGTAGAATGAACTGCCGGCCAAAGAGTTTTGAAGCATTTGTTTGAACTTGAGCAGATAGGATGTGTCAATTTCAGAATTCATTACGCTACTACCATCAGCAGTTGTATCATCTGCCTTAGATGACTTAGATGAAGGGATTAAAAGTACCATTAGCAAATTTGCAGATGATACTAAGCTGGGGGGTAGTGTGAATTGTGAGGAAGATGCAATAAGGCTGCAGGGTGACTTGAACAGGTTGTGTGAGTGGGCGGATACATGGCAGATGCAGTTTAATGTAGATAAGTGTGAGGTTATTCACTTTGGAAGTAAGAATAGAAAGGCAGATTATTATCTGAATGGTGTCAAGTTAGGAAGAGGGGATGTTCAACGAGATCTGGGTGTCCTAGTGCATCAGTCACTGAAAGGAAGCATGCAGGTACAGCAGGCAGTGAAGAAAGCCAATGGAATGTTGGCCTTCATAACAAGAGGAGTTGAGTATAGGAGCAAAGAGGTCCTTCTGCAGTTGTACCGGGCCCTGGTGAGACCGCACCTGGAGTACTGTGTGCAGTTTTGGTCTCCAAATTTGAGGAAGGATATTCTTGCTGTTGAGGGCGTGCAGCGTAGGTTCACTAGGTTAATTCCCGGAATGGCGGGACTGTCGTATGTTGAAAGGCTGGAGCAATTAGGCTTGTATACACTGGAATTTAGAAGGATGAGGGGGGATCTTATTGAAGCATATAAGATAATTAGGGGATTGGACAGTAGAGGCAGGAAACATGTTCCCAATGTTGGGGGAGTCCAGAACAAGGGGCCACAGTTTAAGAATAAGAGGTAGGCCATTTAGAACAGAGATGAGGAAGAACTTTTTCAGTCAGAGAGTGGTGAAGGTGTGGAATTCTCTGCCTCAGAAGGCAGTGGAGGCCAGTTCGTTGGATGCTTTCAAGAGAGAACTGGATAGAGCTCTTAAGGATAGCGGAGTGAGGGGGTATGGGGAGAAGGCAGGAACGGGGTACTGATTGAGAGTGATCAGCCATGATCGCATTGAATGGCGGTGCTGGCTCGAAGGGCTGAATGGCCTACTCCTGCACCTATTGTCTATTGTCTACAAGTGAGCCAGCACCTTCAGCAGCCACACATGCCCAGGCCATAATACCCTCACCACCATGTTTCACAGATGAGGTGGTGTGCTTTGGATCTTGGGCAGTTCCTTCTCTCCTCCATACTTTGCTCTTGCCAGCACTTTGATAGAAGTCTCATCTCTCCAAAAGACCTTTTTCCAGAACTGTGGTTGCTCTTTTAAGTACTTTTTGGCAAACTTCTTGTAGCCTGGTCATCCTATTTTTGCGGCTAAACAGTGGTTTACATCTTGCAGTGTAGCCTCTATATTTCTGTTCATGAAGTCTTCTGCAGGCAGTGGTCATTGACAAATCCACACCTGTCTCCTGAAGAGTGTTTCTGATCTGTCAGACAGGTGTTTGGAGATTTTTCTTTATTATAGAGAGAATTCTTCTGTCATCAGCTGTGGAGGTCTTCCTTGGCCTGCCAGTCCCTTTGTGATTAATAAGCTCACCAGTGCTTTCTTTCTTCTTAATGATGTTCCAAACAGTTGATTTTGGTAAGCCAAAGGTTTGGCTGATGTCTCTAATAGTTTTATTCTTGTTTCTCAGTCTCATAATGGCTTTTTTGACTTTCATTAGCACAACTTTGGTCCTTATGTTGATAATCAGCAATAAAAGTTTCCAAAGGTGATGGAAAGAATGGAGGAAAGACTAGGTGCCGAGAGCTCTCTTATACCTGCAATTAAGGAGGCAATTAAACACACCTGATCAATTACAAACGCATGTGAAGCCATGTGTCCCAAACATTACGGTGAAATGGGGGGGACTATGTATAAACGCAGCTGTAATTTCTACATGGTGAAACCAAAATGTTTATAAATGGCCTTTAATAAAATCTGACAATGTTCACTTTAACCACATATGATTTTTTCTATTACAAATCTCAAATTGTGGAGTCCAGAGGCAAATAAATAAATGATGGATCTTTGGCCTAACCATTATGGAGGGCACTGTATATCAAATAAACATCTTTGTGAGAAGAACTGCGTTTAAAAAAGTACTTCCTGGAGACTGGAGTATGATCTCATCACTCGGCTCTGGGTTAGGCTAAGACAAGTGCCTAATTGAATTTTTAAACTGTCAATGTTCAAAAATATACAAATATAAATTAATAGATGGCATGATATCGAAATCATATTGTCCACCCAGAAGTGTAACACAGAAAGGGACATATAGGAATCAAACACAATAACCTTCCTATCAATTTGCCAGTTAGATATCTGTCTATTCAGCTTCAGATTGTTCAATTTAGAAAGATGAATGAGAAATATTTCATACAAAGCACAACTGAAGAGATATTTTTTGGCTCAGAATACCAAAATTAAAGAAAACAATTAAATAAGAACAAATAAATTCTATTCATCCAAAATGAGTAATCTGTGTGACACCTGGCTGGATACATAAATAATCTTTTTTTTTAAGCACTGAAACAAGCTAGCACATTGGCCTTTTAACATTGTACATAATTAAAGAAAGATGCCAATATCATAATTACTATAAACAGTCATTCCACTAATTTAGAATACACTGCCAAATAGTAGTACCTTGATCAAACTGCCTTTGAATATTATCTTGATCAGTCCTGTTTCCGCTTACACGATAGAGTCCTTCACTGTTCAAACCTAAGGTGCAAATTAAAGGTTGTCATGAGGGACCTTATCAAAATTCTTCCTAAAATCCATGTATACAACATTCACCGCCCTACTTTCATCAATCTCCTTTGTCGTCTCCTCAAAAAACTCAAGCAAGGAAGTGAGACATGACCTGCCACGGACAAAGCCATGCAAACCATCCCTAATTAGTTCATTCTCTTCAAGTGACTAAATTACACGATTACACAAGATGAAGATTACATACCAAAGGAATTAGGTTAAATTTCCAAGATAAAAATAATAAAAAGTTAGTGGAAATGAAAACTTAGCCAGTGAAGCAGAAGAACCAATGATTATAGCTTTTCAGGGGTTACAAAAATACAAAATTTGCTTGGGTGTATGCTTCGACAAACAAATTATTAATCTTAAATCTGACACTGATACTCCTTGAAGTTAACAAAATCTGAGGGTTAAGTGGTGACAACAACTATCCAGAATTAGGCTATCAGCTGCTTTCAGCAGAAAGATTTCATGGCCCAAATATCTGGTTCCCAAGAAGCCACTACAGTAATTTCACATCCATGATTAATTAGTGTGAGAAAACTTGGGGTTTTGCTTTCATCTTCCAAAGACGAATTGGGTGGTAAGTAAACCTACTGCCTCAATTCTTTTCATCAATCTACCACCTTTTCCTCCTTTGTTTTCATCAATCAATCCTTTGTCCATTATTCTGATCCTAATAAGTTTAACACATGAATAAATAGCTCAAGGTCAAGATTTGTAGAATATACCAAATTGGAGTGGTGAAACTAACACAGAAGAATGCAGTCAAATATATGACACAATGCAAAACATGCACGTTGAGCATTTATATGCATGATGTGGGAGCTGGTGGACCACTTGTTGGTTCCTGGTGACCACATCTCCAACAAGTGTTGGTTGATCAAGAAACTCAGGCTCAAAGTTGACAACCTAGAGTTGAGCTTCAAACGCTGCAGCACATCAGCGAAAGGGAATTACCTGGACGCTGTGCTTCTGGAGGGAGTCACACTTGTCAGAGTAACTGTTTCCAATTTGGTCCGTCTTCAAGAGGAGCGTGTGACTGCAAGTGAGGCAGGAAGGGGGATAGAGGTAGAGGCAGTGCTGGAGGAGACACAGCCCTCGAGGTTGTCAAACAGGTCTGAGATTCTAATTTCCTGTGCAGACGAGTATGGGGGATGAAGGATGAGCAGCTTAACCATGGCACCATGGATCAGTGAACTATTCATGAGGGGAGAGAGAAGAGACAAGTAGTTGTCATTGGGGATAGTATAGTCAGAGGAACAGACACAATTGTCTACCATGAGGATTGAGAGTTCCCAAGCCTTTAGTGCCTGCCCAGAGACCGGGTTTGGGACATCCCGACCGACTTTCAGAAGAATTTAATATAAAAGAACTGCAGAAGCTGGATATGCCAAAGATAGGCTCAAAATGTTACTCAGTGGGTCAGGCAGCATCTCTGAGTGGGAAGGGAAAGATCCAGTAGTCGTGGCCCATGTGGGTACCAATGACGTAGGTAGAACAAGGAAAGAGGTTCTGTTAAGAGAATTTGAGAAGCCACTGACTAAATTGAAAAGCAGAACCAAGATGGGTAGAAAATTGGCTTCTTGGAAGGAAGCAGTGAGTGATGGTAGAAAGTTGCTTTTTGGACTGGAGGCTTGTGACAAGTGGTGTGCCTCAGGGTTTGGTGCTGAGCCCACTGATGTTTGTCATCTAAATCAATTATTTGGATCAGAACGTACATGACATGGTTAGCAAGTTTGCAGAAGACACAAAGGGTGGGTGGTATTGCAACAGGATCTTGATCAGTTGGGCAGAGGAATGGTTGATTGAATTTAATACAGAGAAATGTGAGCTGTTGCATTTTGGGAGCACTAACATGGGTTGAACCTACACAGTGAACGGGGCTCTGGGAAGTGTTGTAGCGCAGAGGGTTTAGGAGTACAGGTAGAGTTCTTTGAAAGTGTCACACAGGTAGATAGGGTGGTCAAAAAGGCTTTGGCACATTGGCCTTCATCAGTCAGAGTATTGAGTATAGAATTTTTGGAGGTCATGTTGCTGTTGTACAAGATGTTGGTGAGGCGGTATTACGTTCAGTTTTGGGCATCATGTTGTGGGAAAGATATTGTCAAACTGGGTGCAGAGGAGATTTACGAGGATGTTACCAGGACTCGAGGGCCTGAGCTATAGGGAGAGGTTGAACGGGCTGGGACTCTCTTCCTTAGAGTGCAGGAGGATGACGGGTGATCTGAGAGAAGTGTACAAAATCATAAGAGCAATAGATCAGGTAGCCGCACAGTCTCCTGCCCAGAGTAGGGGAATCGAGAACCAGAGGACATAGGTTTAATGTGAGGCGGGAAAGATTTAATAGAAATGTGAGGGATAACTTTTTCACACAAAGGGTGGTAGGTGTACGGAATAAGCTGCCAGAGGAGGTCGTCGTGGCAGGTACTATCAGAGCGTTTAAGAAACATTTAGACAAGTACATGGATAGACAGTTTCAGAGGAATATGGGCCAAATGCAGGCAGGTGAGATTAGTGTAGATGGGATATGTTGGTCACTGTGGGCCTATTTCCACACTGTATAAGACACTATGAAATGGTAATAATCTCTGGATTGCTTCATGAATTGGCATAGTGCTGGGAAGATGAAGGAGTTGAATGCATGGCTCAAAGGTTGGTGCAGGAGAAGTGGGTTTAAATTTGCGGAACATTGGCATGTATTGGGGAGGGAGGGAGCTGTTCCGATGGGACGGACTACACTTGAACCGTGCTGGTATCAGGGTTCTGGCAAATCGCATAACTAGGGCTGTAGATTGGGCTTGAAACTAAATAGGGGGGGTGGGGCATCTCTACCCCACCAAGGATTACACGTAAAAACAGCTAATTTTTTTAAGTCTGCTTAGGCCCTTGAATTTCATGATCATCAATTTTGATGACAAGCTTGTTTTAAATGGGACTTTATAAAATGGTCTTTGGTTGCAAATGTTAAATACATTTCCATCCTCAATTCTCTGTGACTTCATGCAGAAATATCTAGTTTGATATACACAATATGCCTTGACGAATCACTGTTGGCTTTCTTTGATCTCAATTAATGCTTCGATGGCTGCTCATTCTGTCCCCATTTATTATTGTTGAATTTTTATACCACTGGCTTTTGCACTGTCTTTGACACAGATATCTTCGTCAAAGCTCCCGCAATCTCCTCTCTTGCCTCTCTCAATAACCTGGGTTACCACCTTAATGCTCTTCAAAAGCCTCATTATCTCCTCCTCAATCTCAAACTGCCCTTGCACATTTGTTTTTTTTGTTAAATCTTTTCCCCTATCACCTTGTGTCCCCTGGTTCTTGATTCCCTTACTCTGGGTAAAATACTGTGCAATCACCCTATCCCATCCATCATCTTATACACCACTGTAAGATCACCCACCCCTCATTCTCCTCCGTTCCAAGGAATCAAGTTCAAGCCTGCCCAATGTCAAATCTTGGCAACATCCTTGTAAAACTTCTCTGCACTATTTCCAGCCTAACATCTGTCCTACAGCAGAGTGCCAAAATTGAACACAATACTTTAATGCAGCCTCACCGTCGTCTTGTACACCTGCAACATAACATCTCAATTTCGATACTCAATACCCTGACTGATGTTGGCCAATGCACTGAAAGACTTCTTTAATACCCTATCTACTTGCGACGCCACTTTGAGGACCTATTCACCCACATTCCCATTTCTCTCTGCTCTAAAACACTCCAGACTCTGTCATTCACTGTGAACTCGCACCTATCTGCATTAAGCCCTATTAACCATTCCTCAGCCCACTTGCAAAACTGATTAAGATCCTGCTATAACCATCATCACTATTTATGATACCACCCACATTACTGTAAACTTATTAATCACGCCTTCTACATTCTCTTCTAAATTGTTGATATAAACCACAACCGCAATGAGCCCACCTCTTGTCACAGGTTTAGTTTAGTTTAGAGGTCTCCTGTCTAAAAACAACCTTCCACAATCACCCTCTGCTTTCTTCCATGAAGCCAATTCTCTATCCAGTCAGCTAGCTCTTCCTGGATATCATGCAATTTAACCTCCCAGAGCAGCCCAGCATTTGGAACCTTATCAAATGCCTTGCTGAAATCCAATTAGACAATTTGATGGCTTTGCACTCATCAATCTTGTAGTTACCAAATTTTGGTTTATTCAACCTTTTTGGTTATTAATCAATTTCAGTACGACAATAACTGAAAATTTTCACCTGCTCGACTTTTATAAATTATCATGGGATTTGTGTGTTGAATGCCTCATTTTTATCAATTTTCTAAAAGATGGTAGATCTAACAATATTACACTCCCTCAATGCCATGTTGGACCACATCTAGATGATTTAATATTGTCATTGAATGAATCCACAACCTTCAGAGTCAGAACTGCACAATTAATTTAAGGATACAAGACCATTGGAGAAAATCATATGTAAACCAATCCATTCTCAAACATAATCATTGCAAATTTGTTCAATGGCTCTTCCTCCATCTCATCTCTTATGTACTGGGTCCTTGAGCCACACAACATTCAAAGATGACAAAACTATTTCAATTTCCATCGTAAAATTAGTCACAGCAAATGCAAAATAAATATCCCTCCCTCCTTCCCCACACACATACACTGTTGGTTGCATCCAGTTTTTGACAAAAAGCTGAAATGTGTCCTGCTACTGATATCTGTCAGTGAAATAAGAGGCATCGTAATCAAGTCAAAGTTACGTCCGCATTTGAAATTCTCCATCAATTTCCTCAATCTCTTCAAGAAAAACAATCCCGTCTTCCTTTGTTTTAACAAGGTTTTAGTATTCTATTCTTTTCAATAAGTATCATTCATGTTTTTAAACAGGTTTTTCAATTTGTGCTGTTATCTTTAAAGAGTGGTGTGTGTGCAGTCTCAATACACACAATTCCAGCACATACTTTACTAGTTAGTTCACGTGACCCAATCCTAATCCTCTCTGAAAAAAGTAGTTCATTTCAGTTTTGTTAAATCTCATCTACCATGTCTACCGACCAAAACAGACCAACATGTTACACTGCAATATCAACCAATATCTGAAAAACAAATAATTTGCCATTAACTTTCCTTCCTGTCCTTTAGCCAACATTCCACTATCCCTTCAATCAGCTTTTACTTTGATATGACTAAACCAAAATTCTGTATTGAGCTGAATTGAGAACAGTGAAGATTAAGGTGCACGGGTTTAACATATGGATTCAGAACTTGCTTCTGATCGCAAACAGGGGTTGTGGTGAAGGACAATATTCAGGCTGGAGGTCTACGACCAGTAGAGTTACAAGAATCTTTGCTGGGACCTCTGCAGCGATATATACATATATATACATTACTTGGACGTTGGTTGGTAAGTTTGCAGATGTCACCAAGATTGCTGGGGTGATGAATTGTGAGGATACCCAGGGAATACAGTGGGATATAGATCAGCTACAGATGTGGGCGCAGAAATGGAAGCTGGAATCTAATCCAAGCTAGAGTGAGGTGTTGCACTTTGGGAGGTCAAGCGTTAAAGGGAAAATAAACAATTGACCTTTAACAGCATCGATGTACAGAGGGGTTTTGAGGCCCAAATCCAGAAGTTCCTGAAAATGGGAACACAAGCAGATAGAATGGTAAAGAAGCACATGATATGCTTGGTTTCATAGGTCATTAAATTCCATACAAAGAAGTTATGATGCTACTTACTCGGACTTTGGTTAGGCTGAATTTGGAGTATGTCGTGTAGTTCTGGTCATCCCATTACAGGATGTGGAAACTTTGGAAAATAGTATAATATTTTGTTCTTCCATATAACCCTATTAGAGGAGGTTTATCAGAATAATGTCTGGATTAGGGGGTAAAAGCTGTCTGGAGAGGTTGGACAGACATGCATTGTTTTCTCTGGAACTCCAGAGCTTTTGGGGAGACAATAGACAATAGGTGCAGGAGTAGGCCATTCGGCCCCTCGAGCCCGCACCACCATTCAATGTGATCATGGCTGATCATTCTCAATCAGTATCCCGTTCCTGCCCTCTCCCCATACCCCCTGACTCCGCTATCCTTAAGAGCTCTATCTAGCTCTCTCTTGAATGCATTCAGAGAATTGGCCTCCACTGCCTTCTGAGGCAGATAATTCCACAGATTTACAACTCTCTGACTGAAAAAGTTTTTCCTCATCTCCTGTCTAAATGGCCTACCCCTTACTCTTAAACTGTGGCCCCTGGTTCTGGACTCCCCCAACATTGGGAACATGTGTCCTGCCTCTAACGTGTCCAACCCCCTAATAATCTTGTATGTTTCGATAAGATCCCCTCTCATCCTTCTAAATTCCAGTGTATACAAGCCTAGCCGCTCGTCTTTCAACATAGGACAGTCCCGCCATTCCGGGAATTAACCTAGTAAACCTACGCTGCACGCCCTCAATAGCAAGAATATCCTTCCTCAAATTTGAAGACCAAAACTGCACAGTACTCCAGGTGCGGTCTCACTAGGGCCCTGTACAACTGCAGAAGGACCTCTTTGCTCCTATACTCAACTCCTCTTGTTATGAAGGCCAACATTCCATTGGCTTTCTTCAGTCTTCTGTACCTGCATGCTTCCTTTCAGTGACTAATACACTAGGACACCCAGATCTCGTTGTACGTCCCCTTTTCCTAACTTGACTCCATTCAGATAATAATCTGACTTCCTATTCTTACCACCAAAGTGGATAACCTCACACTTATCCACATTAAACTGCATCTGCCATGCATCCGTTCACTCACACAACCTCATAGCATCTTCCTCACAGCTCACACTACCACCCAGCTTTGTATCATCTGCAAATTTGCTAATGGTACTTTTAATCCCTTCATCCAAGTCATTAATGTATATTAGCTGCGGTCCCAGCACCGAGCCTTGCGGTACCCCACTAGTCACTGCCTGCCATTCTGAAAGGGACACATTTATCCCCACTCTTGTGTTCTGTCTGCCAACCAATTTTCTATCCATGTCAGTACCCTACCCCCAATACCATGTGCTCTAATTCTGCCCACTAATTTCCTATGTGGGACCTTGTCGAAGGCTTTCTGAAAGTCGAGGTACACCACATCAACCAGCTCTCCCCTGTCAATTTTCCTAGTTACATCCTCAAAAAATTTCAGAAGATTAGACAAGCATGATTTCCCCTTCGTAAATCCATGTTGACTCGGAACGATCCTGTTACTGCTATCCAAATGCTCCGCAATTTCGTCTTTTATAATAGTCTCCAGCATCTTCCCCACCACTGATGTCACACTAACTGGTCTATAATTTCCCGTTTTCTCTCCCTCCTTTCTTAAAAAGTGGGATAACATTAGCTACCCTCCAATCCACAGGAACTGATCCTGAATCTATAGAACATTGGGAAATGATCACCAATGCGTTCACAATTTCTAGAGCCATCTCCATAAGTACCCTGGGATGCAGACCATCAGGCCCCAGGGATTTATCAGCCTTCCGTCCCATCATTCTACCCAACACCATTTCCTGCCTAATGTGAATCTCCTTCAGTTCCTCCGTCACCCTAGGATCTCTGGCCACTAGAACATCTGGGGAATTGTTTGTATCTTCCTTAGTGAAGACAGATCCAAAGTACCGGATCAACTCGTCTGCCATTTCCTTGTTCCCCATAATAAATTCCCCAGCTTCTGACTTCAAGGGACCCACATTTGCCTTAACTATTTTTTCCTCTTCACATACCTAAAATAGCTTTTACTATCCTCCTTTATATTATTGGCTAGTTTACCCTCGTACCCTCGTACCTCATCTTTTCTCCCCATATTGCCTTTTTAGTTATCTTCTGTTGCTCTTTAAAAGAGCCCCAATCCTCTGGCTTCCCACTCTTCTTTGCTATGTTATACTTCTCTTTTATTTTTATGCTGTCCTTGACTTCCCTTGTCAGCCACGGGTGCCTCTTACTCGCCTTAGAATCTTTCCTCCTCTTTGGGATAAATTGATCCTGCAACTTCTGCATTGTTCCCAGGAATATCTGCCATTGCTGTTCCACCGTCTTCCCTGCTAGGGCCTCCTTCCAGTCAAATCTGTCCAGCTCCTGCCTCATGCCTCTGTAACCCCCTTTGCTATACTGTAATACTGACACTTCCAATTTTCCCTTCTCCCTCTCAATTTGTAGAGTAAAACTTATCATATTATGATCACTAAAAAAATTGTTAAATATAGGTTCCCTCATGTATTGGGCAACAATGAGGTGGCTGAGGTAGTGGAAAGGGTGCAAAGTAAACACTAATATGTCCCTATTGTTATTTCTCTTAACCTCAGTGTAGATTTCAAAGAACCTGAATTCTGTGATTAAGTGAACATAAAACATCACAGCATAGGAACAGACCCTTCGTCCCACAAAGTCTGGGTCATACATGATGCCAAAACCAACTTATATGCCTGAACATCATCCATATTCTTCCATTCTCTGAATAACTTGCCTATTTAAAAGTATCTTAAATACCACTGTTGTATTCATCTCCACCATTACTCCTGGCAACAAGTTCCAGTTACTAAACAGCCTCTGTGTAAAAAGATGCTCTTCACATTTCCTTAAACTTTGCCCCTCTGACCTTAAAGCTACGCCCTCTAGTATTTGATATTTCCACCTTGGGAAAAAGGTTCCAATTGTCTACCCTATCAATGCCTCCTATAATTTTAT